>NC_141694.1:614082739-614402739 GCF_964263255.1 Lissotriton vulgaris | reverse complement strand
CAGCCTGAGGCAGCCCAAACAGTCAGTATGAAGAACAGTGAGCAAGCCAACCCCCCTGCCCTCGAGAAACACCGCCCACTCTCCCTGTTCTCTCTGTATGCTGCAGCATACAGAGAGAAAATTACGTTGGTGGGGCAGCGGGCTGACCAATCGAAGCGCTGCACTGTGGTGGACGGGAGGGAGGCTGCCTGCAGCCTTCCTGTCTGATGACGTGCACGGCTTCAGGAATTGAAAAACAGGACGGCGGGAGTCGTGGAGTCTCCGGAACTGTAAGTTTAAAATGTACTTTCATTTATATTTTTTTTACCCTTAAACCCCTCTCGCCTCCTCCCTCATCCCCTTCGGGGCGCGACGACCGCCCCACTCCCACCCTCCTGTAATGCCGGCTGCGACTGAAGTTCTATTAAACAATAGCAGAGGGTTCCAAAAGTGTTTTTATTTTTAATAACATCCTGCGGGGCCGGGTCTGCACATGCACAGCAGAATGCCTCAACGTCACCAGGAGATGCTTAAAGTAAAACACATTAGTCCGTGTAATGGAAGAGAGAAGGGGGAGTGCAGGGTGGAAGCACGAGAGGACAGGTGGGGGCTGATCTAGGACGGGCATCGCTTACCACAGAGGCATCGGGCAATGCTAGGGGAGGGAGGCATGTGCTTCTGATGGGAGGCCAGCCCCGGCGGGTCTGTGCACAGCCTGTGGCTGCTTTTCAATAACTGGAGACCGCAGATTTCTCAATACGGCTTTCATGTGGAGATCACCTCCACTCAGAGTCGTAGACACACACTCCTGGTGGTTTTCAGATCACATCTCAAACGCCATCTCTTTACCTATCAAATGTCCCTTATGCGACGCCATGGCCTGGACGTATAAGTGCACTATGGGAGTGCTTTTACTTCGTGTGCTCAGTGGCGTCTATAGCAACAGTCACGGATGTCTTGTCTCTCTAGTCTGTTTTATAATAGGAGTGTTTCACAGGCATGTTGCACGTGGGCATCCAAGAGTGTTCTCAGATGTCACTTCCTGTTAGAGATGCCTCCTTGATGCGAGGAGCTTACCCCTTTGTCTGGTGCAGAGGATGGGAGGGGAGGGGAGCTGATCAGGTTAGTGCATGCATGACCTGCCCCAAAGATTAGCACCGGGCAGGTAAGCTTTCCCATCACGTATCGTAAGCTGCTTTTAGACCACCACTGTTCACTGTAGTAGCTGTCTAGGCCAAAAAAAGCTGATCGAACACTGCAAATATTGTTGGGGGACACCCTCGGAAAAATAGCTATTTAACATCATGCTTTGCCAGACTTTATTACAGGTGATGAGAAGCTTGCGTGTATTTATTACAAAGATGTGTAAAGTGCAGACCTAGTTACGTGGGCATCGATGCACTTCACATGTTACGAAGAATAAGAACTTTGACAATAGAAAAGATCTGTTTTATGTCCTGTGTGTTACTGTTGTGTTCTGTGTGATATCCTGTGAGTTACAGTTTCTGACTTTTACGCCGCACTACTTTCAGATCCCACCAGCCGCCACTGTCTAGAAGTAAGCTGGACTGGAGCCAGTTACCCTTGGGGGGACTGCAGACACCTACGTCGCTGAGAGCGTGATTTGCTCTCTTATTTCCTGCCAGCTGGATAATGAGAAAGATACCCAAACGGCTGCATCAAGAAATGCAAGACCTAGAGTAGTCCTCATCACACGGGTTACCTACTGATTCATCCTCTTCGAATGAAGGACTCCAAGATGACAGGTCGATTTGAACAGCACATGGTTACTTGACATCACCTGAGCTGCTAGACTCCTCATCAGCTGGTTCTCTCCTGCATACCCAGCCATTGTGAGCACCTCAGCCGCCCATTGCCACAGCATCTAAACCAAGAGTGTCTTTGCTCCCCTCTGCCACAGAGGCAGATACAGAGATGACTGAATGTCAGACATTTTCTGTAAGTATCCACTCACCCACTTGATGATGTGAAACCTAGAGGAGGATTTTGTTCCTATGTCACCTTTAATGCTACTATTTGCTTGCAATTTCTCTTCTACACTTATTTCCTTCTGCCTGACAAACTTTGAGACCTCAGTTTCCTCTAAGCTACAAGAATATCTAGATCCTGATCTTGGGAAATTTTGTCCAGCTTACCAAGAGTTTGCACTTGTGTCCACCAACAAACCCAAACTCTGGAGGAAGTGGAGTACACTACAAGGGTAGACATCAGGGCAACACCGAAGACACGGATTTGCCATGCGTGTGGTTGTACACTTCCTGCATCTTATGCCCATGCACGTTTTCCTTTTCAGGAGAAATAAACTGTGTGCTCATGACGAGCTCAGCTCGTCATGAGGCACGGTTGCGCTGTGCTCATGAGGAGCTCAGCTCGTCATAACAGTCGCGTCACTCAAACGTGGGGATAATTCCCCCGCTGTGCTAAGCATTCTGAGGAAACGGGTGTGGCCGTGACAAGCTCAGCTAATCATGAGCACAGCACCACCGTGCTGCGTGATGAGCTTTGCTAGTCACGAGCACCGGGACGCTGTGCGCGCCCTCCCTCCAGCACACCGTGGGAATTACCCCCGCGGAGAAGGGGTTAAACAGTATTTTGTGTTGGTTGTCTTGTGTTTTGTTGATTTTTCTACAGGAAAGGGAATATTGTGACAGGTGTTGTCTCATTGCAGCTCCCAACTTGCAAGTGGACTTGTAGCTCTAATTTTTCTGCAGTTTCTTGTTTCTTGTGGTAGAGGTTAACAGTCTAACATGGAAACGGGTTGCACACCTATTCCTACAACCAAATTTTTAACTCAATTTATAACCGCAGTCTTTGTCATGTGGCGTGCTCACTGCTAGACATGCCAAGCCCACATTGCATGTGATGAACATGAACCTCCAAATTGTGGGGCTTTCCTTTCGAGGTTAACAGTCACCATCCCTGCATCCTGAGCCCCTGTGGTAAACCTTGAACAAAATCCCTTGAACATTACAGTTCTTCTGTGGATTTATATAGAACTGTATTCAGGACATTGATCCCTCTTAGGGTTAAATATGCACGGAATGATGTGAAATTAATTTTGTAGTATCTCTCATGAAAATGTAATGCAAGGGCATACCTTATGTTCAAAAGCGCAAAAGATGTGTACAAGGGGAGTGGCTAGAGTATGAAATATCTCCCCTGAGTCATTGAGGAGAAAACGATTTCTGCAAGACATTTTAATTGGAACTGGTATCCTAAAACACATTTTCTGAAAATTACCACTGTAAAATAGTGCGAAATTTGAATTTTGTGATTTTCACATGCATAGTAAAAATTCCTCAAACCCCTGATTTTCATCCAGGACGAAGTTGCACGTAGTGCAGGGGCGGCTCCTCCGTTAAGATGGAAGAGCGTCACCCCACTAACCAAATTGCCCCCAGATATGGAAAAATAAAATGGTAATAAAGTTAATTTAATTTATTACCATTTTATTTTTTTAAACCCGTCCTGAGCCAAGCATCACAAGGAGGGTCGGGTGGGGGTGGGGGTGGGGGGGGGGGGGTGGGAGTCGTTCTGGTTTGCCTGACGAGCAGCAGAAGAAAACAGTGAAGGGCACAGCACTTTAAGTTTAAAGTGCGCATGTCTCTTTGGCCGGCTGTCTTGTGACAGCCAACTAGACTTGCACAGTTTAAACCTCTATAATCCAGCTGTCAAAAACAGCTGGATTAGACTCAGCATATGGCTCCAGGATCCATGGGAGCGCCGAGGAGGCCGCTCCCTCCAATCCTGTTGCTCCTTTCATGCTGCATGAAAGCAGCACCAGGGTTGGTTACTGCAGTATCCTGGTACCGTGTTGGAACCTGCCTGCCTGTCTGTAGAAGACCCGAGCAAGGAGGGCGTCTCTCCAGGATTGAAGGTAAGTGTAATTTTTTAAAATTTTATTTATAACTTTTATTTTTTTCCCTCCCACCCTGCCAGGGCTCATTATATGCCAGCTGCCACTGACTGTTTGTTTATTTAGTGCCCACACAGCGGAAACCAGGTTACATTTGCAATGCAGATTTTGCCAATCCCATACGGAAATTTCAGTGGTTCACAAAAACGTGATTAACTCAAATTGCGCCTGGTCCATCTTCTAACAAAACATTTGCCCTTTTTCAATGTTTGCTTAACAAAGTCAGTAGCATCAGCTAAGTAAAAAAAACTGCATTACATTTTCTCTTCTCCTCTAAAGTGCCTGAAAATAATGGTGTGAAATAAGCCAGATGTAAAAACAAAAAATCCTGTATAACTGTAACGTGCTGCAGTATATAAATGCAAATTCAGTTATGGATCCTGATTAGTGAGGACCTGCGACTGATGCCTGTGCGGATTCAGATTTCCTTTGGCATGTAATCTGCAAATAATGAAATATCTACTGAAAGTGGATTTATAAACCATCGCAGCCTTATCCTTGGATCGCAGTGTCAGCTGGTAATTGACACACCAATGTAAATTCTGTATTATTGATTAATTAACATTAGACAGTTTCCCCGAGACCAGATAAGTGTCTGAAAATATTATTAACCTGCACCAGAGAAAGGGATTCATATCTTCTTTGACGAACTACTTAAACAGAAATGCCCAATAAGAACCAATCCTGTAGAAATTAATTCACGGGTACCACTTACAGCTGTAGTGACAAGAAGCATTGGCAAAGCTAATAGGTCTTTCCTTTGAAAAGCGTTATACAATTCTTTGGCTTTGTCAGTGATTGTTGGCAATGCCAATGCTAAACAGCATTAGCAAAAAAAGGTTGTCGATGATGCTGAACAGCATCGACTCCCACCAAAAAAGCCACTGTTGCCGCGCTGTAGGGAGAAGAAATATATGTGCACGTGTGCACCAGGTGTGTGTCATGATCATGCGACAGCCATTTTTTGTTTACTATTAAAAAACTTTAATGAGATGGCAAACACGCACAGTACATTTTTTAAACAATGCATAATAAAATAAGGAACGGCCCAGTAGCAAATTGCAGGTATCAGACCCTCCAAAAAAGGAAACTGAGACAGGGATGAGCAGGGATTTTATTTAAGAAGCTTATAAAGCGCACGGCTACTCCCGTCGGGGGTGTCCCGGCGCTGGAAGGGGTGAAGCAAGTCAATGCGACTGAGCGGCAAGAAGTGATGGGGTGTTGGGATGGAACAAGAGCAAGACAACACTTCAGAGTGACAGGGAGCAAAGTTGGAGTAGGGGGTGGAAAGGGCTAAAAACCAGAATGGAGCCAGGGAAGCTGTGAAGGAGCTGTAGGGGTGCGTGTGGGGGGGCAATGTGGATTTCAATGAATTTATAGTGTCCCGTATGACCTATCGATCACCTCTGGTGTGCGACATCCAATAAGTGTTGAAGCCAAGCGTAATTTTTGCTTCCTGCCAGAGCTGTCTCCCGTATTGGTGTACGAGTGTACGAGCGCCGCGCACCCTGTGTCAGGCGCAATAAACGCTGTCAAAATAAATGTAGCGGTGCCGTTTCTTGAAGCATTGAAGCAAAAATTTCTTCCTGGAGTCTAGGAGTCAGGAGCAGCAGAAGAAGAGTCCTGGTGCAGCAAAGCAGTGTTGAGCAGCAGGGCAGACTTCACACAGCTGGTTCCATAGGTCCAGAAGTGATCTGAAGAGTTGGACCTGAGAGTCCATTACATGGTGCCCACTTTGAAGTAGGAGAAAGTTCTAGAGAATTCTCTTTGAAATCCTTGAAGATCCCTGCCTGTTCTGACTCCAAACTGAACCGCGCACTGGTGACAATGCCTTTGTGTGAAGGCAGGGCACAGTCTCTTCATTTGCAAGTGGGGCTGTGCCCAGCTCCGCCCCACATTCTGCCAGTTGATGGCCCATCCTGGCACACATAATTCATATATTGTAGGCTGTCTGTGAGCAATAAACAAAGTCCAACTGCCAACTACTTCCACTCATGTGACCCAGTACCAGGCTGCAGGCAGCCAATGGTTAAGCCAGGAAAATGCCAACTTTCTAAGAGTAGCTTAAAATTCAACTTTAACATTAAAGAGGATGTAATTACAATTTCTCAGATACCAAACATTACATTCCAATCTGCTCCCAATTGAAAGTTTTCACTTATTAAATGTAATAATTTAACCCAATATTATCCAATGTGAGAGGTAGGCATTGAAGTAGTGAAAAACACATTTGAGGGTTTTTCAATACCATGTAAAACATAAAGTACTGCTCCAGCTGTGCCTTGCCCTAGGTGCTATTTAGGGCCTACCCTAGGGGTGACCTATGTATTAAAAAGGAAGGTTTTGGGCCTGGCTAGAGATTTTTCTTTCAGTTCAAAAATGGCAGTTCGAACTGCACAAAACACAAAATGGCCCCTGGGTCTGAATGGAATGGTAGAGTGCTGGAGTATCCCTTTTACTGGATGGTTTCCCTCACCCACCTGTAGGTGGCATGCTTCATCACTGGGTAACTTCTTCGCATTGCGAACCTGGTCACAATGCGGGCCTCAAACCCCTCACTGAGAGGGAGGAGCTCAGCAATGTAAGAAAGAGGTCTACTAAAACCTATAGATGAGCAGGGTGTAGTGGGGACACAAACAAAGAGAGAAAAAAGTGTATGTGAGGTAAAAATAACTCTAGGGTTCGCCCAAAAATTGTATTGGGGCATCCCAAGGTTAGAACTAAGAGCAATATTATGAAAGGAGGGGATTGAACATATATATTGTAGAGTGGTGACGGTCGACAAGTTTCAGAATCATACCCTCCGTGGAGGTGTGACGGCTTTCATGCGGACAAAAAGGATTTATAGGTTGGTTTGCTTGTATCAAATAGATGATCAACCATATAAAAGTGATACACAAAGATGATACAACCAGTGGTTGGAGTGGACCGCCACTCTGATAAACGTCCACTTGTAGTGATGCTACCAGCAATGTCAGGTAACTAATACCACCTCAACCTTAAACTGGGCTACAAATGGGTGGTCCACCTGAATAAATCATATGTAATTGATATTGTGCGTTTAGCTCATGCAATGAGGACAGCAGCAGACAGATTTTATGGGCAGGTTCTTTTACACTACAATCTCGTCCAGATATATATTTACTACAGTGACAGACTCCAGGCTAAGCCTCTAGAGGGCTGGTTAAAGAACTCCAATTGGCCAGCAAACATAAGTAAAATGGAGACAGGAGAAGGGATCAGCCTACACCCTGCTAATTACTACAGTAATTAAATAATATTTTATTCTTTATTGAGGTTGTTTTTTTTAACAGAAACAGTTGCCATCTTATATATTTCGTTTTCCATTTCAATCTCCTGGCAACACATTTAGTCACATTTTCTTATATGTAAAGGCATACAAGCAGCAATATTCTATAAATACATGAATCCTCACTTTCCCACGTATATTATGAAGTATTTTCTCTCCTATGATTTGCACAATGACAGCAATTGCTAAGAGCATTCCCATGTAATGTTGGAATCATGGAAGCCTCCTAAAATGCCACATGGTAGCCAAAGCCTCACTCAAGTTACGTAGCTCCCAGATCATTTATTGCAGCCTCTTGACTCACTGAATAAAATCTAAGCATCCCCGAATGTATTTGGGGTGAGTCCTTATCAGCTGCAGTGACGTATATGTTTCTTACAAATGACAGCATCCTTCAGCCAGTGCTGTTTGTATGTATGTATATGGTACTTCTACAGCGCAAACTTAGCCAAAAGGCGGGGAAGCACAGCAGCCTATTAGCCACACTCTAGCTATTCTGTGTTTCAATAGTAGGGTTGGTAATGCAGTTAAGCGTCTGACAGGTGGGGTATGCGCCATGCAGTCAAGCACCATTAAGGTGAACAGTTAATTTGTGTTGTTTCATTTTTGCTAAGACTGTTCTGATTCCATTGCTCCCCTATACAGCATTTTGAGTTGTATGGTAATTATGTATCTCATCACCGAGATTTTTGCTGTGCATTCTGGGAGTTGTATACATGATTTAATTACGTAGATCACATTCTTGACTAGTGCAACTGAGTTCCAGAGTGCAAAGAGAAAGCATAAACTCGAAGAGTTACTCTGTAACGTGGTATGGAATCTTCAAAGCTCTTCAGTCACTGGGTTGTGTACAGATGAGAGGGACTGTCACCAACCAGGATTAAAGAAAGGTTTAAGATATGAAGAGAGCAAAAGCAGTAAAGGGTCAAGTACCATTAATCGTGGATTGCTGAAGATGCTCTGGTTTCCTACATCAACTACATTCAGCTATCTTAGCTAGGGTTGCATTTTTAGTCTCCTTCCTGGAGCCGTGATTCCTTCTCTGTCAGTTCTTATAGTTCTAAATGTGTACATAGAGTCATAACATCATAATGGGGGTAGTTGCAAAAAAGGAATTCTAACAAGAAATTAAAAAAGTATATATGTCATTTTTAATAGTTATTCAAGTATAAAAACAGATCTGACAACACATTAATATTAAATGAAAAAATAATAACATGTAAACATATAATAATATTGCATAAGATTATTACATAAAAAACATAAGCATTAATATTCAACACAATCATTAAAAAGTTAACAAAAACGTGGCAAGTTCATAATTTCGACGCGCGTTTCGGCGTGCTGAAAAACGCCTTCTTCAGGAGCCACAATCTATATCTGCAAGACACAAATGTGGAACTTAGAGAATGCATTTATATACATGTTATACAACAATGGCGATACACGTATCTCGTATACTAACAGCTAGGCAATCGTTATATTTAAAATGGTACAAAAAGGTTTCCTCATGCAACAAAACCCTCCCTACATGTTTCAGCAATATTTCAATTGCTAAACAAGTCACAGACCTAAATACTATATGAGCAGTTGTAATTTGATAGAACTCATGTATATTGAGAGCTTAGAAAATGGGGAAAGTAGTACCATATCATGATTAAAGAAGGAGGTACATAAAAGTCTTCTTATAGTTCTTCCAGTTCTTCATCTATCTTCACCACTTGGGTCATGATTTCCCTTCAAGGTCAGTTTTCCTTTACTCTTACCCGGGGTGCTTTTCTGTGACAGCCCTCTGCTTTCTCCGCTATATTGACTGTACTGTACCATACACTGTCCTTTGTTTCTGCTGATGGCAATAACTCTTCCAAACACACATAACGATGTTGAAAGAATAGATAATGAATCACTGCAAGAAGCGAGTTTCATTGTTATGAGCTCTTGCAGCTTCATTTCCTTAATTCTACTGGAATGTTTAGGGTAGCGGGCAAAGAAGTGCACTTCTTGGTGGATGCAACCAAATGTAATGCATCTAGTTGCTTCTGGATGAGGGTTGAATATCCATGTTTATAGCTGTAACTTTGGCTTTCTGATGTCTATGCACCACTGTGCAAACATTTAACAATGCTAAAATTCAATCATGCAATTTTGTCCCATTTTAGCTATAAGAGATAAGTCAGGCAGACAAGTCCGGGGAGATTGTTTAAACCTGTGTTGCCGTCTCTATCTTGCTCTGAACTCAGAGACCCAGGAGCATTCCATGGGACGGGGTGCTGCCAGTGTCTGTGATTAATTCAAGCATTCCATCCATTTCCTTGTTGGGTTTGCATTTGCTGCCCTAGATGCGCCTGGGTATGCCCAGGCGTGGGTCACTGTGCCACTGCAACCAAGCAATACCTCGCTGAAAATCCCTATCCGGGGTGAAACCGGTCCTAGCTTGCTTGTGTTCTGGTTCAGGGAGAATCTGGCCTGGCAGTTCAGCTCCCATTAGGAGCAGGTTCATGACCGATTTGCATATAGCTGGGTCCAAACTCAGGTGGCATGGTGGGCAATAAAACAATGGATTGGGATACGGCCTGAGTGATTGCTAGTGATTAATTCAATCATTCCATCCATCACCTTGTTTGTTCTGCGCAAGGTAGAGAGAGGGCAGCATGAAGTTAGCATGGAATATTAAGCCATCTGAGACCTTTTTGATGATTTGGAGGCCACCAAAGCCATAACAGCTTGAAAATGGGGCATGGCGCAACAAGAGGCCCTACAACGGGAATCCTCCTGTTGCCCCAGATGGGTACAAAAGAAAAGAGCACAGGGCAGTATCTCTCTGTACTGGGATATCCCAGTGGAACTTTGTCCACAAGTGGAGATAAAAAAAACCATGCATAATGCTTTCATAAAGAAAACACAGTTGGTGTCATAAATGTGGAACAATATTATTTTCTTGTGGAATTATTCTGGCCACAAAACCAATATTATTTGTCAAGAAGTATGCTTAAGATAATTGCTGAATAGAGATGTACCTGGCTATGCTGCAGGTCTACTCCTGGACTGTAGGCTTATCCTTAATATAATTAAAACACAGTTATCTAAGCATAGCTGTAGAGCCTGATTTGAACTTGGTAGATGGAGGACATCCACCAAAAAGCGCAGAATCTCTTATCTACCCTGTTTGGAATATACAGATGTCTCTGCACTCTAAATAGGTTGGTCAACACATCTGCTACTTTTGGAAAGGTGACCCAAATCCAACAACCTCTAAATCAGGCCATTAGTCTGTGTGTCCTCTTTCACCATTGCTATCCATACTTCCAACGCTAAGGTTCTAAAATGCAATTGGATATGACATTGGCTTGAAAGGCTGAAGACGTCAAATATGAAAGGTTCAAATGCCAGCTAAAAAGCAGGCAAACCCAGCAGAACCTCCCCTGAGAGAGGGCTCAAAACTGAAGGTGAGAATACACATATATGGCACAAATGTAACTCTCAATGAACCTGGTTGAGCCTGGTGACGCAGCTAGTAGATTCTGCAGTGGGAGACCAGTGTAACTGTGAACTAAGAGGGACTACGTTACCTAGGAAAGGAGTTCTAAAGGTGTCTCGAGAGCCAACGTGCACAGCAGCAGCACTCAGAAGCCATATAAAGTGTTTGTTACACACCCGAAAACTTGCTGTGACTTGACCCCATGTCATGAGTGTGACTTTCCTCAAGTCTGGTTACTTAGCCAACTGACTGAGTATCTTGAGCCTTGTAGTTTCTCATTAGACCCTCCCAGTATACGGGGATGCCTAGAGGAAAATAGTTTTATCAAAAGGGGCAGTAACTTTGTCTCCTGGCTACCAGGAACAGCCAGTATGACCTACCACCAGTGCATACATGCCAACATTTCAGAAGAGCAAAGTGGGAGAATTAAAAAAAAAAATCGGGAGATTGGGGCATTGAATCGGGTAAACGGCATGTATGG
This sequence comes from Lissotriton vulgaris, assembly GCF_964263255.1. Taxonomy (NCBI): domain Eukaryota; kingdom Metazoa; phylum Chordata; class Amphibia; order Caudata; family Salamandridae; genus Lissotriton; species Lissotriton vulgaris. The sequence goes on along the minus strand of NC_141694.1, from coordinate 614,391,554 downwards.
GCTTTGGAAGTGGCTGCTGCTGCAGGATCGGACATTTGAAACGTAAATGCACGTGTTTTATTAAACTTTCAGATGCACGGAGCGCAATGGCAGGCACAGAGAGGGTGATGCAAGTGTTGTGCACTGGCCTGGCAGGTTGCTGGCAGTGCATGCACTCCTCCTCCCCCTCCCCCGTGTGACAGCCCGGGCTAAAACAGCTTCCCGGGCACACACAGCCTCCCCAGTACTTCACACGTCTTTAAAAGACCACTGCCTTGTTAATGACGCTTTGTTGGTTTTTCACCCCTTCTAGAGCCCCTGCGTCGCCACTCTGAATATTGCTGGAATAATTAGCACCTTACACAATACCAAACCCTGTCAGCTAAAACCCCCGAGGAATCGGGTTTTTGCTTGCAGGAATCGGGAGGCGGGAGACTAACCTTGAAATCGGTAGCCTCACGCCTGAATCGGGAGGGTTGGCATGTCTGCACCAGTGTTCCCTGTAACCCGCGCGGGCGCGCGCGCGCACCTTGCTTACCCCCGAGCACGCAGAGTCCCGAGGGAAGCGCGCACACACCCTGTGAGTGCTTTCGCGCCGCCGCTTTTAAAACGCGAGCGGCGCGAAAACGGTAATTCCGGCTGTGTCTGCGGGCTGTTTGTGGCCCTTCGTGAAAACATTTGTTAATGGCAGCCCCGTCATGCGCTGCAATTACCAAACATTTTCACAATGGTTCACAATCAGCCCCCAACCGCGCTCCCTTAAGAGAAGACATTTAGCAAGTCCAAAAGCACGGACTTGCTAAATGTCTTCTCTTAAGGGGGAGCGGTTGGGGGCTGATTGTGAACCATTGTGAAAATGTTTGGTAATTGCAGCGCATGACGGGGCTGCAATTAACAAATGTTTTCACAAAGGGCCACATGGTTTGTGATGCGAGAGGGGAGGGTTGAGGATGAGATCAGGAGACAGACAAGGGCAGATAGCAAGAGGGAAACATACACGCGATTTCACAAGGACTGACTGTGCAGCATTTATAAAGCATTCTCAAAGCTGCCAAGGTTTCAGATTACTTTTGTGTGACTTTTTCACAATTTCAGTGTAAATATGAGTGATATTAGACGACTATGAGTGACACTTTCTTTCGAGCAAAATCAAGCGTTGAAGGCACAGGAACAATGGATCCACATGCACTCACATAGCAGCTGCATTAAGAAGAGTAAATTGAAAGGGAAATGAGGTCATTTCAGTCACTGGGGTTTCCAAAAAGAATGCAAGGCCTAGGTGTATCCAGTCATATAATCATAAAAACGTACTTTTTAAATAGCACTTCCTTCTGCATTTCTATAAAGAATGGATTTTGGTGTAACAACTTAACAACGCTCAATATACAGGCCTCTTGAAGAAGGACACTTTCATTTGCCTCTTTCGGATTGCAGGTAGTGGTGTTTAAATTACTCCAGTGTTTACAAGCAAAATGTAACTCGAGTAGCTGCTGTACAAACACGCCTCTCAAATAGTCAAACTCTGACTAATATGTAGAATCCGAACCCCTCTATGTTTGCTGCAATACAAGACTCATACCTGTTACTCAGCTGTGAAACGTTGGCACTGTCGGCGGGTACTAGCCCAGGGTGCAGAGGAGTACGCTACCAACAGTGCTATGGCCCAACCCTTGCCTGCTCTATTGCTTGATGCTGGTCGCCTACTTCTTGTTTCTGATGTTTTGGGGGCCAGGCCTGGGCTTTCTTGCTGCTGGAGCAGCCTTGCGAGGACGACGTGTGAAGGGCCACTCACAAAGCATTGCTCACCGATCATCTCTGCGTGGCCGATACCGAGCTGGAGTCGTGTCTGGTGCAGATGCTGTAGGCCTGCACCATGGGTGTGTCCGTGCTGCGTAACGTTTTGGGTGGTGTGCAGAGGCCTCTGCAATTTGAATTTACAACACCATGGTCAAATATGCATTGGCCTAAACGATGGGGATTGAAAGCTTTTCCTGTTTCTGGAGTTCGTGTTGCACAGAATGTAAGATTTTATAATCATGGTGAGTTTAAATATTTACAAAGTATGTAAAATGCTACAGTGTCCAGAAACACTGATGGCTTGACTGAAAACAGATGTCAGCAAACATGGGCGGGACTGTGTTCACATTTAGAGCACAGTCACACACACACTCGGGTGGCTGCAGCACTGCACCACTCCTGTCTTACTTCACATCACTTGTTGTAGCTCAGGCCGCAAGCCACCACCGCAATTACTGTTTGAGCCTCACCTGGTCACAGTCAGTGAGTCCTCGAGTCAGCAAAGCCTGTCGTGTGCAATCCAGTGACCGTCCATCAGTCAAGTGTCCCTCTCGGTGAAGGCAATTGAGATCGCCGGGGCCCGGGTAAATTTACTGCAACTGCACCGACTGAGGCAGCTGAGCCACACGGCCGAGGTAGCCTGCACGCTCACTCAGATTCCCCCGCCGACTAACTTCCTGTCAGTTCCTGGTGGCAGACGTGATGCAGGAGTACCGCACATCCGGATTTTATTAATCCCGGCCCCCTGGTGACACCGGTGATCATGATTGGCTGCACGTATCGGGACTAGGGCAGGCAGCCCGCACCGGCACAGAAGTGCTACTCCGATACATTGTAGCGCCGGCTCTCAGAGAGCTGCGCACTGCTGTTAACTGTTTGCTGGGACACAGGCGGCCGGCACCTCGAGCAGCAGAGAGAGCCACACCGTGACGGGCACGGTGACAAGCACCGTTGGCAAAATGCGTGACATTTCATTTCAGTGCGGTGATGCGGATCACAGCACCGAAATGCGTGGGCGTCACACATGTTGCGTGACGCTTGGCAGGACTGCATTCTGCATGCTGCACTGTTCTTGTCTGGCCTGCTGTAACTCAGGATAATCGTCCTGAACATATCCGCCTTGGACTTTCCTAGCCCGGGTTGAGGCCATCTCAGTCATTGGCTTCCAAGGCACTTAAGTTTCTCGTACTCGCTGAATATGTTTGGACTGTGGTTCTTAGAATACCTGCAAACCTAGGTATGGTGCACAGAAGATCAGAGCATCTGCAATAATTACCGACTTGCGTGGCTACCACTACAGAGTCACACAATATGACGCACAATAACTATTCCTCAAGCAAGGGTGAAAATAGGCACTTCCCAGCATTACTGGGCGAGGCCAGTCTGTGCTGAAGTTGTATTTCAAAGGTGTGACCAGGAAATACTGTAACTCTCCTAAAAGTTCCTAGGTCAAACTGTACCTATCTCAGAACTGTCACAAGCTCAGCCTCCTTAAGCCTGCCATTGCCTTATCTTTTCCCCATTGACAGCATGCCACTCTTACAACCATCCCTAGACACGGTCGTGCAAAATGAAAGCAAACTGGTTTCAACAGCTTGCGACTGAATGGTAGAACCTTCAAAAGCAAGTACAAAGAAAACGAACACGCTACTTAATTAGTAATAAAAAACAAATTACATAGTAATAATGGTACTGCGTGAGCGCAGGTAAAGATGGAGACTGAACTCTCTGACAGACAAGAGCAGGTTTCCTACTGGCTGTGAATATGGCTATGAACCAAAGGAAGTATAGTGGAATCAGCACATGCCTTCAAGGTTCCTTAAGTTCCAACCAGAAGATGGATGATCTCAAATATTGGACTTGCTGTTCCTCTACCTGAAAGTAAGAGAAGCACTGACAGCACACACCACTAGTGACAACACAATAAAAGAATCCTCAACCCTGGAGGGTAGGCTACTAAGGGAACCATTGGCTAAGAAAGCCATCTCCCTAATACATTGAAAAATAATGTCTAATTCGCTGGAGGGAATGTCCACACTAAGGACTGCTTGGGAAAAAGATGTGGACACACTTGAGGATGGGGAGTGGGAGGAGGTGCTCCAGGCCCAGAGGGTGATAGCGATAAGGCCAGAGTTACATCTGGCGCAGCTGCAATTGCTGCACAGGGCATACAACAACGGGGTTTTCATCTATAACATGGGTAGGGCAGGCTCCAGTGTGTGCAGCAGGGGATGCGTCACACTGAGAGTTCCTACACACCATGTGGGCTTATGAGAGAATCCAGCCCTACGCCGTTCCAGTTGGACAGGGCTTCTACAGAACAACAGGGACAAAAGTAGAGAATACTGTCAATATGCTGATACTCCGTATGTGAGGTGATGATGATCCTCTGCAGCACACCAAACTGCTGCTAATGGTGGTACTGGCAGTGGCTAAGAGGAACACAGCCAGAAGTTAGGGGGGTGGGAGTGCCAAGCACGGACATTAAAGCCTGGGCGGAGGACTGGGCAAAGGACATGGACTGGTGCATGATGGCAGAGAAACCGGTACATACAGGAAGGGGATGCTCAAGAAAATGGAAGGTGTGGAACCCATGGAGGAGGAACAGGGGCATGGATAAGTCTTCTTGACCAGGGCTAGAAGGGAGCATGCAGATGGGCCTACTGGATGGGGGTGTGTCTAAAAAAGTGTCGGACCTCTTCGCTCAGTCAGGAAGCTAAAGAAAAATACAAATTAGGAAGTAGAGTAAGTAGTCTCCTGAGTGCATTGCCAGCTCTTACACTGAATAAAAGCCCTGGACTTGTCACAGCACATGGCAGCGGAGAAGCCCCTCTCTGGAGGTAAAGTTAAAATACTTGCTATTCGTGCCTTGCTTTTAGATAACTTGTATGGGGGCTTTCCAAGAGTTATTGTTTCGTAATTTAGATTGCGCTTCCAACCAAAATTTGCTCCTGCTAAGAGGTCCTAGGTGCATAAGATTACCTCAAGATATGCCTAAAGGTTATTCCTTTATTAGTGAGTAGCAGTACCACAGACACTCAAGCATGCACTGTGTACCTCAGACACCTACGAATGCACCGCATGCCACAGACACCTATTCATGCACCGTGTACTGCAGACACTCGTCCATGCACTGCGTACCACAGACACTTAAGCATGCACCATGTACCACAGACACTCATGCACGCACCGTGTACCACAGACACCTGTGCTTGCACCGCGCACCAGAGACACTTATGCATGCACTGCGTGCCAGAGACACTTATGCATGCACAGTGTCTCACCGGCACCCATGCTTTTGGCTTCTGCTATTGTTTGATACTTATGCACCTTCCTCGCCAGGCACAAGGCATCTGTCCTCAGGAGGAAGGAGCGCGCACTCTGGAAGCATTTTCCTTTTCTAATTAAAGTGAGATTTTCTTGTCAACCAGAGGTAAACATCCGAAGCCACAGAGAAGAGATGTATGAAGGCTTGTCGAAGAGTTCACATTTCTGCCCCAACCTCTGGGGCTGATCTGTTCTATGTCTGTGTGGGCCCACTTGGGCCCCTTGAACCCTTGGCTATTGCCAGCCAGGACTCTTCTGCAGGAGAGTGAGCGGGTGAACCATGCCCCTGGCACTTTTGGCTAGTGCCAGCCAGGACTCTTCTGCAGGAGGGTGAGAGGGTGAACCATGCCCCCTGGCTATTCTATGTCTGCTGTGCGGTCTGAGCCCACGTGGGCCCCTATCAGCCTTGGCTGGTGCCAGCCAGGGCTCTCATCCAGGAGGGTGAGACAGGCCCATGCCCCCTGGCTGTTCTATGTCTGCTGTGCGGCTGGTAGTCAGTTTCCAAACACAGCGTGTGCTAAAGTACGCGCTGTGCTTGGAAACTGTCTCTACGTTTTTATTAGCAAAGCGCGGGGCAGACTGTAGCCTTTTGTTTAAGTATTGCTGTTAATCGGAGCCCGTGAAGGGGCTCTGATTAACAGCGATACCTAAACAAAAGGTCACAGCGGCTGGGGAAATGAGCAGAACAGAAGGCAGGAGGGCAGAAAGGCACAAAAGACGAGTGGGACATAGGCCAGAAAGGCACAAAAAACGAGTGGATCAGAGGGCAGAAGGGCACAAAACAAGTGGAGCAGAGGGCAGAAAGGCACAAAAAACGAGTTGAACAGAGGACAGAAGGGCACAAAAACCGATTGTAACAAAGGGCACAAAGGCACAAGTAACGAGTGGAACAGAGGGCAGAAGAGCACAAAAAACGAGGGGAAAAAGAAGTGGAACAGAGGGCAGAACGGCACAAAAAACGATTGGAACAGAGGGCAGAAGTGCACAAAAAACGAGGGGAAAATGAAGTGGAACAGAGGGCAGAAAGGCACAAAAAACTAGTGGAACAGAGGGCAGAAAGGCACAAAAAACAAGGGAAAACGAGTGGAACAGAGGGCAGAAAGGCACAAAAAATGAGGGAAAAACAAGTGGAACAGAAGGCAAAAGGGGCACAAAAACGAGTGGCATAGAGGGTAGACGGGCACAAAAAATGAATGGCACAGAGGCAAAATACAGAATACAGAAATATAGGGGCAGCTTAGAACAGAAGGCAGAACGGGCAGAGAGACACGGGGCAGCTAGGGGTACAGAAGGAAAGACTGGGCAGAGAGAGCACGGGGACATTTCTCCACCCAATGAACTGTGCTCCAGTTAAGAATATTTATTAAAATCTTATGATGGTACCACCATTGAAGTCTTGTGCTTTTCTAAACTTGAAGTATACTTGCCAGTGTAACCAATTCATGTCATGGCATGCTTATCCAATTTGCAAACTGCTCTTAAGACCCTTATTGTGGCGCTGTATGTGTGAAAATGCACCATCTTTTCACTTTTTAAAGTAAACTTTTTGAGTGCCATTTGGCGCCGCAGACACACGCGTTTTGGTTCCTGGCGCACATAGCCATGGTTGCAGCGCACAGAGACCCTCCACTGCCGCACACAGAGGAAAAAAATTAGAGGGAACATTGCCTACCACATTAAGACTAAATCAGCTAGCCTTGCTGAATCCTTTAGAGTTGGTCCCTTCCTGATGACCCTTCCTTTAGTGAACGTATGACCTGAAATCTGCCTTGATCGGTATTTGAATAATTATTATGATAAGCCCTTCCAACCAGGAAAAATTAAACTACCCCCACCACATTAAGCCTTGGAATAATGCTTAAGGACTAGCCATACTGAATTCTAGGCAATTGGTCACTTTTAGCTAACTCTGCCCATTGCAAAGATATGACCCTCAATGCTCCTTTACCGGTATTAGATAATAAAAGTATGCCAAACCCTGACAGCCAAGAAAATCAAACTACATCCTACCCTTTTAGGCTGGTCAAAATGCCTTGGGCTAGCCTGAGTTGTTCCTAGACACTTTGTCTCATCCTCCAGGCCGACAACATTGCAGAGATGTCTCCCACACAAAGCCATTATCAGAAGTTGAAGTACATTGAGTCCTGATATCTAGTACCTTTACACACCCCTAACTTTGACCAGTAATATCTTGGTGGAAGTGGTGGCATTTGGTGCAGTCGTCTGGAATTTGCCACTCAAGTCTGCCAATTAGAAGAGATTCTGGTCACTTGAAGTATTGTATTGTATTATAGAATTTGCATAGCGCCTACTACCCCTATGTGGGGCACTGAAATTCTTACCTACATAGATAGAAAGCTACATTGTGTATGATGTGGGGTTGAGAGGGTGTTGTTTTTGTTTTGACCCTATATGGAAAGTGTTGTCATGACATAGCGCCTAGCAGTCTTATAGGTGAGGGTATGTGAGAGACGGGTCTGCAAATTATAATAAGGAATAATCACTTTAGCCACAGGGGCAGTGGGATGCTGTGTGCCTGTGTACCAAAAATGGGGCAATCAGAGAAGGCCCAGCAATCCATGCAGCGACAATTTCCAGGCAGAGATGCTGTTGAATGTGTAAAAGAATACCAAAAGGGCAAGAATGGAAACTGGTGACAAAAGCAGTACCTATGTACCATTTTTATTTATTTATTTTATACTGTCTGCTGTTGTGCAAATGCACTGAGCAGAAACAATACAATCTTTAAAATGCCTAGATTACACCTACTCTGGCTTTGGTTAAAGGAAGCCAAAATTGGAGCAGTATGAACCTAATGTTATTGGCAGAAACTGTATCAAGAACTCTCATTAACTCATTAAACTTATCCCACCTTAAATTATCAAAGGAACTCACCAGATCCTTAAATTGTGCCAATGTATTTTTCTGTTACACAGCGACATTACCCTTTTACTGAGCATGTGTGCTATTGCGATTTCAGTATTTTATATACATTATTTAAATTCTGTTCTGCCAAGGGAAGATCTCTCCAACTATTTGTTAGACCTGTCAGCCTTAGGGTGGTGCCCCCCCCCCCCAAAGGATTTGCCTACTTACCTCTATTCTTTGTTGGAATTTGTTTTTGTTGGCCTTAGGACTGCTAGCCAGTGCTAACATGGTTGTGCTCACTCCCCTAAACATGGTCTAATTGGTTTACACGTGATTGGCATATTTAATTTACTTATAAGTCCCTTTTAGAGTAATATATCATACACCCAGGGCCTATAAATTAAATGCTACTAGTGGTCTTGCAGCACTTATTGTGCCACCCACTTAAGTAGCACGTTAAGACCTGTCCCAGGCCTGCCATTGCACGCTGAATGCTGTTTTAAACTACCAATATGACTTGGCAATATAACCTGATGCCAAATCTTAAACTGTCCTTTTATTGCATATAAGTCACCCCTAAGGTAGGCCCTAGGTAGCCCATAGGGCAGAGTGCATTGTAATGAAAAGGTTGGACATGGACTTTTTAGTTTTACATGTTCTGGTAATGAAAAACCCTACGTTTGTTTTACACTAATGTGAGGCCTACCTGTCCCATGGGATGACGCTGGGTTGCCTTATTACATTGAATAAGTGCTTACTTTTGATTGGGACCAGGTATTCAGGTTGTGACTGGTATCTATGAAATTTTAACAAAAAATTCTCTTTAATGATAAAGTTGGATGTTTAATTACGATATTGAAAATGCCACTTTTAGAAAGTTGGATTTTTCCTGCTCTTGGTCCTTTGTGCCAGTAGCCTGTCCTGGGTCGCATGACTGGGTGAATTCCTCCCAGACAGTCACACAACAGGGGGATTAAGTGTGCCTGAATGGGCCTTCTGTTGGCAGGATGGGGGGTGGGGCAGAGCTGAGCACAGCTCCACTTGCAACTGAATAGGGTGTGCTCTTCCTTCAAATAAAGGTCCTATAACCTCCACATTGTCACTGCAGCCAGCTTTGATCCAGGGCGGGGGAGTCAGGAAATTCCATGCACTTCAAATAATCTTTGTAGACGCTTCTACCATCTTCCAGAGGAAACGCACCAGGGTAGTTCTTCAGTTCACTCCTGGACCTACAGAAGGACTCTCAGAGGACTGCCTGCTGTGTGACCTGTGGTTAACTCTGAAAGACTGCTTTGCTGTACCCGGAAGGACTGCTTTACAGCCTGGAGCCTGCCTTGAACCTTCAGAGGCCAGCCCTGCTGTTAAGCCCTACATCTTCACCTGCACCTAGTACTACCAGTGTGACTCCAAGAGCTAGTTTGCTGGCCTTCTGTTCAGAGCTATAGGGATACAAAAGGCTCCTACCCAGCCTGAGCAAGTTCTGAACCCCCCAAGTGGTGTCCCACCAGTTCTTGAGCCTTGGCTGTGGTTCAGAAGGCCACATCTCAAAACTGAGAACTTAGAAACTTTTGGGACAAAAACTGTTCTGAGAACGAGGAGGAGACCGGGACCAACCTGCTCGCTTATCTGCCCGAAGTGCATTGCCAGTCGGATCAACTTTGCAGCTTCTACAGCTACATTCTTCTGCGGAGCACCAAATCCTGTTCAGTGGTCCTTCACCAAATGGGTATCTGGCCTTATGGAACTGTCTTCTGCCACAGCACTCTGCCTCATCCCACTGGAGATTTTCGACTTCCAAAAAAGAAACTAAGTCTGAATATAGAAATCTTAACCATGGTTTCAGCCCAAGCCTCCCTTTAATGATGCTTCTTCAGACATCTCCTGCAGCCTTGCCCCGCTGAACTTTACTTTCTCAGAACACTTTTTCTCTGAATTTCTTCTAATTTCGAAGGTATTCACAGACTGGGTCCAATCCACTTCTTGTATCTCAACTGTGCTCCATTGTGGTTGCCAATTCTTTTTTTACTTTGACCAGGTCTAGAGCGACTAGATGTCGATGGTTGGGGCTTTGATTTAGGCACGTGTTTTTACTAAAAACTTTTAAAATGCATAACTCCGGTTCTACTGATTGTATGTTTTTTTTTTGTTAGGTCAAATGATTTATTACAATGTACTCCACTTTTCTAAATTAGTGTGGGGTTTTTCTTATGTTGAGTTCTCAATTTATTACTGCTTGTCTGGTGCTTAAATACTTTACACATTAAGCCTGACTTCTTTTTGTGCCAAACTATTCAGGGTTATGCACACATTAATTTAGTGACTTTTTGTGGTTCACCCTGCAAGGGATTGTGGCTGCGTCTTGACCAGGGCCCGCACCCCAGTCAACCAACAACCAAGTATGTCACACCATTCATTTGATACCCCACTAGATAGTGATTTTCAAATTGCCCGGAGACAAAATTCAAATGCCCTGCAGATGTATGCAAGTTGCTCTAAATTCTCTTTAGAAGCACTTCAAGGTACCACACAGAGAGCCTATGGATACCTTTTTGTTGAGTTAAATGCAATACTACTGAATATTACAGATTGTTGACATGTCATCCCCCCTTCACTGTCTAGTTTTGGCTTATTCATTTAAAAAGAGCGCAGAGCATAAAAAGAGAGTAAACTAAAAGCGTCATCTCAATTTCAATTTCAAAGTGCTTTATTCGGTTTGTAAAGAAAATACAACCATATAGCAACAAACATAAAAATGTACACAATACTAAAGCAAGTTACCATGATTATAAAAACATAATTCATCAGGATAGATCTCATAGTAAAAATCCTATACAGTTAATTCTGTATCTAATATACATTTGGCAGCATTTATAGACCATAAACCTTAAGCCATTTGACAAATGCATTTCACTGTAATATTGACAATTATACGACCTTTAGTTATGTGCAAATATGCAGTTAAAGTGCTAAGTTTCGACGCTATGTGCAATTTAGCAAATCAAGAGAAAGGTTCGGCAACATCCTTCCTAAAGAGCAATATGCAATTAGCAGCACTTAATCTATACACAGAAAAAATAAAAATAGATAAAAATAGATAAAACAAAGTGCAAGTGCTATGCCATTCCAACAGTGCATATTATACAATAGCAGCAATTAATTCAACATACATGTATGTGCAAATTAGCATAATAAAGTGCATGATGTCAACAACAGCTTATTTTAAAGTGCACAGTACATTTAGCAGCTAGGAAATTCATATAATTATTGATTTTCTTGCAAAAATACATTTTAAAATATAAGTGGCCACATAAGCGTCATCTCAATTTAAGAGCTATTTGTTTAACACAATGCTGTTAAATCTGACTCTTTCAAGACAATTTGTCCTCCAAGTGAAGAAAAGCTCTTCTGTGTGCTGCTTTTGATTATTCAGTGGCACTCACTGATCTTTGAGACAGTCATAGTCTGACACTTTTTAATATTTATGTGTCCTCCCTCGCACCTCTTATTCAGTCCTTTGGGTTCAGCCTTACTAGCTACGCTGACGATACCCAAATAGTTGTGTCTCTCCTTCCGGCGGAGTCTAAAAGCACAGCAATCCGATTCAATGATTGCATGAACGCAGTGGGGACTTGGATGGCTCAGAATTGTCTAAAGTTAAACTCTAACAAGACGGAGGCGGTATGCTTTGGGAATGATGCCAATTTCTGGACACCAGAGTGGTGGCCTGATATGCTGGGTCCTCTTCCCGTACCTATCAAGAAGGTAAAAAATGTAGGGGTTTGGATAGATCAGAAGCTTAATTTTAAAGACCAGGTTAATTCGGTGTCATCTGCCACGTCATTTGCTCTGAGGTCATGCAAGCACATTCTGCATTTGCTTCCTTCCGAGTGTTGTAAAACAGTGATTACAGCTCTCACCATGTCGAGGCTGGATTACTGTAAAAGTCTATATTTTACCATTCAGGAAGGTGCAATGCGGAAGTTACAACTTTTACAGAATGCAGCTGCTAGACTGCTGTTGGACATTCCTAAATATGCGCCAATAGCGGATGAGATACGAAAATTACACTGGCTGCCACTTAGAAAGCGTTCCATGTTCAAGGCGATGTGTCTAGTACACAAGGCCCTCTATGGAGGAGGGTCGGCCTACCTAAAAGAACATCTGTACTGGTATACGCCAAGCAGACTGTTACGATCTTCAGATGCCAAACTGGTGCATGTTCCATTTGTCAGAAAGGCTACCTGGGGTGGCAAAAGCTTTGTGGCAAATGCAGCCAAAGCATGGAACAAACTTCCCCTTCAGCTCAGAACTATTTCAAAACGTTTCATCTTTCGAAAGAACTTAAAAACCTGGCTGTTTTTAGAATAAGTGGACCAGGTATCTGCCCGGCTCGGCCCCTCTTGAGAGATTTCACTTAGCGCCAGGACACCCATGGGTAACAGTGCGCTCTATAAATGCCATAAATAAATAAATAAAAACACCTGGTAGAGCAATGTCCCCAATGTCCTATGTGCCAGCAAATTCAAGTACTTGAAAAGTAAACACATTAAAAATCTGAGCAATAAAATGATATCCATTTAAAGAAGTAAAAGTCTGGTTAAATCGTCTGGTGGATTTATGGGATCCCTACTGAGCTTTGCCATCCCTCTTCTCACAGTTCGACTTCAAAATCAGTGGTGGTCTTTTGAAATTGGGTTTCTGGTTGGCTAGGGTATGCACCTAAGCCAGGCAGAACCCACAACTCTAGTCAGGACAAGTAAGTTACACCCCAAAGATAACCTGTGCTCACCCCCTGGTAGCTTGGCACAGAGCAGTCAGTCTTATCCCAGAAGCAATGTGTAAAGTGTTTGTGCGTCACACTCAAACAAGTAACACAATAAATACACCACAAAAGATATTTCACACAAGGTTATATAAAAATATATCCTATATTGTACATAAAGCACAGACCAAGATGACATTAATCATAAATCCTGTACTTATTTTGCAAATCCTGAGTCAGTATTGCCTATCCTCACAATTCAAGAATCCTACATTATACCATCAGGGCATGAAATGCAACATATTGTAAAAAACAACACATGAATCATAAATACTTTTCATCAAAGTGACATAGATCATATTCACGGTACATACTATGCAAACCCTAAGATAGTACTTGTGTCCCTGGCTAATGAGAGGTAAAACGACATACATTACATCATCCTGGCATGAAATGCAGCAGGTTATGATTGACACGTGAATCATCACATTAGGGCAAGTAATGTACCCTTTTTGGGGACCACACATGAATCACCATACTTCTCCATAAACATATATGTCACCAACTATCCCAAAAAAGCATAGGGTGCAGCACTCCTGCACTCCTATTATGTGTTATACGGTATTGGAGGTTCGATGAGCTCCTTGGAGATAAATGCCTCTATAAACTATAGACCGCAGGAACACCTGCATGCCTACAACATGAAATACGGTAATTTTATCATAGCGCTCCTTAACCAGAAAAGAGGGGACCGTCGTCGGGGTTCTGCCCCGAATTACTTGCAGGCCAGACTGGGATTGCAAACCAGCCCTGGCAATTACGTCTGACTGGCCTCTGGGGAGGGAAGCGGGGGCTGCAATTTTATTGCACGGGGCCGATTTTGCAGCACTGCTGCAAAACCGACCCCCAGCAACAAAAATTACCCTCACCGATACAAAACTGGCCCCAACCCTTCAGGCCCATCGGGGAAGCGCCCAGTGCCCGCTACGGCCAGTCTGGCCCTGATTACTTGTGGGAGATCAAGTGTCCAAGGATTGTCCCAAAGAAAGGGGGGGCACACTTTGTCGACTCCAGTGGGGCGGCCTCACTTGGTGCCCCACATGCAAAATAATGAAAGGTAGCTGCCCACGAGAGCGCAGTGCTGCCTCTGAAATTGGCCCCAACAAAGAAAAGAGCCACTGCAGGTCTCCCCAGCACCGAGGTGTGCCTTATAATGACGCTGAGACTGCACCGGTCCAAAGCAACAAACCAAGTGTGCATCACTGTGGCCACGGGCTGGAATGGTAAAGCTGCCACTGGGAGGTGCAGCGCGGCCTCCAAGACTGCTCAGGTCAGGTGAAAAAATCACCTGGATGCCAGAGATGTTGCTGGCCTTCAAGACGACTTCGGTCGGGCTGCAGGCCTGAGGGGCAAAATCCTCCTGGCTCCACTGGAGCCTCTGTGTGAGGACCGCAGCTCGTACCAAGAAGCAGAGAAGCCTCCCATGGGACGATGCTCCAAATGGCAAATGCGGCTCTGTCTGCACTTGCTGATCCCAACCATTCCTCCAATGTCTTTAACCATTGCCATCATGTAAACATTGAGAAAGAAATGAGGATTTTATTCATGCCCCAGAGTCAGGGGCCTGAAATTCCTGTCAAAGAACTGGAATCATCATCCCATAATCCAGCACGTTAAATCATCATCACCAAGCACTCCAGCACTCATCCTGGCTGAGCAGTAGGGAAGATGTAGCTAAGGAAAGGAGAGGCGAAATTTAAGTAGCAACATATCCCCTTCCATTACAGAAGCAATTGACAGAAATAATGAAAAGAACATAGGTAATACCTATGACCAAGATGAAGGAAAAAGCGATAAACATTACATGCAAAAATATGGACATGTGAATGAAACAAACTAAAGATAAAACATAGATAAAAGATTACATGATCATAAAAACATTACCATCAGCAAATAGTAAACCTAACATAGATGTCATGCCCTCCCTATTTAGAGTCCATGGAAGCCTTGTATGCACTACATAGGGTGGAAGGGACATCTGCCACTTTTAGCAGATGTCCTGCATCTGCTAAACTCTCTATTTGGAAATTGTTATTTCTGTATCTGATGAATCCTAATTTTTCCAAGTATCCCAAAAAAGCCTATGTCTGAGATAGACTTACCCCTAAAAGCACAAATGAACTCATAACACCCACAGAATGCTCCGAGCAAAAAAAAAGGCAATTGTTCAGGAGACTGGTTGGCAGTTTAGCGATGCAGTTTGTTTTTCTAGTGACTCTAATGCACGCTTTGTCTTCCTCACAGTATAAACAATGAATTATATTGTTATTGCCTCGGTGCGTTATTATCCATGATTCTCAGTATATTTCCTGTACATGTTATTACCAATGAACATGATAACATATATACATAATGTCACATTATGTATTTTTATATAACTGTATCAATATATCACTAATTTGGATTGCATCTCGCATTTTCTGTGCTTTTATCACCGAAATCAGACTATCACCCAAAAAAATGATTTCTTCTGTAACTATATCAGTGTTTTGCTATCATGTGTAAATAGGTTCCGTGCATCTAACATGAGAGATAGAACTACCTCAGTATAACTTTTGTCTGATAAAATCTACTTGATATCAAACTCAGTCGCATTATTTTCAATACAGTGATAACTTTTTTAAAAACATAAGCACACTTCTAGGCTACAATGGCGACACTGTAGGGGAAAACAGGCTGTGACATCATACAAGAACGGGTTTGGCCGTCTTTGATTAGGGAAAGAATGTTAATAATACAGCAGCACACTTAGCAAATAATGTAATTACATGGTCAGAACTCAAGTTTAAAATGCCAATACATAACCCGGAATCAGATTTCTTGTAGTTTAGTTATAAAATAGTTCTCCCACATGTAGCATCTCAAAAGACGATTCGCAGGAAAAGTCACCCCATACTCCTTTGCGCGGTTGGAATGCTGGAGAAGGAAGATGACGCTGAACGAGAACACCACCACTTCCTTGGGGCTAAGGAGGCACTCTTGGTGCGACCCGGAACCGCAGCAGGGAGCCGGTGGCACAGCCGTGTGCAGCATAAGGCGGCCAGCCACCCACTCATCCATCCACCCATCTCGGAGAAGCGCCGAGCAGAGGCCTTATCCTTATATTACAAACTGCAATCCATGTAGATGTTAAAGCACTGGAGTCCCCTGGCGCACAGTGCACCCTAGATCATTTTACAGCAATTCTCAGGAGCCGTGAACGAGGTGTAACGTCGGTTCCTCAGAAGCTGCGATTCTTCACCGTTGATTTCCCTCCACTGATGAGGATAAAGAAAAAACTTCAGCACAAAGGACAGCGAAATTAATAAGCGGTTTGCTGGGAAAAGGTTATGTGGAGAGATTATCCACCCTAAGCATGCTCACTGAGGGGAAGCTGAGATGATCTATAGAATTTGGGCGACATTACTGTCCAGAGCAGGATTCCGTCGCAGCGAGGGGCCCCCAGTGACATTAGGCGGCGCGAGCGAGACATGGTTGAGTTACTTTGATATTATGAAAATGTTATGCGAAATACAACGAGTCAGACATATTCGGTGTAGAGAGACGTCCTTTATACATTGCATTTTAATGTTGCCATGAAGGCAGTCTTGCCAACACAATCAATTTAATAGTAATCCTGGAGCCCCAGGGAGCCTTTTCGAGCTCATTTTAGCAGCTGTTCTCTAACAGGATTTTAGTACATAGGTTTTAACATAGGTTTGGGAGAGGTGTGGCGCAACGTCCAGGGCGGCTGGCTCTGGGCAATAGCTCACTTAATCCTCACAAGGGCCCCCAACGTCTTGAGGTCCTTCGGGGTGATTAGTTGGTGTTTTACAAATACCAGGTCATTATTATTATCCCCGACATCCTTACACCGTTTTAGAAGCAAATACTCCCACAAGTTACTGCCTATCTGCGAGATCAAAGAAACTCAGATGCGCTCTACCCACAGAGCAGACTTTTTAGCCACTGACCACAAAAGAGATAACCAGACTTTTAAGGCGAGGTATGAATTCGTAAATAAGAAACAGAGGCAGATTTTTGTTTTTACATTGCACGCAATTTCATTTTGAAATGTTAACGGTTGAAGCCAGAACCTACTGATTTCTTGATTTTTTTTCTCAATACATTCTGTACATAGTTTGCAATTTTATACAGAGTGGAGACGTGAAATATCCTTTTCCGAGGGCCTGTTTTAGGCTAATAACAAGTGAAAGTGGTGAACTGATGGGTGCATTTCGCTGTCTGCCTCTTTGCCACTGATTAGTTCCCAGACTCCGAAGCAGTTATTTTATTCACCCTACGGCCTGAGTGAGCTGCATTCATCTGCTGTAGCGTCCAGACACCTCAGCGCGATACCAACACGCCTCTGTTGACTGTCATAAGAGAAATGCGACCCTACATATCAGGAAAGGAATGACGACTTTCGCAGCAGGCAGGATTTAAGAGTGAGTTAACTAATTTGAAGAATATCCCTCAAGCTCCTGGATTCAAGGGCGATGTGGTGCTTTGTTGGGTTCAACAGAGTAAAATATGAATTGTCTGTTGAATGATGAGAGGTATATCACGTCCCCCGTGTGCCCGGATTCTGCTGCCTGCTTGGCCCTCTTGCTGCCGCCTCTCCTTAGGGCCCCTGCTCTTCAGGCTTGCCCTCGCTCCCCAGGCTTGCCCAGGCTTGCCTTCGCACTCCAGGCTTGCCCAGGCTTGCTTTTACTCTCCCCCGCTCCGCTTTCCTGCTCTTTCCAACCCCCCTGTCTGCTCCCCGTTGCTGCTCTCCTGCGGTCCCGCCCCTTCTCCTGCCTCCCGCTCCCCATTCGCCGCCCCGTTCCCAGCTGCTTCTCCCTCCCACTTCGCCATAAATGGCGGGCACCGCGCGTACGCGCAGCGGGCGCGCCTATTGTGCGCCGAAGGGGCGCCAAAGGCAAGCCCGTCTACGCCCGTCCGCGCCTGGACCGCGCCCAGCGCCAGAACCCCTGGACCCCGCCAGAGCCAGCCAACCCGACTGAGCTACGACGCCGCCACCCTCCACGCACTCAACACCGGCCGACATCCAGCCTGCTACCAAGCCACCCCGAAACGCACCCACGGATTCTTCACCTGCCACGCCTGCTACTTCACCTGTATTCGGTCCTGCACCGCGCCAGCCAAAACAGCCGCCAACAACAACCACCTCAAGTGCATCCTGCTCAACACCCGCTCCATCCACAGGCACGCTGTCGAACTATGGGACCTCCTGGACAAAACGGCACGTGACGTCGCCTTCTTCACGGAAACCTGGATGAACGCCTCCTCAGCCCCCGACATCGCCATTGCCATCCCAGACGGCTACAAGATCATCCGGAGGGACCGGGTCAACCAGACCGGAGGAGGCATCGCCATCGCCCACAGAAACACTATCCGCATCACGACCAACACCGACGACACCCTCGCCACCGCAGAGCACCTGCACTTCCAGATTCACACTGACCCCAAGACCACCCTCAGAGGAACCCTCATCTACAGACCCCCGGGACCACGCTCACATTTCAGCGAGGCCATCGCAGACTTCATCAGCCCACTCGCCCTTGCCTCCCCTACTACTTCCTCCTAAGAGACCTCAATTTCCACCTGGAGAACGACCAGGACAGCAACACCACTGCCCTACTAGACAACCTCGCCAACCTCGGATTCAAGCAACTGGTCAACACCCCCACCCATTACGCCGGCCACACGCTCGACCCTGTCTTCTCCTCCAGCAACCACATCTCCTTCAGCCACACCACCGAGCTCCGCGGGACCGACCACAGCTGCGTACACTTCAACTTCAGGAAAACAACGACCCACCACCGCCCTCAACAAACCCCCCGAAGATGCTGGAGCAAGATCACCACCTCCTTGCGCCTAAACCCTCCCACCTACACCACGGACCCCAACAAAGGAGCCGGCAACCTCACACAGTGGATCACCGACTGCGCCGACACCTTTGCTCCACTGAAAAACCCTCCCAGCAACCTCAACAGCAAGTCTGTGGCACCACTTTGATCATCTGCTTACCTAGTACAACACTTTTTGATGAAACCCTGTTTTTGTTTCCATGGTTGCCTGTTCTAGTATGGCAAAATCTTGAAGACTTTGATGTTTTGTAAAGTTGTGGCATAATATACTGTGTTTGCATTGTACTGAGATAGCTTCTTTTTTTCCAATTCCAGTCCTGAAGAGTCAAAGTTGAATGTACTTTGACGATACACGTGTCGGCTGGCTGAGCTCTATGCAAATTTTGCATTAAAAGAAACAAGAATAATTCGTAGCAAACTTCTTTTTCCAATTGTATTTAATATGAACAAACACTGCTGTTGATTTATGTGTGCACAGGTCTTTGGCTTTCATGAAATGGGTTTGGAGTTCCAAACACTAATTGAGGGGTAATAGGGTTTCCCCTTTCCTGTTAGCAGCATATCACCTAGTCCTTTGTCCACTTGACAACCGCTTATCCTGCAGAGCACAACTGTTCCCTTTACACTAAAACTCTTCCCATAGATTTCATTGGTGTATACATGATTGGCTGATTTGGGTTAGCTGTAAGTCCCTTGTCCAGTAAGACATATACCTAGGGCACGTAACTCTGAGTACTCCCTGGTAGCAGGATGCGGTTTAGGGAAGAGGGAGGGCATGTGCACGTGTGCTCTGCATGCCCTAGTAGTGAATACCACCTGTTAGACTTGGCATCCTTGGCGTGGTTTCCCCTGTCTTTTTTACTTTACCACCTGTATTTATTATGTTCTGTTGGATTTCGTTTTTGCTGGTTTGTGTTCTCTGGGCACTTTACCACTGCTGATCCGTTGTAAAGTGCAAGTGCTCCCTCCGCTAATTGTGAATTATGATTGGTTACTCCTGATTGGTATATTTGATTTACTGGTAAGTCCCTAGTAAAGTACACTGCGTGTGCCCAGGGCCTGTAAATCAAATGCTACTAGTGGGCCTACAGCACTGGTTGCATCACCCACATGTAAACATGTACCTGTAAACATGTCTCAGGCCTGCCACTGCAGTGTCTGTGAGTGCAGTTTTAACATGCCATGTTAAACTGGCAAGTGCAACCACTTGCCTGGCCAAAACTTCCCTTTTATTACATGTAAGGCACCGCCAAGGTAGTCCCTAGGTAGCCCCATGGGCAGGGTGCAGTATATGTGAAAGGTAAGTACTAGTGTGTTTTACATGACCTGATCGTCAAATACTGTTAATTTAGTTTTCCACTATTGAAATGACTATCTCTCCCATAGGTTACTATTGGGGCTACCTTGTAACATCTCACAAGGGTAACTTTCAATTGGAAAAGTATGGAGATTTGGAGTTTGGGTTTCCTGAACTCCGGATTGAAAAATACATCTTTTAGTGAAGGTGGTTTGTAAATTGTGTGTTTGAAAATGCCACTTTTAGAAAGTGGGCATTTTCTTGCTTTACCATTCTGTGTCTCTGCCTGCCTGTGGAATCAAAGTCTGGTTTAGACTGACAGCAGGGTTGTTTGTGCATTCATGCTAGACAGTCACACAAAGGGAGCTAAGGTGTGCCCTGCATATCCTGATGGCCGATCCCTGCCTCCCTGAGCTAGAGTGGTAGGAGGAGTTGTCACATACACCTGAAAAAGGCCGTGCCTGGCCTCTCACACTGCTGTATCGACCCCCCCGCTCCGGAGTGTGTCTGGAGCCAAGACCAGGCAGGACAAGAACTTGTACACTACAAAGATTTTCCTTTGAAGTATGCCTACTTCAAAGACCAAAAGGTGTATATGTATTAGACCTAAAACGTCAAACTTTAAAACACTTCTGGAACAAGAGGAGACTCTTCCAAGGAGAAGAGCTGAAGAATTGGGAGGAGGAGTACTGCCCCTTTGCTGTGTGTTGCTTTGCTGGGGTGGCCTGCAGTTGCTGCTTCTGTTTTGGAGAAGAAAAGGACTGACTTTGCTGTGTATCCTGCTTGTGAAGTTTCTCCAAGGGCTTGTGTGTGTTTGCCTACTGTTGGAAGTCTCAGGGTCATCAAAGACTTCACTTACAATACCTGGAATCCTTTACAGGGAGTCTTGCACCTGACAAGTGGTGCCCATACCAGTTCTGGCCCACTGGAGGGTTTGCTGGGTTGTTACTTCAAGAAAAGCATTCCTGATGCAGTCACCAACGGGGCTGCCTGCTCCTTCGCTGTGGTCAATGGGTGAGCACACTCATTTGTGCAGTGACGCCTCACCACTGCACTTCACCACAAGGTCCTCAGGCCTCTTCAGTTTCCAAGGTACTATTTGCAGCTTTTCCCCAACACCGTAGCTGGCCCGCGACTCCATTGAGGTCAGCCTGCACTGTTGGATTTGTTGGTCACAATGCCTTGATAGCCCCGGCTGGTGCTATCAACTTCAAGGAACTTTATTTTTGCTTTATTCTTAAGAAATTCTTATCTTTGCTTGTGTATGTCAGATTTTTGTCATTTTGATCTTGTTTTATTTAAATAAATAATGGCTATTTTTCTAAACTGTTCCGGTGTCCATTTTCTAGTGTTTTCACTGTGTTACTGTGTGTGTTATGTAGAAATACTTGACACATTGCCTCTGAGATAAGCCTGACTGATCATGCCAAGCTCCCAAGGGGGTGAGCAGGGTTTATGTTGGGTGTGTAATCCCCTTACCCTAACTAGAAGGAAGGGTCCTTACTTGGACAGAGTGCAAGTCACTGTCAACTGGAGACCCCCATTTCTAACACCACTGTCTGGTGTGCTCAGTACTGTAAGGCTTGCTTCTAGCATTGATTAACATGGGGGGTCTATGGAAAGGCTATTGTGCTGTATTTCTTACGTGTAGAAGAGTAGCAGTATAGTATCAACGGATTAGTAATGTCAAATCCTCTCCGGTAGCGAGAGTGGGTTTGACATAAGTAATGTGGACATGCCATTTTGGGAAAGTGGGAATTTCAATGCTTGTGACTCTCTGTGTGAATGTCAGTTTGTCTCCAATACACATCTTGGTGCTGGGGGGACAGCTACATCTGTGCATTCCTGACAGACAGCCTTAGACTAGGGGCACTCAAGAGAAACTGCAGACCTCTGACTCTGGGGCGCCTTCCAGGGACGGATAAGAGGGGGTGGAATTGACACCTGCATTACAACGGACAGGGTTCTGGCCCCACTAAAGATATTGATCAAACCTCCCAGGGTAGGATGGCAGACATGTCTAAATTTAGAGGGGGTCTCTGCATTTCATAGGTGACCTTTTGAACTGATCTCATCTTCAAAGGTCACTGTGGGTATAACTACTGGGGCTCCATCCTCAGGAGTTTAGAGACGCATTGGTTTGACGCTGGGACATCAACAAGAGGAACCATTGGGGCAGGAGGGACTGCAACTGGATTATCTGCAGACTTGCAGTGGGCTGGGGCTTGTTGTTATCCAAGAAAGGGACTATCACTTGGTGGATTTTGCCTGGAGATTGCTTGTCTGCAGCTAATTGCCAATGGTCATGGCCCGGGTCCCTAAGCATTCTCCAAGGGCTGGTTGGCTGGCCTTCTGTCCGCGGGTCCCAGGGACAGAAAGGATTTCCCCGATTCCAAGAGATTGTAAGGACCGCACAGGGTGTGGAGGGAACGGATAGAAGTTATCGTTGGTTGGGACAAGGACCATCCTGACGTATGCAGTAATCATACTGTGTAGAGGAGTGTGCGCGAAAAGATCAGTGGCCCACCTGGGGTTCAGTAATGTGAGGAATCTGAGGAGTGATGGGGAAGTTTGCAGAGTCACAGGGACCCGAGCTTGCAACCAGAAACCTATGCTAGCTCACACTTCCTAGCTTGTGGTGTCCGAGGGGTGTTGGGGGAATTTGTCCGAGTCCGCGGGACCCGAGCCAGAAGCCTGGACTGTCTCCGTCCTCCAGATCGGAAGGATGACAGTGCCTGCCATCACGGCCTCAGTCTGAGGTCAACGGCTCCCTCTCCCCATGCCACAAGGTATTCTGTTGTTGGTAACATCGTGACTGGACCTGAGGGGTCTTGTTGTGCCTTGTGGGCACCCACAGCTGGCTGTCTGGAGCAACTGTGACAGATGCCTGTGTCGGGTGGGGACCATTTATCCAAATTGGAAGCACACCAGCTTCCGGTGTCACAGTATTTTGCCATGGGGTGGGGGTTGGGGGGGTGGTGGGATGAGATAGTGATCCGGCACTCGTGAAGGTGCCGCTGGGTTCCTTGACGGCCTATTCTGAATGGACAAAACCAAGTAACTGTTGCCTTTCGCTTTAGATGGCCCGACAATCTAATCAAAGTGTCTCCTGCAGGTACATTGTGTATTGTTGCCTGGTGTAGTTTGAGTTTCTGAGAGGGGGGGAGGGGGGTCACAAGTGGTAGCCAAAGCCCGAGATTTCTTGACCATTGCAAATGTATGGAGTATGCAATATTTGGGAATGTCGTGGTATATGCTAATGTGATAGTGGGAAAGTGGAATACCTCTAACAGCCTGAATATATGTTTCTGTCATTTTTGATGTGGGAGGGATTACATGGATCGTGAATACCTTGGGGGAAAGGATGCACCTAGGTTTATGTCACTTTCGAGGCTAAGGGGATAACAGAGCAAGTGAATTCCAATGAAGGGTACAGATTTGTTCATGCCATTCTGCTGCTAACGGGAGAGTTCGACAGTTGTGTATAACTATAAAGCATATACCCAATGTGTATTTCGTTTTGATTTCAATGTGTATGTGATACAAAGACCATTGTTTTATATATACAGTGTGGGGGTTTTGATGCATACTCAGTATGTTGCAAGGGAAAAGCTGTACCAATACTTTACGCTTTGACCCTGAGGATAAGCCTGACTGCTCTGTGCCAAGCTACCACAGGGTGAGCACAGGTTATCAGATGAGTGTATCATACTCATCCTATCTAGCTTTGGTGTGTCTCAGCCAGCCAGAGACCTCTGGGTCTAACCGGCAGGTATAGAAACACATTTTGTAAAATGAAGCATGCTAAACTGACTCTTATCAGGAACAAATAATGTAGATTATATGGGCCTAGAGTAGGCTGTAGATCTACATCCCCATAAAAAAGTTATATCTTTTACTGCAGCCCCACTGTTCCATTGATCCCCACTCCCTTTAATGTAAGGCAAAACATATGTGCATCTCATTTCTCATCTTAGTAAGTTCAGGAATCAGTAAATGTGTGTGGCCTTGGGCTGTATGATGAAAGGGGGCAGTGGAAAATATTTCTTCTTGTTATTAGTTCTCATTATAATAACTTGTTTTTCTATAGAGCTGATGCCACACTATTTAATGTTTCTAAAAGCTTTAAAGGAGAGTTGCTACTTTTAGCTGAAATGATACAAAGTCTATCAACTTAAGGAGGGTCCAAAATTGCGGTTGCCGGGCAAATAAATGGAGATCTATATTTATGAATGTATTTAATGTGTTTTCGTGTAGCATCACCTAGGCCCTAGCTGTGGGACAGAGGACCCTATAGAATGTGACTGTTCAGTCGGGGTGATAGATATTGTCTGAAACATGTGTCCTTGACTCAAAATAGGAGCTTGCCGGCCAAGTTTAGAATCATTGTGCCACTGAATTAGTTAAAATAAGAATATTGTGATTTTGTGAGCATCTGATCATCAGTGAAGTTAATACTATTATACTTGCACTTATGTTCCTCAGGAAAACACTGCCAAGGTCAAACATGGCACGACGTTGACAAGTAAGGGGAGCTGGCTTGATTAATGTGGGCAAAGGAAGCAACATAAAACTCTTACTATTTGATTTCCAGTGTTAAATTATAGATACTATTGAAATCGAGACTTTAGAAGACCTACTCAGCGTTGGGAACCAAACAGTGGCTGGTATGAAACAGCATAAATGCAGAAATAGAGAGAAAATTAGAAATCTTTCATGAATTAGACTCCCACGGGGAGACTTTTGCTTGGCAAAGAGCTGTTCAGCTTCAGGAAGTAAAAAATAAAACTAAAAGCATCTCAATCACTTTTGAGATGGAATCAGCTATAAAACAACGTGAAACAGCCAAACCACAAATCACAGAAGCCTGTAAATACGAAACCTGACTCCTGAAGGATTGTTAGCAGTCGACAATTTGTCACAGGGCAATGAAATTGGCTGACTCCTTTTAATGGCCTAATTATTGCACAAAGCCCCCTTGCTGTGGCCCGCTTCATGGCAGCCCATGCTTTGAAAACAGCACTGCGGTGGTATGTGCTTTATTTGAAAGGTACACAATAGGATTTATTGGTCGACACTTGCAGCTCAGAATATTTTATGGTTTGGGATTTTAATTTGAGTGAGGCATTGCTTCGAAATTACGCTTTCTAGCACTTCCTGCAAAAGCAGAATGGATAAGTAGTGATTTTTTCAGTCTATTTTTTGTATTTTGCTCGTAACAAAACAGCAATGTATCTCAACGGGTGGGCTTCTTGTCCACTCAAAAGCACGGTACATATTCTTGAGTGAGCTAAGGAGGAAGTTCGCATTTGAGCAGCAATACAAGCTGTACTGTGCACACAAAACAAGGATAGCCAATTGACCTATGTGTTTATGATCAGCTTGAAGGTCACCGTGCTAAACAGTCTTGCTTGAAGAGATATAGACTCATGAATAGTTTAAAAACTCGTAAAGTTTCAGGAAGCTGAAAGACATTCTAATAGTTGGAAGTGGAGGAGGCAGGAATATCAATACAAGCCCATATCAAACTACCAACCCTCCTTTGGAGATGGGGCGTGCAGATTTTCATGCATAGTCAGTGGTTACTAGACAGAGAGAGCCTACTGGTCTGTAATGTCTCCTATCACGAAAAGGGCTGGTGTTGTTTCGTGGCAAGGACACGCACCGGTTCAGGGTAAATGTAAATGTAAATGTATTTGAGCTTATATAGCGCACAGCTACCCACAAAGGGTTTCCCGGCGCTTGCTTAGGGAACCCGTCCTGGTATTCCCCTGTGAGATAACCCCGGCAGGGTATCCACAAGGTGAAAGCCAGGCATCCCGCCGCGAGGGGCCGTTGTGGAGATTAAGCAAGCTATTGCCCAGAGTCGCAGAGTGTGAACCAGTGAGTTGAGAAGGCACCATCTGGTTCTCACAGGTACATTGGGAAACAGTAACTTGGGGTTCGGCTCTAACATCTCCTTCAACCATAATATTCTAAGAACTGTAGTGTAACCCAATGCCTGGTATTGGGGCCCTAGAAAAGAGGTCTCAGTTTAGGGACTGTTATGTGTTTCCTCAGCTGAGACTAGAAGTGACACAAACGGAAGTGGCTCATTTCCTCACCCAGGAAGTGTTGGGAGGAGCATATAAGGATCAGAAGCTAGGAAGAATAGCTGGGTAAGCTCCAAACTTCCTGCATCTTATCTCACCACACTGGAACTCAAGGAGGCAAGTCGCAGGGCTCTAATAGAATCGAATTTTCTTTATTGTAATTTAGCCAATGTGCAGGCTAAACATGGACCAACGCATTTCGCCTGTAGCCGTCAACAGGGTCATAGTGTGTGTGTGTGTGTACAAACTTTCCTTTTTAAAGGGACCACCACATATTTCACACTCTGCAAGTAAAAGAAACAAGCAACTGGGCCGCTAACTTCGATATCATTTACGTAGCATTGATCATCCACCATGATGTCATAATTGTGACCTTATTTCTGAGGATGAATACATCTGATAAAGTATAACAGCAAGGAAGTTGGTACAAAATTGCAACACACAAAATTACAATTTCATTTCCAAAGCACATGTGGTTCTTAGCTGAAATAAAATAAATAACAACTCACGAGATCTTAATGCTTGAATCAGCACAATCCCAGTGCCCACAGCCAGGTAAAATTATGTCACAAACCATTTCTTGACTCGGACAGAATCGTGCTTCTGGCGAGTCACATTTCATTTCTTATAATGTCTTATTGTAGTATCTATCACATGTCGTTGCATCTGGCAACAGTCAAGAAAATGGCATCTTCAAAGTGTCAGTGCTGGTGCAAATCATGGTACTGGATATAATCGTGAAAAATAGCAAGTTACATTCAAAATTCAGATTTCATTTAAGTTTAGTTTAAAATGTCAATGCCGATTACCTATTTCACTAAGGCGTCTCGGCCGATAATTCTTAATGTCGCTGTGCAAAATGGTAGATTTAAAGCGTTAGAGCTCAATGTCTATTCTGGTTAGGTAACGACTCTAGCTTGTATTTCTACTGTTACTGTGTTTTTAATACCAACTACACACCTTGAGACCTACAGTCTCAGGTTTTGTATATTCTGAACCAAGTTTGGAAAGAAGTAGTTATCGCCGATAACTACTTCTTTTCTATAACTACTTCTTTTCTAACCTTGGTTTAGAATCCAGGTGGCCAGCATGGATCTGTGATGGTGAGCAGGGGCGGGCGAGGGGGTAAGGAGGTATAATTGTAAAAAATATAAAAATGCACTTACCTCCGCGCCGCGGTGTCTCAGGTCGTCTCTCCTCCGCTGAACAGGAAGCAGAAAGGCTCCCCTAACCCAATCACAACGCTCCAATGCATTGTTGTGATTGGTATGAGCCCCGTGGTTCAGCGCTCAGACGGGAACTGGGGGCCTGAGCATGTTCTCTATGCAGGCTGTAGTGCAGCCTGCATGGAGAACATTCTGAAGTCCGCATGACTGTTTGGCTGGCTCTAAGGCAGGTCAAAGCATCATGCACACAGCACTCCTCCCCTTCTCTGTCTGAAGAGCAGCCCCACCCCGCCCTCATGCTGCCATAGCATGGAAGAATAAAATGATAATAACATTGCGTTATTTTACCTTTCTTTTCTTTACTGCTGCACAGCAGCAGTGGGGCGACTCTCCTCCGCCTTAGCAGAGAAGCTGCCAATTCGCCACCAACTTATGAGAGCAATTAAAGTGTCAAGTCTATGTGTTTGTGTTGTGTTTTTTTTTTTAACTATGTGTATATGTTAATCAAACCAGCACCTCGGTTGAGCACCTACTAGTATTTCCATAGGTTATTAACAAAACCTGAATTAAAACAGGTATCTTTCAATGAGCTCTCGTTTTCCTGATTGTCTTTTACCTTTGAAGTATTTATTGCTTTCTTTTCCAGTGGTTTTGGTGTAAACCATTGGTAGAAATGCGCAGCAACTTTAATAATCCATCTTGAAAGATTAGGCACCTTTGACTCTCCTTGGGGCTGCCCGTGCCCTGCTCACCCAGTAGTGCTGCCTGGAATTGAGCCAGTGACGCAGAATAATGCATGCCTCCATAGCAGGCAGGCTCCTGGGTCTCGGGCTGACAATGATGGAGTGAGCTGTGCGGGTGGCTGTTCTGAGCTGAGGCGGTGCCTGTAATATGGGAGACCTCCTCACTGGCATCGCAGCGGCTGCTGGTGTCTAAGGGTATCGGGACAAGAATAAATAGAAAGAGCGCGAACCGGCATACTTCAAGGGATTCCAAGTGCAGTCCTTTTTAGGTCTCGGACTAGCGTCCCACGCCGTGGGCAGAGTCCGAGATTTTATGTTTTGGCAGTATGGGGGCTTGAACCCGCCCCTCTTCTCCATTGGCTGGCCTCGTAAATGCTGGCCAGCCATTGGAGGAGAGGGGCGTCACTCGGTTCAGGCCCGTCTTTTTCGGATTCGGGGGCGTGTTTTTTGCAGTTTTTAAGTCGTGACGTCAACAGTCACTCAACTGATAAAAACGTGCCCCGAATGCGAAAATGACTGTGCTTTCTCCGAGGTATTTCTGTTTCGCCTCGGAGAAAGATGGTGGTGATAAGCCGGAGCTCGCGCTGTGCTGTAACTTGCATCTGTTCCACGATGCTTGTTAATAAAGATTGATGGTAAGAGTGCTTTCTACAAACGCTAATAGGACGGAGTGTTAAAAATGAAAGCAAATGATATGTACGTGCTGGTGCGTTCAAGGGCCGGCGGGATGTCAGTTTCCACACTGGCAAGCCACGGCCTCCAGAGAGCAGCGTAACCTGATCCTCCCGACCTTCAGCACTGCAAATCTTATTTTTCATTACATCACCCGAGTGTAATTGTGATCCCTTTGTGGCAGACTGGCCTGTGGGGAGATAAGTATGGGCTGGGGCTCTGCTGTGTCTACAGGAATAAAACTTGCTCCGTGGGTTGCGCGAGTAAAGGATTAACATCTCTGGTGGGGGAGGTTATAGTAGAAGACTAGAGGAGGACAAAAGTTTGTATTTATATAGCGCTTGTTGACTCACGCTATTCAGGAAGCCTACAAAGGATGAGTGGTGAATTAATATGGTGAAATATGAAGTAATTTCAGTGGTGGATATTAGTCAGTTACTTGGAGTGAGAAGGATAGCGGAGAAATAAAACGGGAAGAAAGATTTACATTCATATAGCACTTGTTACCCCTGATGGGTGTTGAACCGCTTTTCTGGTGAGTAGTACGCCACTCCGGAACCCATAAAGGATTACTGTTGAAAATTAGTATAGTAAAAAATATGAAGTTATTTGAGTAGTGAATATGTTATTCAGTTATTTGGGTAGTATATTAGCGTAGTTTAATATAGAATTTGAGAAGTGAACATGTTAGTCTGTTAATTTCGATTGAAAAGGATAGTGAAGGGATAACAGAGTAAAGGTTTTTTTGTTTTGTCTTAGCAGTAGGAAGTGGCTTTTGGATGAGTAAAAATAAGTTTTGGAGGGGGAGGACTCAGAGGAAAGAGTTTAGAAAGGTTTGTTTTAGGGGATGAGTATAGTGTAAGAGGTGTCAGATGATGAAAGGAGGGGTAGAGTAGGAGAGAGTCTAGAAAGGGGTATTTTGGCAATCATAGTAGTGGTATGGGGTTTGGGATACATGAGAGAGTGGATGTAGAGGATATATTGATAAATGTATAGGATGAGAGATAGGGTAGTGCATTGGAAAGAGTAGTAGAAGAAGTTTGAGATGAGTCAGAAGGTTGGGCTAGAAGATATATTGAGCGAAGTATAGGCTGAGAAATAGGGTAGTGCATTGGAAATGCTAAATTAGAAGAAAGTGATAAATATATAGATCCATAATTACATTGAAAGTATATAGATACATAAAGGAGGTAAGTAAATGTAGATTAAATATATTGATAGATACATTACCGCAGTGGAGGGAGCCCAAGTAGGTGAGATAGCTACGCTTTTCTCCTGACAAATGTGTGACAATGGAGAAGGTATCCCCCACACCGTGCCATGGAGCCCATAGTCTAACATAACAGGGTTTGACTGAGTTACAAGAGAGACCGGTAGGGTAACTTTAATTCTGTCCCACCAAACAACAAGACCTAGACTATTGTCCTGAATACACATTTATAAGAACTCCCAGGGATAGACTAGCTTCCCTCAGCCGAGTCCGCCCGGGTAGTATTATCCTTACCAGATTGTGAGAGGTCGTCAAATGATGAAGCATGCCAGCATGCCTCAATAAGTTGAGGCTAAGCCGACCTCTCAAAAATCTTTTGAAGTTTGACTCCTAGAGTAAGTCCATCAATAGGTCAAGCACTTAATTTAAATTCCCTCAAGTATTTTTTTGTGTATTATAAGTTATCTATGAAGCCTCAAGTGGCTAAGGTCTCTAAGATCACTGAACCATTCTTTGTTTACTGTGCCTATGTTCCGCTTGACTAGCATGAAGTGACTTTCCTTTGCATATTTAGGCCAGAAACTCGGGAATGCTCCTCCAGAGTCGCTGAGAATCTGTGCATCAGTTCTTGCTGTCCGTAAAGACCAGTTTTTTTAATGCTCATGAGTGCCCTATTACTTGCTCTGCGCCGGGGGACTCCTTTGGAGTAGCTGTGCGCAATATACATTTTAATAACATAACATTGAGTGAAAAGTATAAATAATATGTTGTGTTTGTATACGATTGAGTATGCAGGTGTAAATATGTCCCCAAATATTTAATATTATCATACAAGTGAAGCTAAACTAGGTGCTAGCCTCTGCAATTGTCTCCATTGATTGCGTGCCATGTAGTCCTCAGAAATTGTTATAATGAATTAGAAACCATTAACCTCTGAAGGTCTTCAACATTTTTATCAGGAGTGAGAGAGGATTCATTATTAGAATCCTACCCAGTCTATCAAATACCTTCTTGAAAGTCTAAGAAATAAATGGATGAAACTGAATATCTTTTGTATATTGTACATCTATTTTTATTAACGCTGTTGTGATCGCTATGTATGTATAAATTAATAAGCACATTTTGCTCTGTTTTAACAAAATGTGCACTTAAAAAGAGTTTAAAGTAGAAATAAGTAAATAATGTAATTTCCTCTTTCGCATTAATATAGTGTGTCCGGTAACTAGACAAAATATCGAAAAAATATAGAGAATGGACTAAATATCGAATTCAAAATATAGAATGGACATAATATCAAATGGACATAATATTGTGGTTAATAATATCGAAATGCAGGTAATATCGACTGTCAAAATATCAAAGAACATAATATAGGAATTAAAATATATTGAATTTTTAGTAATATCGATTTTTTAAAGTGTTTTGTATGTTAGTATACGTGTTAAAAGTATATATTATTTTTGTAATGTATGTTAAATTTTTTTAAAGTAATGAATTTTATGTTATTTAATTTTTGCGTAGTTGAATTCCGTAGCAGGTTGTGGCTTTATAGGAGAATAGAGTGGGAAGTAATTTAATTATAGTGAATTAAATATTAATTTTTAGAAAGTATTGATTATTTTTAATTACATTTTTCTTTTTAGTTCTGTAGCGGGTTGTGGGTTTATAGGGGAATAGGGTGAGAAGTAATTTAATTGTAATTAAGTAAATATTTATTTTTATGTATTTGTATTGATAATTAATTTATTGTTAACTACTTATTAATTGGTAATTCATTTTTCTTAATTGGTAATTCATTTTTATTAATTGGTAATTCATTTTTATTAATTGATTAATTGATAATTATGTTAATTGTATTAATTTATTATTTGGAGTGGGTTGTGGGTTTATAGGGGAATAGGGTAGAAAGTAATTAGTTGCAATTAAGTAATTATTGAAATTATTTTTGTGTATTGATAATTAATGTATTGTTCATTAATTATTAATTTTGTGGTATTACTTATTACATTTCTGGTATTGAAAATTAATTGGTTGTTAATTAATTATTAATAGAGCATTACATTTTAATAAATAATATTTATTGGTATTTATAAGTAATTCATTATTAAATATTTTGTAATTAGTAATTAATTTTAATGCATTTTTTATTAGTATTGATAATGTATTCTTATTTAAATATTAAATCATTACTTTCCCTACTGTTGCACTCACTGGAGTGGGAATAGTAATTTTTATCCTCCCGCTACCCAACGTTTTCCCTACTGTTGCACTCTCTGGAGTGGGAATAGTAGTTTTTACCCCTACGCTATCCAACACTTTCCCTACTGTTGCACTCACTGGAGTGGAAATAGTAATTTTTACCCTCCCGCTATCCTACACTAAAAATATTGAATATTTTTTATTAATATTAAGTTAATATATATATGTGTATTAACAAATAAAAATTAATGTTTTTTTAACTTACATTAATTATTTATTAATTTTGAGGTTATTTAAGATTTTTTAAGTATGTTTTAGTTAATTATATTTATTATTTCATTAATTTTACATTACTTTTAAGACATTTAAAACATTTGATATTTTAACAAACTATATTATTTACAGCGATATTTTGGAGTTGATATTTTTGTGCTTACCTGTTTGTAGATAGGAATTCGATATTCTGACATTCTATATTTTGTCCACGATATTTTGTCAGGTCGATATTTTGCTCCTCGATATTCTGTCAGTGATCCAGTGTGTCCATCCATGTCTTTCACAGTTGTAATATTTCTGGTCTGGGTACTATGACGTTTTACTACCAAGAGCCTGTAAGCATGATTACCATTGTTATAATTCCATTGTTGTGTATACAGCAGGCTTCCCTCTACTTTGTTCATCATTGTAGAACTATATTGATAAACTAGCAGCCCGCCCCAGCGTTGCCTGGGGGCAATGAGGCTTCAGGGCCAACCGTCCGCCCAGGCCCCCGCCCGCCCCGACATTGTCCGTGCATGCCCATGCATGGACACGGACCAGGCCCCCCTCCCGCTCCGACTCCCTCCCGCCCCCCTCCCGCCCCGACTTACTCCCGCCCCCCTCCCGCCCCGACTCACTCCCGCTCATGTCGTCTGTCTGCCTCACTTCACCCCCCCTGGGACACCTCCCCCTACATCACACAGTCTCGCACTGAGAGTTTAGGAAAAGCTCGAAAACTTTCCCTTTCCTTACCTGTGCCGCCGCTCCTCACTGCACCGCCGCTCCTCCTTCGTCGTCATCACGAACATCGCGTCGCGGTCATCACGCACGTCGTGTCGCGGCCAGCTCTAGGTCCCGGCCGGACTACTTTGTTTTCAAACTTAATTTTTTTAATTTACTTTTAAATTTTTTTTTATATAGCCTATGTCCATCTACACACCCTGACATTTTCATAGATGTATCGGGTGTGTAGATTGGCGCTGTGGTTCCTGAGTTTACCTGGCCAAAAGGTGCAAGGTCTCTCTTTATAATAGTAGTATAGATAGGTTCCTAACTATCTTCGAAGACACAGATTGGATGTGCTGCAACTCGAGCAATACAATTTGTTTTTCTATACTTTTGACCTAGCGCTGTTTTTCTAAGTATACTTAAGATACTTTGGAGTTCACCTAAAGACTATTTTAGATACATTCTAAATCAATTTCCATTTCACCATATCTGACATACATGGTTTGAAGCTATGAAGAGTGTAAAAAAAGACTAGGACAAGGGCACACATTGATTTCATGCCAATTTTGGTCTCTTTTGATTCAGTCAAGAAGGGTGAGGGCTGAAAAGCAATAATCTGAACAGAAATAAGGGCTATAGACTTGTGTGAAATGGGAAAGTGATATTTAGACAAAGTTGAACAACCAACCACCTACTCCATATTAGATTGCACTCTAAGAATTAAGATATGATCAGAAATATAAGAATATCTTGTGTTTGCCATTGGATGCACTAGGCACTAAAACAAGATACCAGTATACTCTTGTTCTAACCAGTGTGCATTTGGTATCCCTACAGATGCTTATCAAGTGAACATGTGTGCTTGAATTGCATAGCACCCCCCCTTTATTTTGCAGGGGGATAAGAGTGGAATTGCTTTGGAGGTTGCCAGCTTCTGAGCAGGAAAGACATATTCCAGGAATGCTGCTGAGTCTTTAGAAGATTTGCTGAAGCTGATGCTGGATTGGGCATTTTGAGGTTTTCAGCCCCTGAGGTACTCTGGAGTAAAGCCACAATGAAAAACATAAAATGGGACGCTTAGGTCCAGTATCCTGGAAGAACGTGTCCTAGAGCCCTGCCCGTCCCCCAAACGGCAAAAGTCTACCATTGAAAATCACAAAGAGCAAGCTGATGCTGACCGGACATGAAGCAAAGCAGCAAATATCTGACAAAGTGTGTAGAAAACGACTTGTGTATTTGTATAGCACTTTCAGCTTCTAATGTTTCCCTGATGTTTTTAGATGCTTCATCCTACTCCTTGAACATTTTACCATGCCTCTAGACACAGACCTTTTATTTCACTGTAGGGAATTAGCCCCCTCTTGCTTTCAGATATGACAGTTAGGGTTTTTTAATGAGGGCCCCCTTATCATACCTATTATCCCCTCCCTCCACATTCTTATACCGGTGGTACTGGTAACTGCAGGTGTTGCAGGAGAAATTTCTGAGTAGTACAAGGTATTCCCTGAGGGTTCCTTAAAATAATTAACTACTGGTGGGGGATTAGTAATTCTACCCCTGATTTCCCAGTACTTAAGACACATTTTGAAATTCTTATTACTCCCATTCTGGACCTCTCTGAATTAGAGTTGCACTCAGAATGAGCCCTTAAATGATCACACAGAAGCAGTGATGTATTATCTGCAGTGCGTAATTTGTAAAAGTATTAGTGCTGGGGTCCCATGCTTTGCTCAAAGGTCCACAGCAAGAAGTACTGAATGTTGGGATTGCCAAATATCAAGGCTATCTAGTAGTGATTCCATCTCATGCCCTTTTCATCCACCACCAGGCACGGCCTGCCTCTTTATCTGACTCCTGCAGGTTCTTTTCCGGCCTTCCTTTCTCCCTAAATGTATTTTTTGGTTTTAGGAGCAAGATAACATTACAGTTCAGATACTTGTCCCATTCCCCAGTCCCCCACTCCCCCTAAATAAGGCGAGAGATGTGAGTCGCACCATGTACAAATGAATATAAGTCCATACAGAACATTTGGATTACTTAGGCAGCATAATTGGTATTATCACATCAAATTATAGTAAATCAGCATCACAGACACAGCTAGAAAGTGTTAATCATATGTCCCTTCTACAGTTTGCCTTGGTTGAGGGCTCCCATTTCCTATTGTAGCTGGACTTCTACTGAGTCTCATTCCACCCTTTATCCCTGTTCCACTCCATTGTAAACCTGTGGTGTACCCCACATTCAACCCGTATCCACTTCGCAAATTTCCATAACCATTGTTTTTGTGTGGGCAGTTGTTTGGTTAACCACTTCAAGGATACACATTTCTCTTCCAGGGGATCCCCATCAATAGTCATAAGCACTAGAATATTCCCGCCCATGCGCTAGACCCCGGAAACACAATAATATATGTGCTCCACATATATGTATCTCCAGATATATATTCATATATATATATACATATATATAATAAAAAAGCAAATGCAGCCTTATACACACTAGAGCTGAATAATGCTGTAAGGACTTCCCATTATATCATAAAGAATACATTAGAAACAGGGAAAAACAACAGCAGAACATGTTTAAAAACTGTTTTAATGCTTAGCACTTAGCACAAACTCTCAGATAGGACTGAAAGCATTGAAAGCTCCCAGGCTGCATTGCAGAAACATAGCTTAAAAAGGCTGAAAAGCGAACTCATAGCAACATAGCAACAAACTGGCACCGTGCCTTTAAGGCAGTCATGACCCCCAGCTTCCCATCATGCCTCAGGGGTGACAGTTAGGTCGGTTGTTCTTTCCAGCTCCTTCAGGAAGGATCCTGCTTACACAGCTCCACTTCTTTCTTATTTCAGTCAGAAATAATCTTCACTTTTTGGAAATGTTTGACTTACTTCGACGGCTTTCATCTTTTGAAGTAAGGTTCTGTCTTTTTTTCACAGTTTTGGGCATTTTTTCCTCTCAAAATGCCATCTCTTTTTGACCCCTGCACTTCTTGTGGAAAAAAGAAGGCCAGGTCAGAATCTCATGAGGTTGTATTCTTTGTTTACCTAAGGACCATGTCCCCAAGACTTGTCCTCATTGCCAGTCCCTATCCAAAAGGACTCTAAAAGACAGAGAAAGGATCTGTCTTTATGGGCTGGCAGAAAAGGCATCTTCCAGAGGCAGGTTACTGGTGAGAAAGGGCTCCAAGAGGGCAAGATCTCCATTCAAAAGCAAGGTCCCTCGCAATTCTGCTTCAGCGTCTGGCTCAGCGCTGAAAAATCTATCACCGGTGGGTCATTTGTCCAAGAAAAGACCATCGACGGCGGGCTCGCTGTAGAGAAGACATCGTCAGTCAGGTACGTCGTCAACGTCAAAGAATCGTGATCCTCCGCCGTCGTCACCCCGGCGACGGTCGGCATCTAGGAGAAGAAGCCTTCCGCCATCGTCAACTCAGCGACGATCAGCATTGAGGAGTAAAGCCCTCTGCTGTCGTCAACCCGGCGACGATCGGCGTCGAGGAGCAGAAGTCCCCCGCCTTCATCAGCTCGACGTTCAGCATGGAGGGCAGGTACCCTTTCATCTTCATCAGTCCATCGACGTCGAGGGTCAGGAGTCCTCCGCCATCGTCAACTCTGCGACGATCGGCAGCCCTCCGCCATCGTCTCGACAACGATCGGCGTTGAGGATTGGAAACCCTCCGCCGTCATCCCGATGACGATCGGCGTAGAGGAAGAGGAGTCCTCTGCCGTCGTCAACACAGCGACGTTTGGCGTCGAGGACTAGAACCCCTCCGCCGTCGTTGGCTCATCGACGTTCGGCGTCGAGACAAAGGGATGCTCCAGCATCGTCTGCAAGGCACTCGACTTTGAGGAACAGAGAGTCAACGTCGAGACCGGTTCCAACACCAGGCCGGGCATCAACGTCGAGAAGGAGGTCCAGGTCGGCGTCGAGAAGGGCTCAGTCAGAGCAGGTCATACGCCCGACGTCAAGACCCACATCAGTGAGGTCCGGAGAAGGATCTGTGGTTCTGGTGACAGAATCAGCGTCAGGACACTCATCTTCTCACTCTTCAAGACATCCTTCAACGGGGCATTCTCCATCTGCCTCACCAGAAAGGCAAAGTATTGCAACCCCTAGGTACGGGTTGTCCCCTGGTGCACAGCGTATTAAAACAAAACAATGTTTTAATCAAATATTATCACCAGATTTCAATTGCGGAGTCTCTTATTCTGGTAAGTTTTTATTCTTGATCATTTAATTTCAATGATCCAATTTTTTCAATGTTAAACATCTTCACAACTATTGAAGTTTGGATAACTCATGGTTTAAACATGTCCAAAAATATATGACCACAATCCCGAAGGCGCTGCTGAGATTGAATTGAAATTAAATGATCAAGAATAAAAACTTACCAGAATAAGAGACTCCGCAATTGAAATCTGGTGATAACATTTGATTAAAACATTGTTTTGTTTCAATACGCTGTGCACCAGGGGACAACCCCTACCAAGGGGTTGCAATACTTTGCATATATTTACAACACTGTTTGGTTCAGACAGTGAAGCCTTGCCTGCACGCAATAACTTAACAACGCATCAAACCTCCACAAAGACAGGCTGTGCGTGTCCACACTCTTTATTGTTCACCAGAAAGGCATTCAGGCAGACCAAGTCAGCCTCCCTGGCTGTTCATTTGCCCCTGAGATGGCTCCTTCCTCTACATCAATGGAGTAAGGATATGGGAGCATCCCGACGAATGCAAGAATATGCCAGTCCTCTTCATAGATCCCTGCTGCAAAGATTGGTGCAGGAAGTGGATAGATCGTCCTCGCCCAGACGTGGAGAACGTGCGGGCAGGTCACGGGAGAGCAGACATAGTTCCCATTGCAAAAGAAGAAGGTCCCCTACATGGTCTTCCTCTTCCACTCGATCCTCGGAGAGGGACTATTCTCCCACTCTATCGGATAGCCCTTTGTCAAGAGTGTCACCAATAGATGACATTGACACATATCAGGATGTGCTTCAGAGAGGGGCTCAGATGCTGAACATTGAAATGTCTACTCCACAGGTGGCAACAACAGTTATTTTTGAGACTCTACATCAGAGAGCAGCATCTCGTCCGTTGCTTCCTCTGGTTCCCGGCTTTCTGGAACCGGTGATGGACATTTTTCTCACACCTGCTACGATTAAGGTTGCACCGGCGAGGATCGAAAAGAAATACAAGCCGGCAGCAACAAACCCTGTGTTCTTGAAATCAGATCCACCTGCGGACTCTGTTATAATTGCGGCAGTGAGGAAAACTCATGCAATAGCTGCGTCTTCGTCAGTTCAGCCGAATAAAGAAAGTAGGTCCCAGGACTCTTGGGGACGAAAAGCTTGCGGGTCTGCTGCATCATCGCTCCAAGTCTCTAGTGCAGCAGCCTTAATAGGTCGCTCTGACAGCGCCTTTTGGGACTCCTTGGACCTCTTCAAGGAAAAATTACCAAAGGAAGATCAATGTGATTTTGAGGAGGTCATCAAGGAAGTGTTGCTTGTTGCCAACCAAATGATTAGCACAGCAGTGGATGGTGCTACATTGTCGGCGCACTCATATGCACATGGGATTTGCGCCAGGAGATCCTCCTGGTTGAGACTAACAGCTCTCAAGCCAGACGCCCAACAGAGGATCTTAAATCTTTCTTTTTCCGGCTCCTCCCTGTTTGGCAACCATACAGATGAGGAAATGGGTAGAATGAAAGCCAAGCTCGATACCCTCAAAGCAGGTGGATGGGAAAAGAAAAAAGAGTTTAAATGACGGTACAGACCCAACCAACGCAAGGGCTACTAACAGAGGGTTCAAACCCCTCAATGGTCCCAGAACAAAAACCAAGGCAAGTCGCAGTATCAAGGCCATAAGTCCAACAGAGGAAGAGGAGGTCATCAGCAGCAGTCCTCTAACACGGCCAGATCAGCAGGGAAGCAATGAGCAGGAGCGTCCTCTAGCGCCGTTGCCCATTCCAGTAGGCGTAAGTGCTTCACATCATCTGGAAGAGTGGTGCAGCATAACAAAAGATGGTTGGGTGCTTAGTATACTGCGGAATGGATATGCACTAAGTTTTCATGTGCCTCCAAAGGACATTCCTCCAAAAAGATCTCATCCTCACCAGTTAAAGTTGCTTCGGCAGGAAGTGATAACCCTTCTGCGAAAAAAGGCCACAGAAGAGGTTCCTTCCGCGCAGCAAAGGAAGAGAGTTTACTCCTGGTACTTTCTTGTGCACAAATTCAGACCTATCCTGGATCTTTGCTTGCTAAACATAGTCATCGTCAAAAAAAAGTTTCGCATGTTGGCCCTTCATCAAATATGTCAACATCTACAAGCAGGAGATTGGATGTGTTTGGTGGACCTCCAAGATGCGTACTTCCAAATACCTATATACCTATCATTCCACGTCATCCCAAATACCTTTGATTCGTGGTCGGCAGCAAGCATTATCGGTTCAAAGTCTTACCCTTCGGACTGAAACCAGCCCCACAAGTCTTTACCAAGTGCATGGCAGTGGTGGCGGCGGCCCTACACAGAAAAGGTCTGTTTGTCTACCCTTACTTAGACGATTGGCTCAAAAAGTAAGGTGCGATTTTCAAGTCTGTCTAATTCTGCTCTGCAGACTGGGGCTTCATGTGAACATGGAGAAGTCAGTTCACCGGCCCACCCAGACAATCCATTATTTGGGCTCGACTCTGGATTCAAACAAAGGAAGAGCGTTTCCTTCGGAGGAGAGACTTTCTTCAATGCAGCAGAAGTGCAAAGCTCTGCTCCAGACAGATCGCCCAACAGTCCGGCAAGTGGCATCTATGCTGGGATCAATGGCCTCTTGCATATTTCTCATTCCCAACGCCAGGCTGAGAATGAGACCGTTGCAGCAAGATCTAGAGGACATGTGGGACCAAGCAACGGGTCGCTGGGAGGACCGAACTGTGCTCTCTCAAGCAGTAAAGTCGTCCATCATGTGGTGGACTCGGCCGCAGGACCTATTCGTGGGAGTCCCTTTCCACCAACCTGTTCCAGTGCAATCGTTGATAATGGATGCATCTCTGCAAGGATGGGGGGCACACATGGGGTGCCTTCAGATGCAGGGCCGGTGGTCCACAAAAAGGCTGTCCTACCATATAAACATGTTGGAGCTAGGAGCAGTCCATCTGGCTCTGAAAGCTTATTGGCCATCGATCTCGTCCAGCTTGATCCAGACAACACGACCACCATGTATTATCTAAACAAACAGGGTGGTACGCACTCTCACCCTCTATCCCTAGAGGCTCAAGCGATCAGCACTGGCTTCTGGCTCGGAATCTCTCCATCATGGCAGTGCACCTTCCAGGGGAGCAAAACATGCAAGCAGACGTGCCCAATCGGCACTTCGAAGACCAGCCAGACTGGGTGCTACATGACGAGTTGGTAGCAGATATTTTCCAACAGTGGGGTCGTCCGTCAATAGATTTGTTTGCAGACGACAAAAACAAAAAATGCCACGCCTTCGCATCCAGATTGCACCGTCCAGGGACAAGGGGGAATGCGCTTTTGATGGATTAGTCAGAGACCTTTGTATACGCCTTTCCTCCTCTGCCTCTGATCCCGAAGGTGGTGTCTAAGCTCATCAGATCCAACATGAAGATGATTCTAAAAAAGCTCCAGACTGACCGCGTCAGTGGTGGTACCCAGACCATCTGCAGTTGTCGGTACTCCCCCACAGGAGACTGCCTTACAGAGCAGGCCTGCTGACCAAGATGGACGGGAGGATTCTCCATCCCAGCCTTCCTTCACTGAACTTGGCAGCATGGCTCCTGAGGTCCTACAATATGGACACTTGAATCTGCCGCAGGACTGCATGCACATCCTGAGGGAGGCTAAAAGACCTTTCACAAGAGCATCGTATGCTTTTAAGTGGATAGATTCTACCTATGGTGTGTTCATAATCATTTTGATCCTACAAAGGGACAGGAGGAGGTAATTCTTCCTTACCTCCTTTATTTGCCCAAAGCTGGTTTGAAATATTCCTCAAACAGAGTTCACTTGTCATTCATTACGGCATACAGAAAATCCCCCAACCAACCTTTATTTTCCAATAGCATGTGGTTAAGGATTTCCTACACGGGTTGAAGAAAATATCCCCCGGTACGAACTCCTTCTCCTCCTTGGGTATTGACTCTGGTGCTGTCTAGATTGGTGGGTCCTCCTTTTGAGCCCATTCATGAAGCCACATTGCAGCACCTGACATGGAAGACCACTTTCCTGATGGCAATAACGTCAGCGCGCAGAGTAAGTGAGATCCAAGCGCTGTGTTCCAAAGAGCCATATACTGTGTTTCACTACAACAGGGTAGTGTTAAGGGATCACCCTGGTTTTTTGCCAAAGGTTATATCTGATTTCCATATTAAACAGTCAATCTCCCTACCGTCCTTTTTTCCCCTTCCCGCAACTCCTGCGGAGAGGTCTCTCCACTCCTTAGACCTTAAAAGAGTGCTCAAACTCTATTTGGAGGGTACGAAAGGTATAAGGAAATTGGATCAATTGTTTTTGAATTATGGTGCCATGAGAACAGGCTTTCCAGCCTCCAAGAGATCCATGTCAAGATGGATAGTGTCCTGTATAAAATTGGCCTACCAGTTGGCAAATAAACCCCTTTTGTTGTCTACTAAAGCACACTTCACTAGGGGAAAGGCGGCCACAGTAGCTTTCATGCATGATGTTCCAATAGTGGAGATTTGCAAGGCAGCAACCTGGAGATCGGTTCACACTTTCACAAGGCATTATTGTCTAGAATACGATTCCAGGGCGGATACTCAAGTAGGCCAGGCCTCCTTGAGGAATCTATTTGGATAGTAAGATATCGGTCTGAGCTTAGTTATCTGAGCTAGTTGGTTAATTTACTGTTCTGTTTCCTTTGCCTGCAGGGGGATGAGGTGAGGCTTCCTATTCCATTCTAGTGCTTATTACTATTGATGAGTGTTAGACCCGTCTGCTTCTGAGAGTCCCCTCACCACTATGATTTCTTTTGTTCCCCTGTACCTCCCAAAATTTGTCGCGTTTCTTTGTCTACCAGGACCTTTTTGTGTGCTGATTGAATGGGGCTAGATGTTCCTTGACGCCCAGTTGTTCACAAGGTTTTTGGCACCTATTCACAAGACACCTGGCGAAACCTGTGACATTATAGACTGGGATTGGCAACCTGTATGAATGACCTCAAAATGGTGGCCATCCATTTTCCTCATGAGAGTGACTCCCTGTGGAGCCTCCATGAACCCTGACCTTTCAAGGTTTTGGCGCCCTTTTACTTGGTGCGCATTCCTGACAGGAATTACTTTATTTCCCTCAGGTACACAAAATGGCTGCTCTAGAACCCCAGTATGGTAGCTGTTAGAGACCCAAATACCCCAGTAGTGCCATGCCATTGGCCTAACCCAAAG
This sequence comes from Lissotriton vulgaris, assembly GCF_964263255.1. Classification (NCBI taxonomy): domain Eukaryota; kingdom Metazoa; phylum Chordata; class Amphibia; order Caudata; family Salamandridae; genus Lissotriton; species Lissotriton vulgaris. The sequence goes on along the minus strand of NC_141694.1, from coordinate 614,349,119 downwards.
AAGGTTCTAGAACCTACTGGGACAAGCCAGCACCTCAGGGCACTGGCTATATAAGGTCCAGTCCCTGGCGGCCATTTTAGATGACCAAAAGACTAGATAGGATAATGATGTTCCAGATCTAGGTGAAGAAGGAGATTCCAGACTGACCGCGTCAGTGGTGGTACCCAGACCATCTGCAGTTGTCGGTACTCCCCCACAGGAGACTGCCTTACAGAGCAGGCCTGCTGACCAAGATGGACGGGAGGATTCTCCATCCCAGCCTTCCTTCACTGAACTTGGCAGCATGGCTCCTGAGGTCCTACAATATGGACACTTGAATCTGCCGCAGGACTGCATGCACATCCTGAGGGAGGCTAAAAGACCTTTCACAAGAGCATCGTATGCTTTTAAGTGGATAGATTCTACCTATGGTGTGTTCATAATCATTTTGATCCTACAAAGGGACAGGAGGAGGTAATTCTTCCTTACCTCCTTTATTTGCCCAAAGCTGGTTTGAAATATTCCTCAAACAGAGTTCACTTGTCATTCATTACGGCATACAGAAAATCCCCCAACCAACCTTTATTTTCCAATAGCATGTGGTTAAGGATTTCCTACACGGGTTGAAGAAAATATCCCCCGGTACGAACTCCTTCTCCTCCTTGGGTATTGACTCTGGTGCTGTCTAGATTGGTGGGTCCTCCTTTTGAGCCCATTCATGAAGCCACATTGCAGCACCTGACATGGAAGACCACTTTCCTGATGGCAATAACGTCAGCGCGCAGAGTAAGTGAGATCCAAGCGCTGTGTTCCAAAGAGCCATATACTGTGTTTCACTACAACAGGGTAGTGTTAAGGGATCACCCTGGTTTTTTGCCAAAGGTTATATCTGATTTCCATATTAAACAGTCAATCTCCCTACCGTCCTTTTTTCCCCTTCCCGCAACTCCTGCGGAGAGGTCTCTCCACTCCTTAGACCTTAAAAGAGTGCTCAAACTCTATTTGGAGGGTACGAAAGGTATAAGGAAATTGGATCAATTGTTTTTGAATTATGGTGCCATGAGAACAGGCTTTCCAGCCTCCAAGAGATCCATGTCAAGATGGATAGTGTCCTGTATAAAATTGGCCTACCAGTTGGCAAATAAACCCCTTTTGTTGTCTACTAAAGCACACTTCACTAGGGGAAAGGCGGCCACAGTAGCTTTCATGCATGATGTTCCAATAGTGGAGATTTGCAAGGCAGCAACCTGGAGATCGGTTCACACTTTCACAAGGCATTATTGTCTAGAATACGATTCCAGGGCGGATACTCAAGTAGGCCAGGCCTCCTTGAGGAATCTATTTGGATAGTAAGATATCGGTCTGAGCTTAGTTATCTGAGCTAGTTGGTTAATTTACTGTTCTGTTTCCTTTGCCTGCAGGGGGATGAGGTGAGGCTTCCTATTCCATTCTAGTGCTTATTACTATTGATGAGTGTTAGACCCGTCTGCTTCTGAGAGTCCCCTCACCACTATGATTTCTTTTGTTCCCCTGTACCTCCCAAAATTTGTCGCTTTTCTTTGTCTACCAGGACCTTTTTGTGTGCTGATTGAATGGGGCTAGATGTTCCTTGACGCCCAGTTGTTCACAAGGTTTTTGGCACCTATTCACAAGACACCTGGCGAAACCTGTGACATTATAGACTGGGATTGGCAACCTGTATGAATGACCTCAAAATGGTGGCCATCCATTTTCCTCATGAGAGTGACTCCCTGTGGAGCCTCCATGAACCCTGACCTTTCAAGGTTTTGGCGCCCTTTTACTTGGTGCGCATTCCTGACAGGAATTACTTTATTTCCCTCAGGTACACAAAATGGCTGCTCTAGAACCCCAGTATGGTAGCTGTTAGAGACCCAAATACCCCAGTAGTGCCATGCCATTGGCCTAACCCAAAGAAGGTTCTAGAACCTACTGGGACAAGCCAGCACCTCAGGGCACTGGCTATATAAGGTCCAGTCCCTGGCGGCCATTTTAGATGACCAAAAGACTAGATAGGATAATGATGTTCCAGATCTAGGTGAAGAAGGAGATTCCAGACTGACCGCGTCAGTGGTGGTACCCAGACCATCTGCAGTTGTCGGTACTCCCCCACAGGAGACTGCCTTACAGAGCAGGCCTGCTGACCAAGATGGACGGGAGGATTCTCCATCCCAGCCTTCCTTCACTGAACTTGGCAGCATGGCTCCTGAGGTCCTACAATATGGACACTTGAATCTGCCGCAGGACTGCATGCACATCCTGAGGGAGGCTAAAAGACCTTTCACAAGAGCATCGTATGCTTTTAAGTGGATAGATTCTACCTATGGTGTGTTCATAATCATTTTGATCCTACAAAGGGACAGGAGGAGGTAATTCTTCCTTACCTCCTTTATTTGCCCAAAGCTGGTTTGAAATATTCCTCAAACAGAGTTCACTTGTCATTCATTACGGCATACAGAAAATCCCCCAACCAACCTTTATTTTCCAATAGCATGTGGTTAAGGATTTCCTACACGGGTTGAAGAAAATATCCCCCGGTACGAACTCCTTCTCCTCCTTGGGTATTGACTCTGGTGCTGTCTAGATTGGTGGGTCCTCCTTTTGAGCCCATTCATGAAGCCACATTGCAGCACCTGACATGGAAGACCACTTTCCTGATGGCAATAACGTCAGCGCGCAGAGTAAGTGAGATCCAAGCGCTGTGTTCCAAAGAGCCATATACTGTGTTTCACTACAACAGGGTAGTGTTAAGGGATCACCCTGGTTTTTTGCCAAAGGTTATATCTGATTTCCATATTAAACAGTCAATCTCCCTACCGTCCTTTTTTCCCCTTCCCGCAACTCCTGCGGAGAGGTCTCTCCACTCCTTAGACCTTAAAAGAGTGCTCAAACTCTATTTGGAGGGTACGAAAGGTATAAGGAAATTGGATCAATTGTTTTTGAATTATGGTGCCATGAGAACAGGCTTTCCAGCCTCCAAGAGATCCATGTCAAGATGGATAGTGTCCTGTATAAAATTGGCCTACCAGTTGGCAAATAAACCCCTTTTGTTGTCTACTAAAGCACACTTCACTAGGGGAAAGGCGGCCACAGTAGCTTTCATGCATGATGTTCCAATAGTGGAGATTTGCAAGGCAGCAACCTGGAGATCGGTTCACACTTTCACAAGGCATTATTGTCTAGAATACGATTCCAGGGCGGATACTCAAGTAGGCCAGGCCTCCTTGAGGAATCTATTTGGATAGTAAGATATCGGTCTGAGCTTAGTTATCTGAGCTAGTTGGTTAATTTACTGTTCTGTTTCCTTTGCCTGCAGGGGGATGAGGTGAGGCTTCCTATTCCATTCTAGTGCTTATTACTATTGATGAGTGTTAGACCCGTCTGCTTCTGAGAGTCCCCTCACCACTATGATTTCTTTTGTTCCCCTGTACCTCCCAAAATTTGTCGCTTTTCTTTGTCTACCAGGACCTTTTTGTGTGCTGATTGAATGGGGCTAGATGTTCCTTGACGCCCAGTTGTTCACAAGGTTTTTGGCACCTATTCACAAGACACCTGGCGAAACCTGTGACATTATAGACTGGGATTGGCAACCTGTATGAATGACCTCAAAATGGTGGCCATCCATTTTCCTCATGAGAGTGACTCCCTGTGGAGCCTCCATGAACCCTGACCTTTCAAGGTTTTGGCGCCCTTTTACTTGGTGCGCATTCCTGACAGGAATTACTTTATTTCCCTCAGGTACACAAAATGGCTGCTCTAGAACCCCAGTATGGTAGCTGTTAGAGACCCAAATACCCCAGTAGTGCCATGCCATTGGCCTAACCCAAAGAAGGTTCTAGAACCTACTGGGACAAGCCAGCACCTCAGGGCACTGGCTATATAAGGTCCAGTCCCTGGCGGCCATTTTAGATGACCAAAAGACTAGATAGGATAATGATGTTCCAGATCTAGGTGAAGAAGGAGATTCCAGACTTGACACCAGATTGACACCTGCCCTGTTGGCCCCCTGAGGCAGCTGGTAGCGTGGGCAGTAGAGCAAGCAAGAGTCACTGGCGTGGATCCTGACTGGCGTTCCAGTCAGCTGTGTGTGCGGTGACCTCGCGCCTACAGCGCCTGCCCAGCGAGTGCCTCGTCACCCCCAAGAGACTGTGGCCGATTTTTCGTGTGCCTTCCCGCCCCCCCCGGTGGCGAATTACGACTGACTCGGGTCGCGAGGCGAGAGCAAGTTCGCCGCAACCACGAGCGTCTTCTGTGCCTCTTGTGTGACAGGCGCCTCCAGGGAGGAGCTCGGACGTCTCCGAGCTCCACCAGCGTAGAGTGCTTCCTGCGCAGACTGAGGTGAGGTGGTGCGCCGGGGCGGGGAAAGGCCGGCCTTCGTTGGGCGGGACTACTGTCTCTGCCCCTCCCCAGCGGATCGGCGGCTGTAGCTGTGGGCGGGAACCATCCCTGTTTGAGGAAGTCAGAGGGAGGTCCGTGGAGCCCCTGAGAACCCGTCGCTGGCGAGAGAAGTGCTGAACCCGACTGAATCACTTTTCGATTGCAGCCGATGTGAGGTGGGCCCGTTTCTTCAGGTGGGAAGCGCTGTTATAAAGGAACTGTGAACCGGCATTTGTTTGACTGAGTGCGAAGATTGTGTGACCTCTCCGGCAGCCCCGTTCGGCAGTCTAAAGACTTGGAACTGGTGCCGCCTGAGTGCTAGCGGGGACAGAAACCCCTAGGCGCGCTTAGACCCCCACCGGCAAACAGAGATCTCAACCCGGTGGCAGCCGAGTGTAAATGAAGTGTTCACTGTCTTTCCTTGCCTTTTAGATATATGCGCATAACCCCCGTGTGATTCTTAAAGAGTCCCAGCACTCCCTGTTAAGCCCAGAGAAGCCTGTGTACACTAATGGTGAAATCGTCATGAACTGTAAGAGTAATCTTTCCAACCTGAAATGTATTTGCAAATGTAGTGTTTCTGAAGTATTTAATTGGTGGCAGCGATACCAGAATGAATCTGTAGATGTTCTTGAACTGAACCAGTATTTACTCTGCTACACAGACAGTGATATTTATGCTATTTATTGAAGATATTTATTCCCGATATTTATTCTATTTATTGACAATATTTATTCCTGATATTTAATCTATGTATTGATGAACTGTACTCCTAAGCTTATTTATTGAATCTATTCCAAAATCGAAACCCAGCAAATTGTGACCCAAAAGAAATGTAATTGTGCTTTCCTAATTGATTCCCATTCACACCAGAGAATTTTTACATAAAGGAATCGTATTTTTCTACAACAGTGGTGTGGTGTCCTTCTTTTTGGTGGTTGTTCAAGGAGATATTATTGGGTCGAAGCCGGCTTAACACGATAGCCTTCACTTGCCTTGACACTTGAGCCAAGCTACCCCCTTTGTGCTGGGCTTGCCCATCGCAGGTCCAACAATGAGGATCCCCTGAAAGAGAAGGATTAGTTACTTACCTGTATTCCTAGTTCTCTTCCAGGGGTATCCTCATCAAAGTCATTAGCAACCCCGCCTCACCGGGCAAAGGATTATTGTATTTTTAAAGGTAATGTCAACTCTTTGTGTTATGGGTTTTGAGTCTCCGCAAAGAACAATTGACCTAACTGTCATCCCTGAAGCAGGATGGGAAGCTGGGGCTCATGACTGCCTTAAAGGCACAGCGAAAGTTTGTTGCTATGTTGCTATGAGTTAGCTTTTCAGCCTTTTTAGGCTATGTTTCTGCAATCCAGCCTGGGAGCTGTCAATGCTTTCAGTCCTATCTGAGAGTTTGTGCTAAGTGCTAAACATTAAAACAGTTTTTAAACATGTTCTGCTGTTGTTTTTCACTGTTTCTAATGTATTCTTTATGATATAATGGGAAGTCCTTACAGCATTATTCAGCTCTAGTGTGTATAAGGCTGCATTTGCTTTTTTATTATATATATATATATATATATATATATATATATATATATATATATATATATATATATATATATATATATATATATATATATATATATATATATATATATATATATATATATATATATATATATATATATATATATATATATATATGGGGATACATATATGTGGAGCACGTATATGATTGTGTTTCCGCGGTCCCGAGCATGGGCGGTAATATTCAAGTGCTTATGACTTTGATGAGAATACCCCTGGAAGAGAACTAGGATTACAGGTAAGTAACTAATCCTTCTTTGTCATGGTGTGTTGTCACAGTTTTTCCATGTTTCTCTTCCTCCTACTTTCCTCCTTTTGTATTTTTCTCTCTCTTACTCTCGGTCAAAGTTTAATGATGAAGAAATAAGCACCAATCCACAAAATGAAAGCTGGTAGGTCCCATCTGCAACCACCCCTTTATATGAAGCTTGGTCAGGGCTTTAAGATGGCTGGGTCGAAACGGGTCTCTATCGGGCTCTGTTGTGTGCCCTGGCTCAGGTGGTTCGTTTTTTTCCAGACTGCAGTGACAGCAGGCATGTTGATGTGCGCATGCTCACACTGCTCACTTCTTGCTAGTGGAGAAGTTACGTTATGACGTCATGCCAGGGGAGCGTTGTAGGGAAAGGGAAGTTCTTTAAAGAGAGTCATTTTCTTTCTAGATATCCCTTCTCTTTTTGTGACTCAGGAGCAGTAACATTGTCCTGGTGTCACCAGGGCTTTTTCAATATTATATACAAGCCATAGTTGTTGCTTATTTATCTTATGCAGCTAAAAACAATTGACAAAGCCAATAGTCCTGGCTTGTTGTAGGTATGACTTACTTGTTGTATCATAGATCTGGATGCAATGACAGAAACAGCAAAATACAAATCGCGTGGCACACTATGCTAAGCATAGATTTTTAGTTTATGTGTTTTTAAGGCCCGCCCTGCAATACATTGGCCACACCCCTTTAAGAGACCTTCAGAAGAGAAGTATCCCATAATTGAGCGAGGAGCGCTTGCTTGTGCTTGGGCTGTCGACCATTTCAGGGCTTTCATTTGGGTGAAACCAGTAATTTTACGTACTGATCACAAACCACTGGTCAAACTACTTTTCACAGAGGGGACCTCTACTGCTTCAGCAAGGTTGGCACGCTTATCTATTCGAATGAAAGCCTATACTTATAAGATAATTTACGTTCCGGGGAAGGACAAATTAATTGCAGATTTTCTGTTATGTTTGCCTAATCCCTTGGAGACATATGAGGATGATCTTTGGAGTGACCTTTAGGTTGCATTGGTACATGATTCAGGGCCATCTGCAATTAAGCATAGAGATTGTTTAGATGACCAATCTAAAGATAAGGATTTATTAGAAATAGTGAATTATATGTCTAATGGGTGGCCAAAGAGTCATTAATGAAGGTATGCAAAGCATTTTGGGATGTGAGATCTGAATTGTCCTTTGAAAATAACATTATTTACAGAGGATGTAAAATAATTCCTCCTGTTGGAATGGGAGTGGCTGTTTTACAGTTATGTCACAAAGGTCATTTTGGGGTGGTTAGAATAAAAAATGTAGTGAAGGAATCATTTTAGTGGCCATTTATTGATCAGAATGTGTAAAAAATTGAGAATGAGTGTGCAATTTGTGCAAATTCAAATAAAACCTTACCTACTCTTAAACCTGTGATGTCAAAGGTTAGTATTCCTAATCAACCTTGGGAATACATTGCAATTGATAATATGGGACCTTTCTGTGAATTTCAAGAATATGTAATTGTTTTGATGGACTTATTCACCAAGTGGCCTATTGTTGATTTTGTGAACATGGCGGACACAAACTCAGTTTTAGAATTTTTAGATCAGGCATTTATTTCAGAAGGTATACCAATCACTCGTTTGAGTGACAATGGTGTGCAGTTCACTTCCTTAGCTGCTAAGGAAAATTTTGAAAGGATAGGTTTGAAACATAAGACCACTTAGTGGAAATGGAACCATGGAGAGGTTCAATAGAGTATTGAAGGGAGTATTTCATGGAGCAATATCAAACAATGGTGATTGGAGGTTACCTGTGAAGAAAGCTGTTTGGGCATACAGAATCACCAAAAATTACATAGCCAGGTCATCTCCCTTTTCAATGATGCGTGGAAGATCTCCTAGATGTAAGTTTAACCCTGCATGGTTAAAAGAGTGTTCAACCTTAGAATGGCCAGCGCAAGAAATCAAAGTGAAACTTATTGGAGAGAAGAATCGTTCTAGAGAACATTATTATTCTCATAACAAGGTTTCTGACATTCACGTTAAAGTTGGAGACTGGGTGAGGATAAAAAAAAATATGAAAGTCTGAAAAGGTATAAGTAAATTTTATGAACCAATTAGAGTTATTGAAATTGTAAACAATGCTATTCATGTTGAGAATGGTAAGGTGTGGAATTTGAGAAGAGTAGTATTGTGTAAAGGGAAAAGGAAAACCTAATGTTACCATTGACCCTTTTTGGTCTAATGACATCAATGTACCTTGTCATAATCATGAAATTGTACCTGAAATTAATGGTGATGAGAGTAGTGAACAAGATGCAAGTGAGGACACTATGAACCATAGCAATGTTTCAAGTGGGAAATATGGAAGGAAAAGGAATTTACCATTATGGCTAAAGAATTTTATGATGAATTGAAAAGTATATCTTTTTTTAAATTATTTTTTTAGTTCTTGTTGAGTTAAAGGGGGGGTAGGTGTTAGCTTTTATTAATTAATTTTCTTTCACAGGCTTATTTATTACTGATCAAATGTTTAATGTTATATGTTGATCTATTTATTACTGATCACATGTTTAATGTTATATACAGATATATTATTATAGATCTAATATTAAATGTATTTTTATTATATAAAGAGAGGGGATGTGTTGTGTTCTTATCGTGTGTTTATTTGATTGATGAAATGAGAACTGTGCTTTGGTGTTCGATGTTCTGTTCTGCTTCAGCCAGTCCTGTAGCTGCTGCTGGAGAGGACGGACCTGTTTCTTGCTTATACCATTCAATAAGCTTTTAACTTATAATTGCTTCCTGGATTTATACAACACCCTCCAGTTTTTGCATCCCACTTAAAGCCCTGAGCTTGGTGTATCTGCACGTGCCATGTTCATACTAGCTGTGTATCCTTATTAACTATGCGGAATGCAGGTGTGAGTAAATTGGCGGTAACAAGAGAAAACGTTTTTTTTTTCTGTTCAATAAGTTTCTTAGAATTTAAAAGAGTATATAAACATTTGAATAGCATAGAGGTGATACATAAGAGAAAATAAAAAGTATGAATACATCATAAGTTGATATCTGAGATAAAATATAAAATGAAATCTAAAAAACCGGGAACCAAAACAATGGCATCACCATAGGTTATCAAAGAAAGAAAAATATAGAGAAAAAGAAGAAAGCAGAGATAAAAAGATAGAAAAAGGAAGAAAAGAAGGAGAAACAGAAAGGAGGTTAAAGAAAAAGAGAGGAAGAAGAGTAGGGAAAGAAGAGGAAGAAGAAGAAGGAAAAGATCTTCTGGGGAGCTACATTCATACAGAAGGACAACATTCACACAGCCAAATCAAATGGATATTGAGCAACCAAACCCTTAGAAGATAAATCCATATATGAGTCTAAAGTTTTCCAGACCCCTTTAGAAATTGAAGGAGAGAGATGAGCATCCTCAACTGAGGTGTGTGCACCTCTTAAGAAAGAGATCCAAGCCCACCAAGTGTGATAAGAGATCGAAGAAAAAGATTTCCATTCCATAAGAATTACTTTCACTGCAATAGTTAATAACAAATCTAGTAGTTGGGAATCTAAGGAATCTAAGGGTAGTGGAGTACGAGATGCAAGTGGACCTAACATAATCATGGGGAAAGAAAGCTGAAACCGGAGGTTAAAAATGAATTGAAGATGTTTGTGTATTAAGTCCAAAGAAGGAAAGCGATGTGTAACAAATTTACTATGCCCTCAGCCAAACTGGGGGAGACAGACACACAACAGGAAGCAGTTGTGTGATCATGTCTGTGTGGATATTTTTCCAGGTGGGGTTGTGCCCTATGCCCCTGTTAGTGCCCGACTTCTTCATGTCCTCTCTCTCCCTCACAACCTCAAAAGTTATCTTTCACTCTGCATCTGTAAAGTCTGGTACTCGTGTCTATTCAGATTCTATTATGTTGAGTTGAAAAAATGCCAGTAAAAGGTGTCGGGCCTGCAGTTCTCTGTTCCAGAGATCAAAGGGAAATCGAGAATTGTCCCAAAGAAATTACTTCCCTATGTGCTTGGAGCTGCGGGTGGAAAGAGCCGAGAGAGGAGAGAGGGTTACTGAAGCATGGCCCCTAGCTGTTCGTGGCATCAGCTGGACTCGTGCTGTAGTTCAGACCCTGAGGCACCTGGCAGTCTGCTGTGGTAAGGCCAATATAATCTGAGACCCGCTAGACGAGGGGCACGATTTCAAGATACATTTCAAGAAATACGGGGTGCAGTGAGCAGACAGTGACTGTTTTACTCCATTATTTCTGTTACAGCTGCAAGAAGGCAGAGGCACGGGGCTTCGGCCTACTGGCCAGCAAGCTGATGGCACTTAGTTGCCTGACTTTAGAACAGTTTTTATGGTTTCTTCACTCACCTTTGCCCCTTTGTCCCTCACCCAGAACATCTTTGTTTTGGGGCCCACACCGCACATGGAGGGCTGGCCTCTCGGCGTCTACAGCTCCGGTCCCCAGGGGTGACCCTTCCTGGCTAGTGTTCTTGCGAGGTATGCTGCTGCTTCGTGCAACAAGCCTTTTATAGAAAGGATGCGTCATAATGGAGACCTTTCAACACGTCACTGTGACATCACTAAGCTGCGGGTGATTCCATGTGTTTCTGAGCAGTGCGGGGGGATCAGTGCAAGACATGGGTAAGAGCCAGTCTCTTGGCAACAGTGCCGGCAGCATGTGGTCGAGGTGGCTCATAGTGCTGGAAAGCGTGGATCGTGGTGGGAAGAGCGCCCACTGCCGCAACTGGAGGGGGCGCTGAGCTAGTGCGATTTCCAGGTGAGGAGGAGCCCCCCCACCGAGAATGCTACTGCCCAAATAGATAGAACCGTCAATGGAAAGAATGTGAACCCACGTTGTTTATACCCGGAGAGGTGGAGCTGTTCAGATACTAACTGGAACTCCTAAATAGGGAATGACACTTACTCTGCTTAAAAGTTTGTAGAATAAATTGTCACTTTATGGGCTCTCTAAGCGTATGCATTTTTCTCAATGCCGGGTAGCTCGATCCTAGTTGTTGCAAGTAGTTGCCATCCTCATTTAAATGTTTGGTAAGTTACCCAATAGCATAAAGTCTTAAAACCATAGAAAGAACTTTATGTTGGAGTAGCCAGCAGACCCCGTGTCCGAGGGATTGTTCCGCAAATCGATATAATCCAATTGTCCCACTTTTGCGAGAAGGAGCTTTCCAATGATTTGTTAAGGTCTCTGAGAATAAAGATACATTTCCTTTTAGCAGCTCATCAGTCACTGAGGGAACGATAAGCAGAAGGTTGGGGGGAGAGGGGAGTAGGTGGGGACGCATCCAGTGGGCCCAGCAGGATCTCCCAGCCCTTACACTGAATATGAGGTGCTCTGTGGTGTATGTGAGACGCCGTTATGTGGTGCCTTGATAACTCGGAGGAAGTAGCTGCAGTTTTAGGAACATGGCTTAAACTTTAGAGATGCCGACGAGGAAAATGTGACCGCCTTTGGTTAAATACAATAAGCAACAAAGTGATGGAAGGAATGCTATGCTTGAATTTAATCTCAGCCACAGGTGATGAATCCACTAGATTGGTTAGGTTGTTTTTTCAATGATTTGGGGATATTTTCCCAACAGTGTTTGCAGTATTTTTATACTCTTAGCATTTGTATAGTGCTCTTCTGTCGTTTGTATGGCACAGCAGAGGTTTCTGAGTCTGGTCAGTCCTTACAGTTGTGGGTCTTTCATTGACTGCTATTGTGCGTTTTCTTTTGGGCCTCTTGTTCTAGGTGAGGTACGAAGCATATGTGTGCGTGGTGTGTGTGTGTCTAGTGTAGGGAAGGGAGTGGGAGGTCACTTTTAAGAAGCTGCTACTGTTTCAGACCCTGGCCACCAGGCATTGGTTGATTATTCAATGATCACATCTGATTACTGCTACATGAAGGCTGAATTACAACCAGATGCAAAATCTCACATTCCATTGCGCCTATGTTGTCAGGGTCCCAGATTAGACATAGCCCCAGTGCTATCTGACCCAAGAAGCTTCTAACCAACCACTATTCAATTGTTAACTAGTTTATTGAAACATCAACACTATGGTGCACAAAATATGTGATTTAGGAATTTGTTCCTGTCTGACTGACTTTCAGGATACCTATAACAATTAACAACCCCATTTCACCTCAAGATAGCGAGTTACTTGACGCCGACATTTCAGTGGCGGAAGTCCAAAAAGCAATATCAGCCGTCCGGTTGGGTAAAGCGATGGGTCCTAATGGCTTGCCCATCGAGCTCCTTAAACCTATGGCCACAAAGGTGGCGCCCCACTTGTTGAACCTCTATAATGAATGCTACGACTTGGGCCGTCTGCCGACTGAACTCCGCAATGCGGCGATCGTGGTAATTCATAAACCTGGTAAACTGGCGGAAGATTGCAAGTCATACCATCCCATCTCACTGTTGCCGGTGGAAGCGAAAATCCTCGCCAAACTGGTGGCCAATCGCCTAATTCCCTATCTTCCTGACCTGATCCATCCGGATCAGTCGGGCTTCATGCTGGGCAGGAATACCACCAGGAACCTCCGCTGTGTGAACGGAGTACTGGGAAGGGTCATACCCTTGAAGAAGAAGCAATACTACTGTCACTCGATGCCACTATGGCGTTCGATATGGTTGAGTGGGAATATGCTCACCCGTATGGGTTTGGGCCCTAAACTGGTTGGGTGGATCAGGTTATTATATGGGCAACCAACGGCGCATGTCTCAGTTAATAATCACCACTCTGCTTCTTTCCCCCTTCTGCGGGGCACAAGACAAGGCTGCCTGCTGTCCCCGCTCCTTTTTGCCATGGTGCTGGAGCCTCTGGCAGTCTGAGTGAGAGGAGACCCCAGGATCAGAGGCATAAAATGGACCCACGACCATGAGGATCGTATATCGTCCTACGCGGACAATATATTATTATATCTGGCCTCACCGGCGCGATCCATGCATCGGGCTCTTCACATCTTTCATATTTTCAGAGCACACTCTGGTTATCGGATCAATTGGCCCAAGTAGTAAATGTATGCCCTTTGGGGCATACCCCGACCAGCCCAAGGGGCTATGACATCCCAGTGGTGGACCGGGGTTTTATATACGTAGGCATGTTCCTCACGCCCGACAAGAATCTTTTCTATGAACGCAAGCTCAAGAAGCCCCTGGAGCATCTGAGATCAGATGTCATGCATTGGTGGTCGTTGCCCCTGACGCTGTTGGGGCGAGCCTCCCTCTTTAAGATGCTTGTCCTCCCGCGATTTCTGTATGCCCTGGAAAATGCTACATACCCGATCCCTGATTCTTATTTTTCGCAAATTGAGGGGGCAGTGCGGGAGTTGCTCTGGGACGATCGGCCTCCACGAGTTGCCATATCTAAACTTACCATGGGGTGGTATGACGGGGGTATAGGTCTGCCAGATATACGCCTTTACTATCAGGCGGCGCAATTGGCACCTATTAATAGATGGGCATTTCGACCTCATGACAACCCCAATTTCCGCACAGACCACTGGCTGATGGGTAAGGTAGGTTATAACAGGGCTCTGTACTCCAATCGGATACTGCACCTGACAGGCCCCACGGCCCGTACGGTTGAGGTCTGGCACAAAGTACAGCGCAAGTTGGGGTGACACGACCGTCTCTCGAGGGCAACTCCACTGTGGGAGCCTGATCTCTTAGGACGCCTTAGTTCATGCCCAGGATTCGAAAAGTGGGACTTGATTGGTATTTCCAGGGTTGGGGTCCTTTGGGTTAAGAGTAAGAAAGCCAGGTTCACAGACCTGCAAGCAAAGTACCACCTCGCTCCCTCAGATATCTACAAATCAGTCACGCGATTGACTCAGCCCTCCCCCGAGATGGTCCCCTTCCAGAATCCTCCCTCCTGGAGGATCAACTGATATTAGACCCCATGGACCGCAAAGCAATATCCCTTATGTATAAGAAATTAGTCAATAACCGGACTGACACGATGCTGAAACTAAGAGCGAGCTGTGAGCGTGACGTGGGTGCGCTGGAGGAGGATGATTTGAAGGAGGCGCTCACCTCCCCCAGGGAGGTGGCTATTCCACAACGACTACGATTGGTACAGCAAAATGTGTTACACAGGGTCTACTTTGATGCCCCCCCTATTGATTCGATTGGGTAGGAGGACTGACGCACGCTGTCTACAACACTGCAACCTGACTGGCACCTTCACACACATACTCTGGGACTGCCCCTACATACAGAGCTTTTGGACTGATCTCACTCTGCAGATGTCCAGAGCCTGTGGCAAATCCATTCTTCCCTCTCCCAAGGCTTGCCTCCTTAACATTTGGGACGCAACGGACCTCACCCAGATGGAACAATCGTGGGCAAAAATGGGCTGGATTGTAGCCAAACGTAATATGGCTCAGAAGTGGGATTCATGGTGACACCTAGGGTGAGAGACTGGGCGACTGATGTGGATCATGCAATGGTGGCTGAGAAGACGGTGTTCAAAGGGCGTGGATGCCCCAAAAAATGGGACAGTAAATGGGGGAAGTGGAACAGATATAGGGGAGATATATGCATCTCTCCCACAGTGGAACTGTGGAGGGAGAGGCGGACAATACTGGGGCAACGGGACTGGTCAGGAGACATCATATTACCGGGGGGAAGCCCTTAGAGCGCCTCAGGGTAGATGACACTTGCTGATTTGCACTGGTTACTATAGATCGTCAGGATGTTCCAGCTTGTAGAGATGGCTCTGTGCTGTATTGAACAATGTGTTGAATATCCTTTACTTTGTATAACTGATGAACATTTGATCCTAACTGCGTATTGCCTTGCCACTGATGACTCTGTAATGCCTGGATGGCTGCTGTTTGTTACCAATAAAATTGTTTTAAAAAAACAAAACAACTCCATGGTGTCACCATTTGTGTTTACCCCTTCCTTAACAAAATCTTTATTTTTCTTTTGGGGAGTTACCATCAGAGGGGTTCTCTAGGATTGGGTACATTCCTTCTGTGTTTCTTACATTTTTTAACTTTTTACCTTTGAAGCAGGCTGTTGGACTTGGCCCTTTTGGCAGGTTCACCCCTGAACTTTTTGCCTTTTAAATATGACCTAATAGTAGTGATTTCTGGTCTCTGTGCACTTTAGCACTGTGGCCCAGTGTAAAGTGCATGCGCTCTCTGAGTGTATGTGTGTGAGATTGGCCTGCCATCCCATAGGAATGCATGGGGGATATGAGTGTCCATGGTAGTTCCTGAAGTGAGAGGAGTGCAGGGGCGAGTTTGGTATGTGCGAACTCTTGAGATTAAATGCTGCGCGACGTTGTGATCAGATCTAATGTGTCTAGTGTAGAAGTGCCACTTTTAGAAGTTGGTATTTCTGTGTGCAGTGAATGTGAATTGACTGTCTGGCTTGTGAGTGACAGGGGCTGGCTGGTGTGCTTGGCTCCAGGAGCCAGGATGGGTCTGCCCGGTGGTGAATAGGGAGATCTGCATGTAGATGGGAGGGAGGAGTTGCACCTGGGAACTGAATAGAGCTGTGCCTTCCCTCCATAATGCTGGCTCCACCCCCTGTGGTGCATCTGATGTCCCTAGCCTGTCCTGTGAATAGAGAGGGGAGCTGAGCAAAACAAAGTGCTTCAGAACCAGTTGCATCTGGTTCTCCCCTTGCCTGCACCTTTGGGAAAAAAGGACTTTGTAGTATAAAAGAAGGGGCTGTGACCCCATGAATTTGTTCTTGTCTTGCTACTTGAAACAACCAGGGGCGTGCTGCTGCTGGGGCCCAGGGGAAGGCCTGCCTTCCTGGGCCCTGCCCTGCCCCTGGATGCCTGGATGACTTCTCTTTAGGGACCCTTCTGCCCTGCATTGCCCTCTTCATCTAGGAGGACCTTGTTGCTGGGACCCTATTTGCTTTCAATTGCTATTCCTTAGGGACTTTGTGGTTTTGTACCCCCTAGCACCTCGTGAGCACTTTCTGTTTATTTCTTAACAGCGCTGTGACTGTAACCGGCTGAGAAGTGGTTTAACTTTATTACAGAACGCCCTCCCCCTTTTTAGCCTGCAGCGCGGAGCGGTGCTCATTTCCAAGGGAATCCCGACGTAGGGATTCTCCCGCTGTAGCTGATACCTCGCGGGTGCCCACCCGGCGTCATGGCCCCCTTTTATTTGATTTATTAGTGCTAGCGGGTGCCCACCCTGCGGCATGGCCGCACTTTTGATTTATGTCCTATTGCGGGTGCCCACCCCGCTCCTTTAATTATTTATATGTGCGGGTACCCACCCCGCGACTTTGCCGGCTTTCAGTTACGGAGGGAGCCTACCCCTCATTGTGGCCGAGAACCGAGGCCACCACCGCTGTCAGCGGCCCGCCTGGTTGTGGACGGGGCCGCCCGATGGAAGCAGATGTGGCGCTGCGAAGTGCTGACGCGGTGCTCCCATGCGAAGGGGAGAGCCCCGCGGTGGTGCCTGATGGAGACAAGCCCCGGGTACCAGGAGGGGGCCTGGGTGAACCAGAAATGACGGCAGAGGCCACCAACAGCAGTGCGGGGCTTCCAGGAGTCCAGGGGAAACCCGCAGGAGAAGTACTGCCGCCGCATGAGAGCCCATGCCGCAGTTAACTTTTACAGCTGCCCAGCAAGTAGTGGGCAGCTGCACCGTTGAGGACTTTTCTTTCAGGGGACCTGTTCTGTTGAATTTAGGAGTGAGACGCACTCCTTCGCCCTACCTTGGGCTGCACAGCTGCACAGCACCTAATGCCAGCTGCATCGTTTAGCCCCATGTTATTGTTCTCAGCTGCCCAGCAAGTAGTGGGCCGCTGCAACGTTTAGGTTGGCGCAGTGACGCACCCTTGACTTTCGCTGCTTAGGCAGCAGCCCTGACTTTGCGGACATAGGGCATTTGTTCCCCCTTTTTAGATGGCCAGTTGACTTGGGGGATTGTTACATTTATAGGGAGCCAGGCCCTAATGTGATTTATGTGCTAAAGCTTATGGTGCTAGGAAATGTATTGTGTATAGTATGTTTTACGCACCCTGTTTTGATACCTCTAAATATGGTTGATGATTATGAGGTGGTTTTACCTATTTTGGCTTGTGTTATGGAGATTATACTTCCCTGTGTGATTTACGCCCCTAGTGTAATTTATACTTAGGTGGTTAGGGTCTAATGTATTTAGACTTGTGGGATACTCTGCATAATGTAGTTTATGTTACAGACTGTTGCCAAGTACAGTGATTACCAGTGTTTACTGGTTGTACGTTCTATGACCTATTTTATTTGTATGTTTATGACCTATTTTACTTTTACCAAATTCACCTTGTGATGGTTCTGACAGTGGTCCATGTGGCCCTGTCAAGTGTACATAATCCCTTGTAAGTATTGCTCTATGCCAGTTGGCACAGTATACATAATGTGATTATTATTCAAATGTGTTTTGAGAATACGAAGGCTATTTTCGATATAACCTTGTGTGTGAGTTCCTTTTGTGGGGGGCCTGGGATGTTGTTGCTGGTGTGTGTGAGCGCAAATGTTTTACACATTGCCTCCGGGATAAGCCTGACTGGTCGTGCCATGCTACCAAGGGGGTGAGCAGGGGTTATCTTTGGAGTGTAACTTCCTTGCCCTAACTAGAGTGGTGGTCTCTGCCTGGCTTTGGCGCAGGCCTCAGCCAACCAGAGATCCCATTTCTAACACAGGCATTATATTATCACCAAGGTCTAGTGGTTTTGTTCTCCAGTGCTAAGATGCAGGGATTTTTACTTTTTACTGTCTAAGGGTCTGATCAGCCTCTGAGGGAATTACATGTCCCAGCAGACCTGCCGATGGACACACGTCAGGAACTTGGAGGTGTTGTCATTAGACGTCTCACTTCCTGCTTGTAATGATGCAAGCGCTCAGTGCAGCACACGAGCAGCTGGTTTTACTGATGCTTAGTAGGTCTGTTGCCTGGTATACCTCTTGAAAAAGTAAGTCCTATCCCAACTTGGGTATAGTTTATAATGGTATGTTTGTGTGCGGATGGTTGTCCCCACTGCCACCAATGACTTGTGGGCACCTCTGATTTGGCTGAATGGGGTTATGCTTATCTCCCACTATTGCGAGTGGTGGGGGAGATTGCTGATAGTTATGTGCGGATGGGCCTAACTTGTGCTTTGTACCTCCACAACCTTCTGCAGGCTATGATTGGTGGTGCATATATTGATATGAATTTTCTATATGATGTGTTATCTCCTCATTGTGACCTTTTTATGCTCTGCAATGTTTTGATGAATTCTTGAATATTGGCATTTAAATATTTTAGTACTCCAGTGACATAACTGCTAGTTTACAATCGGAATCATATTGTTGCTTGGGTAAACACTGGTAGAGGTCTGTTTTGCTATGGGTCTCCTCATGTCTTTGGGGTCTTGTAGTATTGATGTATCTTTGTTTAAGGCTTTGGTCCATAAGGGAGTGCTAGAATCACTTGGAGCATCCATTAGGCAAATCCACATTTTTATTCTTTAATTGATGAGGTTAAGATTGAGAGAAATGTAATCTTTAGCCGAGGTAAAGATAAAAGTCCTTTATTACTGAACAATCGGGACAGGCCAGCTTAATCAGTGATGTCATGTCCTTCTCCATCATTCCCCTTGTACACACTGTGTGACTACAGAGGATACCTCCTCTGACCAGACCATGAAGCCTTACTTCCCAGCAGTTAGGGAAAGTTAGTATCCATTTTGGCAAAGCATGCATTCTTTTTTTTTTTTTGTCCTCATACGCCAATAAAGATATTTTCAGTATTGATTGTACCAAGAATCTTTATGGGAGCTCTTTGTGCAGACACCCAGTAAAAATCTCACAGTGCCACCATGTGGACAGTCAGCTCAGTCTCTCACTTTACCAGACCCTTAGACTGATCTTCGGGTGGATCATTCTGCAAAAAGGGCTAATCATTGGACAAAGTTGTTATAAACCATCGAGCCAAATAATGCAGGGAGTCCAAAAATGCTTCCTTCTCTTCCATACCATACTATCCAAACTGAGAGTATGCCTGATTGCCCTAATCCAATTTACATATGTCGGAACAATGGTGCTCACCCACAGTTTACATATTTCCCTGCGGGCTAAGACAATTAGATAAAAAAATAACTTATTATTATCTCTTGATACGTTCTCATAATTAGTAGGAATTCCCAAAAAAACTTGTTGCGTACTAACCTGTATTTCATACCCAAAAAGGGCTTTCATACCTTCTTGTATTTCAAACCAAAATTCTCTAAGTGCGGGACAGGTCATGAACATATGCAGGTCATCTGCTTTTTCCAGATTGCACTTTGGACAACAGGGAGTAGGCCCCTTCGAAAATTTGGCAAGCCTAGCTGGAGACCAATATACTCTATGGAGAGAAAACAAGTGGTTCCGCTTTAAATTGGCAGGTGAGACCGTGAGATGTAATAAATCAAAGGATACTTGCCATAAATTCTGCAAGTCGGCGTCCGGTACTTGATCCCTCCATAGCTGATCTGGGAGGGCGAACTCTCCATCTTCTTCCTCGAGTATTGTCCAATAAAGGACTGATGTTTTAAGTGTTCTAGGTTTCTTCATTAGGAGCTCATCGAAAACAGTCTTGACACCTTTATCCCCTGTAACAGCCTGGGTCCAGCTTTTAATTTGAAAATACTTGAATTTGGATAGATTCTTATCTGTAAGAACAGAAATGTCTTCCCAGCTCAAAAGTTTCCCTCCAGGCAATAACTGTCCCCATGTTCTAATATTTGCATTCTGCAAAGCGATAGATAATAAATCTTTAGTCCATTCGGGAGAGCCAGGAGAGTCCCATATTGAGGCGAGGGCGGAGTAATATGGAATATTCAGCGCTCTTCTAGCTCTGGCCCACACATATGCCATTTCTCTAAAAACCTTTAGTCGCACTTTTTTAAAGTACCGCATGTCTCCAAACTTAAACAAAAATGCATTAGATCCTCCCTGGATCTCGGATAACATGTTTTGAAACATAAAGTCTGTTTCTGTCTCCCCTAGGGTGTCAAATAACCTTATTCCTGCTTTCAATAATAGGGTCCAGGCATATACTCTCAGATCCGGTGCGCATAATCCACCCTTGCTTTTCTTCCTGCAAAGCTTTTTCCATGAAATCCTTATGTCTTTAGAGGCCCAAATAAAGGAGTTCCATTTGGCTTGAATCTTGCTTAGTTTGGCTTCATTGAAGGCAAGTGGAATGTTCTGGAATATTTATATTAATTTAGGTAGCAGCATCATTTTTACTACATTGATTCTTCCAATTAGGGTCAGAGGAAGGAGTGACCAGCTTTTTAAGGATTCCTCGATTTCTTTCTGAATTTTAAAAAGATTTTTTTCTGCAAGTTGATTTATGTCCTGCGTGATTTGAATTCCCAGATATCTGATTTGATGTTTCAAGATTGGAATGGAGTTAGCATAGGTTATATTCCAACACATACATTCTGATTTGGATTGATTAATCAGGTATCCAGAAACTTGACCAAAGTTCTCTGCTGCTTTATATATGAGAGGAATTGATTTGATAGGGTCAATAGTGTACAACATGAGATCGTCCGCATATAAAGCGACTTTTTTCACCCAGTTGTTATATTCAAAGGGTATAATATCTTGATCTTGTCTAATCTTTTCTGCGAACGATTCCATATATAGGTCAAAAAGCAGGGGGGAAAGCGGACACCCCTGTCTTGTTCCTCTCTGAATTTTTATAGGAGAGGATAAGCTTCCATTTATTAGTAATCTAGCTGTCGGAGCCTGGTAAAATGCTGCTATTGCCCCACAAAAATTTCTGCCTAAATTAACTTTTTCTAATACTTTAGCCAAGAATACCCAATTAACGCGGTCGAAAGCCTTGGCGGCGTCTAATGTGATAACCGCTAGTGGGACTTTAAATTGAGAGGCAACATCTATTGCACCCACCAAAGCTTGTGTAAGATCTTGTATAGAGCGGCCTCTGACAAAGCCCTTTTGGTCTAGATGTAATAGTGGGCCTGCTACCCCGTTTAGTCTCTCTGCTAATATTTTTGCCATAAGCTTATAGTCCGTATTAAGGAGGGAAATCGGCCTATATGAATCACACTGAGATGGTCTCTTCATTGGTTTTAAAATAAGGACCACTATGGCATCATTCCAAGAGACAGGAATTTTACCTCCTTCCTCATATATAGAGGTAAAAAGCAATTTCAATACTGGTATTATTACAGGTGCTGGCACTTTATAGATCTCAGAAGGTAGCCCATCAGGGCCTGGAGCCTTACTTTTTTTAGTGGAATCTATTGCCGAAGCTATTTCAGTGGAGCTAATTTCTCTGTTAAGATTGTTAGAAGCCTGATCATCTAGAGCTTTAACCTGATATTGATCTAGCCATGACTGTATTAATTGCTGTTGTGGTAGGAGGTCTTCTCTATATACTTTATCAAAATGATGGTAGAAAGCCTGATCAATATCTGTACTTTTATCTGAGATCACATCCGTATTTAATATCTGTACTTCCTTAATAGAGTTCTTCTTGATATCTTTTTTTGTTTTCCAGGCTAAAAGTTTTCCGCTGGCCTCACCATATTCGAAATGTGCTAGTGAGCTAGCCTGCCAACGTTTCCTCAGCCTTCCATCTAATAACTGTTCCAACTGTAATTTACATGTTAGCAAATCTTTCTTATTATTCTCTTGATCTGTCAGGCTGGGATCTAGTGCATCCTGTTCAAGAGCTTTAATCCTTGTTTCAATCTGTGAAATTTGTGCCTTGTATGCTGAATGTTTTGCAATCTGAAATGCTAATAGGCGCCCTCTCAAAAAGGCTTTATATGTGTCCCAGGCAACCGAGAGTGTAGCTGTACCTAAATTAAAAGTAAAGAACTCGTTAGATTCCTTAAGTAGCTTATCTATTATTTCATCTTCCAAGAGAATACTTCTGTCTATTGTGCATCTCTTAACTAACTGTGGACCTGACAATTTTAGAGTTAGAGTGACCGCTGAGTGATCAGAGATGTGGGCACCAAGATGTTTTATCTCCACCACTTGCTGACCTAGGTGTTCAGCAATCAAAAAAAAGTCTAATCTAGACTTATGCCGTAATTTCTTATTGTGGAAAGTAAATTCTCTTTTTGTGCCATTTTTTTGTCGCCAGATATCTTTCCATCCAAACTGAATAATCGCATTAGATAGGACAGCTCTAGTTTTGGAATTATGTGTGAACCTTACAGTGGTAGATTTATCTAGCTGTGGATCAAGTACTAGGTTAAAATCTCCTGCAAGAATCACCGGATCCTCATAATCCAAAAGTTCAACAAAGAGGTCTTTAAGAGGAAGGGTGTCATCCAGATTAGGCCCGTAGTATCCCGCGATCGTAAACTTGAATGCTTGTTGCTTTATTTTTGCTATAACCCACCTTCCCTTTTTATCAGACTTGGATTGTAACAAGGTTATCTCTGAATTAGATTTAATCAGTATAGCCACCCCTTTGGTATCAGTTGGTTGCGAGGTGGTTATCACCTGCTGAATCCATTTTTTTCCCTTAAAAATATCTCTTAATTCTTGTTCGGTAGAGTGGGTCTCTTGTAAAATAAACATTTTTTCAAGTGCATCCTTTAAGTACTGAAGAATTCTCTCTCTTCTATGCTTAACCCGTAACCCATTAACGTTCCATGAAAGAATCTTAAGGTATGATGACTGAGTTACCCTATCCTGCATTATTTCTCCTAACGAATGTGTTTAAAATCAAACTTTGAATATGGCGATTTGGACATTTTTTTGTTTTTTTTTTCCCCAGGTGCTCCCCACCCAGTGCCTTCCCCTCCCTTCCCCCCCATCCTGACCCTCCCGTGCTCCCCTGGAGAACCCCCCTCCTTTTTCCTGGCCTGCTTGGGCCATTGAGACTCTTCCTCCCGGGTGTCTACTCTATATACATTGAGAGCATTAAAAATATATAGCTGAATTTTAATGATAATTGATGCATGAGCTAAGATTCTCAGTACCTTCACTGTTTGTTGTCTTGCTCTCTTAGATTGTCGTCTGTGAGTAATTGCAGGTATTCTTCTGCCTCATCAAACCTTTTTAAGACTTTCATTTTATTTTTATTTTTATACATCACTTTCAGTGATGCCGGAAATTTGAGCTGGGCGGTAGCGCCAAGTTGTTTAAAGGGTTCTAGCAGCTTACCAAGCTCCCACTGTCTAGATGCTGTAATGGAAGACACATCTGATCTGATCTGATAAGAAAAGCCGTCTATCAAAAGTTCGCTGGTTCTTAATGCC
Organism: Lissotriton vulgaris; assembly: GCF_964263255.1. Lineage (NCBI taxonomy): Eukaryota > Metazoa > Chordata > Amphibia > Caudata > Salamandridae > Lissotriton > Lissotriton vulgaris. The sequence continues at coordinate 614,325,663 of NC_141694.1, read as the reverse complement.
CTATTGAGGATCTCTTCTTTTAGAGTGTAGGTCAGAAAATGTATTAGGATCTTCCTAGGCCTGCTCTTGTTTGGGTTCTGCCTGAATGGGTCCCTGTGAACTTGTTGAATATCTTTTATTATTTCTTCTTCAGATATCTCTAGTTCTATTGTTTGTTTAATCAATCTGGCCACAAAAGCTTTGATATTTCCCCCTTCTGCCCCTTCTGGAACTTTTAACAGGCGCAAGTTATTTCGCCTTTATGCGTTTTCTAAGGACTCCATTTTTTTCTTGGAGTCCTTGCTCCTTCAATCTGAGATCCTCAAGCTTTTTAGTATGCTGAGTAGCAAACTTTTTTAGTTCTGCTACTGAGGATTCTAGATCAGTAGTTCTAGCAGCTAAAGCATCGAATTTCTCCTTAATCTCCTGCTGATTAATTAGTGTTGCTTCAAAACCACAAAGCATGCATTCTTGTCCTGTCTGTGTGTAGTGCAATGTTGCAGGAGGATTTTGCACATTTCTTTTAGATTTTTCTATCATCACCTTGTGTGTGAAATACCATTTGAGTGCCAGAATTTAATGCACAATTAATCTTTAAAGTAAGGTTGGTTTTTAATTTATCCATTTTAGTAACCACAAATTGCATTTGTTATTAAGGTAGGAATTCCTTTGATTAATATCAACACAATAAAATGTTTTTGTATTTTATTGTACATTATTGTATCATGTTTTCTTAACTAAACGGTTTTATTGATGTATCTAGCTCAAGTAGTGACGAACCATATGATATGAGTAAATGTTACTAGTTTATTATGTGCCTTCCATTGAATATTGATTTATGAGATTTAAAATGTTGTGGTTGGAGCATAATTGGTTGGTTTTGATATTGAAGCAGTATTTGTTATTCTTAAGTCTATAATTAATCATCCACAAAGTAAAAGATAGGTTTTCAATGATGAGTTTATGGGAAACTATGTGTATTAGAATTCCCTTTATGACAATTGTGCACTTCACTCTTGCTCTAGTAAGGGTTAGAAGTAGAGACAGGGATCCTATTTGCCCTGATGAATGCCCCTGGCCAATATCACCATGAAAGAGGAGAGAAACATATTGGCCCAGTTAGTCAACATAATAGCTATTTACCATCCCTTTCTGTTATTATCCGTACCTAAGGTACCCACTAATATAGGTATAGTCCTGAGTTTACCTTAAAGTATTTTTAGCTGAACTTGGTTCCTTTCTGTCCAGTGCACTTTTATTAAGAACTCCCTTGTAATGAGGTTGAGTCCACCCTTGTAGTATCATCTTACCAAGGTGGGATGAGGTCACCAAGGATGAAGCCTTCCACAATCAGTGGGTGAGGCTTCTTCATTCTAATTGTCGCTCTGTGGTTGAATATACCCCTTTTGTGAGGACCAATCCGACTATCATGTACTGAAGATTTTCTAGGTGCCTAGGTAGGCATTACAGTGACCACCATCACATTATTTTGGTGATTCCTTTTGTTTCTCTGGAGGGTATGCAGTGGTCTACTTCTCCCTTTGTGATAGGTGTTCCAGATTAGACATAACCCTGGTGCTACCTGACGTGAGAAGCATTACTTTACACAAATTGACTAAAAGAGTCTCTGTACTCCTTCAACCCGCCCTGATCATCAGAATGAAAGGGGTGGCACATCTATAGCGCAAATATTTAATATACATTCCTGTTTTGTGTTTTCCTTCCCTTTGATTTCATGGGAAAATTAACCCATATTTATTTTAATTCTGTCTACTCACAGGTGATGGTTTTGTGTGTCCGTGCACTGGTGTTCTCATAGCCTAAAATGGTATTATAACATATTCAAATAATGTTATTTCTTTCTACAGGTTTGCATGCTGTCTGAAAAAGCCTCCACAATATTCCTAAAAACTCTAGAAGAAAACTAGCTGTGACCTAAAACTTCCAATTCTCGACTCTCCTTTTTCCTTCAATTGACTCTCTGCTTTCTTTCTGTCAGGACCTTGCAAACTCCTCACCCGATTCTTCACATGACTTTGTAACCTGCCGGAAAGAAGTCAGAAGTATGGCAGCAGTAGGTTACACACAATCGCAGCGCACACCAAAGTCCAAGCATACTGCAAGGTCCAGCAAGGAAGTGTGCTGTACCTTCTTCTGCTGTGGATTGAGAAACAGCATTACAGTAAGAACAGGATTGCAACGCTCTATAGTGGAAAAGTTGATCCAGTGGAGAACAATTCGAAATAAAACTATTTTATAACTTGTGATGTAAGAACAAAAAAAACTGTTAAATAGACTTTGTAAAATAACAAGTTTCAAAGTTTGACATGGCTGTGTGTTGCAATTTTAAAAAGACTTACTTCCTGAGACTCACAACTCCCTGATTCTAAGGGAGTGACAAATGGGTAATTCAGGATCAGATTCAGCTAGAAAGGACAAGGTATTGCCCTACTTTAAGAGGGCCATAATGTTGTTTTAGATTGCTGAATAAGCACTGTCTGCTGTGTGTATAGTCAAATTCTGTGTTGAACTAATTTTTCGTTCTCTTTCAGACTGATAGTTGCGGTCAACGAATTCCCTAAACACTGTTCTGAAATTTCAAATCGGTTGAGTTTAAAGTTTATCATCTGCTGTCGACAATCTTGGGTCAGTAGTTCATGTAGCAGAACCTCCTTTATCTATGTAAAGACTATGGGTTATGTTATGTTATGTTATATATGAGTCTTATATAGCGCAACGGCTACTCTAAGGGAGTGTCCCGGCGCTTTGTGCTCCAGACCCAAAAAGAAACTGAAAAACATAACAGCAAAGAAAAACAGAAGCCAAGAATGGAAGCACACTAACCAGAAAATAACCAAGTCTTTAGACCCTTCCTAAAGGCAAGCAGATTAGGTGTGGCCCGAAGGGACAGCGGAAAAGAGTTCCATAGCTGGGGGGCCAGGAATCTGAAGGACTGGCCGCCCAGTCGGGCCCTCTTTATACGTGGAACCACAGCAAGTGCCAGTGATTCCGATCTTAAGGATCATGTTGGCCGGTAAAAGTCCAGCCTCTTCTGAAGGTATTTTGCACCCGTGGCATGCAGGGCTTTATGGGCTAAAGTCATGGCTTTGAACATTATCCTCTTCCGGATTCGATTCCGATCCTGGTAAAAAAACGTCTGTACGATTCATATCCGAAGCCCTTTCGTACGAATCGTACCCGTCCATCCAAGTCGCGTAGTACGATCCGCATTCCGTGAATCCGTCCGAATCGTCGAGATCCGTACGTATTGCAAGGCTGAAACCGTGAACCGTACGACTTGTACAGACGCCGTACGACCCGACGAGTACGATCCGGACTGGGGAATCAGGACGCGATTCGTACGGTCCACGTCAGGTAAGGGCGATTCGTACGGAAAAGCGCACAATCACATACACACCGTACGGCGCGTACCCCCCATGATCGTAGGGGCACGGCGCGTACCCCTGCAAACATGGGGGATACGCGCTGTACCCTGCGGTCGCAGGGTGTACGCACCGTACACCCAGCGAACATGGGGTACGGTACGTACACCCCGAGATCGTGGGGTACGGCACGTACCCCCCATGATCGCAGGGGTAGGCGCCATACCCCTGCAATCATGGGGGGTACGCGCCGTACCGGGGGGTGGTTCCGTACCTGTTTCGGGGCGAACTCTGCTTTTACGGCTGCTTTCAGCTCTCGTAGGAAAAGGGTCGTACGGTGCATACCCGACACGAATCGTACTTGCCGGGTCGGAAAAAGCAGCCGCGATCCGTACAGATGTCGCGTACAGCGGGTTCCGAGGGAGAATCGTGCGGAGAATCGAGTCGTATGGTCTTTGTATAAATCGTACTTTGTCGTACGTACGGGGGACGTTGCAGGGTACGATTCGTACGGGGAAAACGCTCCGTACGGCTAATCGAAGTGCTTTTTCCAGGATCGGAATTGGCCCTTAAAGTGCAAAGCCTATGTCAAAAATAGAGGGCCATTAACCGATCAAAAACATACCTCCTCACAGGATCTACTTCCTGGAGTCCCCTTCCCACCCCCCTCCCCTTTTGCTATGAGTCAGTTTGGCATGTGTTCCATTTGCGGCAGTTGCAACAAGGTACTGGTGGCAAATTATTTTATTCTGCTCCTGCTTAGGTATCTCTGCGACCTTGACACTTCCCATCGTTTGCTTGTCACATGCATGTTTGCCTTAATCCCAATAATTGTATATCTGCAAATTCTCCCTTAACCCCTCCCATGCTCATGATGAGCTCAGCTCATCATGAGCCACGGTGGCCGTGTGCTCATGACGAGCTGAGCTCGTCATAACGGTCAGAACGCTCGCACACGGAGCTAATTCCCCTGCTGTGCTGAACGTTCTGAAGAAACAGGTGTGCCCGTGAGGAGCTCAGCTCGTCATGAGCACCGGGGTTCCGTGCGCTCCCCAGCACATCGGGGAAATTAGCCCTGCAGGCAAGGGGTTAAAAGCCATACCCCTGCAACCTAAGACTCAGTGGAAGGGTAGGCAATTGTAGTTCATACAGACTGCATAATAATTTCCTTAGATTGCCTAACACTCTCTCACTCTAATTGCACAAAACTGCTGTCAATCTCCCAGTACTGCACCAGTTCATAGCAATACACCACCCATCACCAAGTAGTCATGCATGGAATAACTGAAGAGATCTGCCACGTGCTGCTTGCCAACGGAGGAATTTAATTTAGTCCACCACTACGGGTTCCAGCTAGCTATATACTATGACCGCTTTTGGCTTTTCACAATGGCAATCAGATATTGGATGATCGTAACAAAGTCCATCCCAGCAGATCTCTGATCCATTTTTTCTGCCATCCCAAGCCAGATCAGGAACATAAACTTTACACAAGCTATCTCAGAGTGGGCAACTCAGTGCAGTAACCAGTTAAATGGACTATAAAAATAAGAAATACCATGGAGGAACCTGCAAAGCTGCTCCAACCTGCCTTCTTACTGAAACCATAAACTGTGTGCCTTTCTCTTGCACTTCTTCATCCACCACACTGCCAAGTTCCATAACACGATAACCACACCTCAGTGGTTATCACGCATGACATGGAAACGATTACCACATAGGATAAAAACAAAGATCACATCTTTACCACTAAACACACTATACAGTTTAGCGGGCTACCCATGTATGCCAGGACTTCAGCGCCCTACATAGAAGTAGCAAGTACTATACATTTTGCAATAAAATACAGTACAATGAGGAGGTTGCCAATTACTCCCTTTTTGGGATGGATGATGATGAGGATAGACATTCACCTCCATGCTAGGCACTCCACATAGTGACTATTTGCCACTGGAATGGAATGGAATGGAAGGGCATTTGTAGAGCGCATGGCTACTCGGAGGCATCCCAGCACTAGTAACTGACACGGAGGAGACAGAGGGATAAGGAAACGTCATGGTCTTTAATTGCTTCCGGAAAGCTCGGTGGTTGGAGGCTGTGCGAAGGTTTAAAAGCAGCAAGTTCCAGAGTTTGGAGGTGTTATAAGAAAATAGCCGACCACCACTTCTTCTTGATCCTAGGGATCTCTGCCAGATACAGGTCATCTGATCGGAGATTCCTATTGGCTTTATATGGACGTATCATGGTAGAGTTAATGGGTGGGCAAATACCCTGCATTGACTTATGTACTAGACACAAGGCCTTGAATCTAATACGTTCCTGAACTGGGAGCCAGTGGAGGGAACGGAGAGCGGGTTTTGCTGATAGTCTATTGGTGGTTCCAGTCAGAAGTCTGGCAGCGCTGTTTTGCACTGATTGGAGTTTCGTGACAGCTGAGATGGGGGTGCCCAAATGCAGAGCATTCCCATAGTTCAATCTTGAGAGTATGAGTGATTGGACCAGTACTCTCCGAGCCTCAAAGGGGAGGCGAGGCAGAACCTTTTGGGCCATTCTAAGTAGACCATAACAGAGGGCTGCTGTTTTCCTAGCCTGCGTCCTAAAACTCAGTCATGGTCCAACCATATACCAAGGCTCTTAATTTCTGACTTCGGGACTGGGGCTGGGCCCATACTAGGTGGTCACATAGAGCTGGGTTTGAAACTAAGGGTATTGCCCAGTATCATGATCTCGGTTTTTCCTCCATTGAGCTTAAGCTGGGATGCGTCCATCCAGATTGAAATGTCCTCTAGACAGGTATAAAGGGTATGGGTTTTTAATTCTGTGGGGGGCTACTATGGCTGCTAGAGGGGCCATATAAACATTAAAAAGAGTCAGGCTGAGTGACAAGCCCTGCGGCACACAGCTCAGCAGGTGGGTGGGTTTAGATACAATGTTCTCTTCAAAAACCTGAAAGGTTCTACCCTCCAGGAAAGAGGATAGCCAATGAAGTGCCATGCCATCCACTCCTATGCTCCTGAGACGCCGGATCAGAATCGAGTGATTCACCGTATCAAATGCAGCACTCAGGTCTAGGAGTGGTATGGCTGCCGAGCATCCTGAGTCAAGAATTTTCATGCTTTCCTCTACTACTGCCAGTAATGCAGTTGTGGTACTGTGGCGCGGTCGGAACCCAGTTTGAGAGGAGTGGAGCAGGTTGTGGGTTTCAAGAAATCTAGAGAGGGTCTGATTCACATGTTTCTCTGCAACTTTGATTATTGCCGGCAAAAGGTATATGGGGTGGTAGTTGCCCAAATCTGCCGGGTCCAGATGGGGCTTCTTAAGTAGGGCTTTAACCCTCGCCCCTTTCCATTTGATAGTAACTATTCCAATGACCAGTGAGGAATTAATCAGCCTTATCATAATGGGGGCTATTATTGGGGTGGCCTGTTTCAGAATATTAAGTGGTGCTGGATCAGTAGGAGAACCACTCTTTACCGTGGACAACAGGGTGAGGAGAGTTTCCTGAGACACAGGGGAAAAGGCCTCAAGAATGTGTTCAGGGGGCCCGGGTGGAAATCTATCTGAGGGTGCGATGGTTTGCCTTCATCACCATTACATGAGAGGGGTTCCAGGATATGCTGAACCTTGTTGTTGAAATACTCGGCAAGTTTGTTGCACCGTTGGCCAGAGGTCTTGGAGCTGTTCGTGGGAGGGGCTTTGAGGTAGTTTTTTGATAATATTAAAAGTTTCTTTGGGCGAATTGGCCGTTGCTAGAATCCTACTCTCGTAATAAGAGGCTTGGTCTCTTCTTACCATTAAATCAATGGGGTTCACCCATAGAATCAAAGGACCTGGGTATGAATTGTATAAAGAAAATTGGTCCTTGATTGTAGTTTAAGCAAACATTTAAATGAGTTTCATTTGTTTCTCATTTATGCAATTCAATTCGCATATATTGATTCAATCAATAAACAATGGGAAAGATATATTCAGTTATAAATCAATGCAGAAAGATTGATACATAAGATTTATGAAAAACCCAAAACAATTGTTATTACAATCAAAGTGTAACCACACAATGTATATTCGTTATAAAAAATTCAAAGATTTATTTACAGTTATATAAAAAACAGTTATCTGAACGGCGCAATAGACTATCAAGTATATAGCCTTTCCCTTCCTCACTGACTCATTTAAATGTTTGCTTAAACTACAATCAAGGACCAAATTTCTTTATACAATTGGTCTCTTCTTAGTTCTGCTTTATAAGCAAGGATTGCTACCCTATAATCCAGTTTTTTGGAAGGTAGAAAGTCTTACCTCCATTGTCTTTCCTTAACTTTACAGCTCTGCTTTAGGATGCCAGTTCAGGCGGGAACCATGGGGAGTTATGAGGCCCAGCCATCTTTTGTACTGGTCTTTGGGAGGACAACATTAAGTGACTCCTCTATCCAACTAAGAAAATCCTCATTGGCTATGACCAGGCATGGGTTTAAACTGGGTTTAGTCCTTTCCAGCTCATGGGACCATTTCTGTAGGGGGAGCTTGTTCCAGGAGCGACCGAGGGCCCTGGAGGATTGCGTCATAGATCTGGTAGTCTGAGGTGACCAAGAAAGGTTTATCAAGAAATGATCTGACCACAGTAGTGGAACAAGGTCAGTTCCTTTAAGGCCATGTAGACTGGAGAACACCTTATTGAGGAGGTGTATTTTGGCACGAGTAGTTTGTTTGATTTTTTGGGACAATTGGAGAGACGAGAGGTCTCTGGCCAGCACAACTGCGTTTACAGCTTGCGGATCCTCAAAATGGAGGTTAAAATTTCCGAGAATCGTAAAGTTTGCTGCCGCGCTGGCCAGGATTACCGTTGCCTCTAATAGCGATTTATTAAAAACTCCTATTGATCCCGGTGGACGACAGACAAGGATGCCTGAGAATGAGAGAAGTGGGGAAAATTCAATAGTAAAATGGGCGTTCTCGCAATCTTTGAGAGGGTTGACCAGGAGGCGACAGAGGAACTGTTCCTTATGAATAATGGCTGTCCCGCCACCTCTACCTGTTGGTCGGTCTGTTTTTTGCATCACAAAACCAGGGGGGAGTGCTTGCACAATATCTGGCTCCGAGCTGGGGCCGAGCGTTGTTTCCCGGGGGGAAGAGTACGTTGGGGTCATGGTCTCTGAGAAGCATCCAGATCTCTGCTGTGTGTGTAGGCAGGGACTTGCAGTTCAGAAGTAGGATTCTAAATTCGTCCTTGGGTGAAGTGTGCTCTAGCCTATTCGGAGTGAGGTCGTTCATGTAAGTTCGGTAATGTGTTCTTGTGTGGGAGGGCAGGTATTGGGCCTAGTCTCTGGGACAACAGTGACACACAGAAACATTCACCCAAGCAAGTACTGTCCTGGCACCTACATGTCCAACATCCTGTGGCTCTTGATGGCTGATAATGTCACACACTCCACTCACACATACAACTGCATGCAACTGCGGATCAAACCGCGGGACCATCGGGGATATCCTGATTTCCCGTTTGGTGTCTCTGCTTTGCTTGCAGCGGGTTGTTGCTTTTCCGCAGCGTTTCTGACTGCCATAGTCGGTTTTTGGATGTCACCGCCCGCGTCGGGTGGTTTTGGTTTGCCCTCTACCGCCACGGTCGGTCTTTTTTGGTGGTTGATCCTAATTTGATCGCCGGTTTATCCGCGGTGCCGGCGGGCAGTTGGTTTCCGTCTCCTTGGAGGTCGGGGTGGTTTTTCACCCACTATCCTAATGGGGCCCTATATTTCACTAATGTTGGTGTGCTACCTGTGAATTATATGGTATGTCTATAGTTACTGCTATGTGTGGACCTTGTTATTGCACACATCGCATCTACATAGATAGCGCTGTTTGGTTATGGGGTGTTTGTCAGAATGTTTTGTGTATTTTGGAATTTTGTGTATTAATAACAACATACAGAATGTAGAGTCACTTTCAAATGTAACCACTGGTGCAATTCCATTTGAAACTAATTTGCTATGTTTTGTTAAAGAGTGTTTTTCTGGCTTATGTTATTTAGGCCTCAACTAGGCCTTGACTCTTAAATGCACGCTCACTGTTAATTATTTCTGCAGCACACAGTCAAGCAGAGTAATCTTTGTTTATTCCCACTCTTGTTGTTCTTGCTGTTCTCAAAGAAAAGTTTCTGACACTGACATAGTAATGTTTTATTTTCAAAGTTCTTGTTCTAGCTCACTGTGCTGCATTCATCAATAGTTTGCGGCTGTTCTTATAACTAGTATAACAGAATCATTCATTCATTTGATAACTTTATTTCGGTCCTTGACCATAAAAGTGCAGATAAAATACATACAAGCACAATAATAAAATCCATAAATACGAGCAGTTAAAAAAATATTAAACAGCAAGTTATCAAAAAAGAAAAAAAGGGGAACTACCCCAATTTGGTCCTTGTCAGAAAGGTGGTCCTTCTGCGCCACATACCATATAGGAAGCGGGAAACCGAAAAAACAATAGGAGGGGAGGTATCATGTGTTAAAACTCTACAAACCTGTGCGCATTGTCTGAGTCCCAGGTTTCTGCACAGTGGAGACAACCAGCACTTTCGTATTTTGCTATACGCCGGGCAGAAGAACAGGACATGCACAATATCTTCTATGCTATTATTGCAGGCTGGGCAGGTTCCCTCATTTGAGATAGTCCATTTAGAGGTCAGCACCCTAATGGGCTATCAGCCATGTCTCAATTGTGTATATAATTTTCTCGCAAGAGGAGGCTGCACTAGATGAAGAAATTTCTCCCTCTTGGGTTCAATTTTCACCTGCAAAAATTCAGTTGATAGCCTACCCAGAGTTGTCGAGCAGTATAACATGTTAAGGCTATGGTTTCTCAAAATAGCCAACAGCTCTGACCTCTGTAACCTTGGACAGCTCTCCCCCGGGGACTCCCACCGTTGAGGCAAGCCAATTTGGTAAAAAAGAACTTTGATGTGGGATAGCCAGGGTATGTTTTTGTTCTTAACCTGCCCCCAGACTGCAGAGAATTCCGCTCTGTAATCAACAAGCTCCGGTACAGTCCAGAGCCTTCTCCAGTTGAGCAGGGGTCGTGGGGCTATCAGATCTTTAATGGACTCAAGGCCCATATCTAGCTGCAACGGTGTGAGAGGGGTGCTTTGGGGAAGGCCTAACAGATTTCTCATAAAAGCCTGCTCAACCTTTAGAAGACTCAGTGCGTTCTTGTGTCCCCAGAGTTGTGCACCGTACATGGCTGCTGTCCTGGTCTGAGTTCTGTAGGTTTCAAGAACAGGGGCAACTGGTTTAAATTGTGATGTTTTGTGAAATTTCCCAATACCCCCTGTAATCTGTGAAAGTCTCAGGGCGGATCTAGACACCTGGTGACGCCAGTCAAAATCTTCGGTTAGCGTGACAACGAGGTAAACAAAGGTTTTCACCCGCTCAAGCGGGGTGCCATTCAAGACAGGGTTCCGGCGGGTGCGCCTTGGGGGATTGAAAACCATAAACTTGGTTTTATCGAAGTTTACCTCCAATCCCCTCGAGGCACAGAAGGTTGCAAACCGATCCAGAAGCCGCTGGATGCCCGTTGATGTTCGGAATAACAACAAGGTGTCATCCGCGAACATCAGAGCAGGCACCCATCCAGTAGCCAACCTCGGGCATCATTATCCCTGACTCCATCTAATTCATCTACCAAGCCATTAACATAAAGGCTAAAGATTGTAGGGGCCAGGGCACAACCCTGGCGTACACCCCTGGTTACTGGGAAGCGGGCGGAAAGTTCTCCAGTCCTTCCGCACCTCTCCTGGGCGTAATTCCCCGCATGGAGTCGGATCAAGACATCTAATAAGTAGGGCGGGAGGCCTAGTTCTTCCAGTACCCTCCATAATTTCTCCCTGGGCACAAGGTCGAAGGCGGCCCGCAGGTCCACAAAAACAAGGTAGAGGCTGCCACCCTCTACTCTTGCAGTTTTCCAAAAAAGGACCTGCAGCCTAAAAATCTGGTCCAGGGTCGAGATGCCAGTTCTAAATCCGGCTTGGAGAGTGGTCAGTATTTTATGTTCCTCTATCCATCCCAATATTCTGTAAAGTAAGATCCAGCCCATTAGTTTTTGCGTAGTATCTAAAAGACTAATGGGCCTGTAGTTGGATGGAGATAACGGGCAGCCCTTCTTGTAAATGGGGAAGATCTCAGCTCCCAACCAAGTTTCCGGTAACTTGGAACCCCCGAGGATCGCATTAAACAAAAGTACAAGATACGGGGTCCAAATTTTGGGCTGGGAGCGAAAGAGGTCGCCAGGTAATTTATCAAGGCCTGGGGCTTTGTTTGGGAGCAATCTTTCAATAGCAGACTCCACTTCCTTGAGAGAAATACTCTCAAGGTTTTGAGAGGAAGTCATCTCCAGATCATCCAGCGGGCCCCTTCGACGACCCAAGCCCGAGACCCCCGGCAGTCGATGCTCGTGCAGGGGGTCTAGGGCCGGGGAAGTCCGAAGGGTCCTATCTACTCCTGGCATCTGGGCCTGCCGTTGGTACACGTAGGGACCAGTCTCTGGGGTTTTGGATAAAGGGCTGCAAAGTGTGCCTCCCATACTGAGGGAGTTATATTCGGGAAATCAACCTCTCCCCCCCCCCTTTTGTATCAGCATTAATTATAGCCCAAAATGATTTGGCATCCTTTAAGAGGAGCGCTTGTCTCAGTTCTTCTCACCTGTTTTCCTCCCACTCTCTCTTGCCCCTGATGATCTCCTTTTTATACAGCAGTCTAGTTGCTCTAATTTTTGCATTATCTTTGGATTTGATTGCTGCAAGGAGATCCCTCTTTACTTTCTTGCAGGTACAATCGAACCATGGGTGCGACCTAGGCATGCTGCGTTTATTTCTACTTACTGGGTAGAGCACCTCCCCATGTGTCATGGCTAGTTGCATATGTATTTCTACGGGTTGCCGGCAAAGGGCCGGTTCGCCCATCTCGCTTACGCGGGGGATTGTAATCTGGTATATTTTTGCAAGCCTGGTGGAGGAATTCGCAAAGTGGGGCCATTTAATCCTTTTCCTATTGTTTGTTACCGTGAGAGGTGTCATCACCATGGCAGGATTTGGGACTGGATTTGTTAGGCCAAAGGACCCAGGCTTAAGGGTTAAGACCAAGGCATTATGGTCACTATTATGGTCACAATCTCAATATTTTGCCTCCATCATGATGTAATCAATGATGGAGGTTTGATTTACCCTATTATAGGTGACTAGCCCTGGACAGTCGGGATCCAATCTCCCATTGCACGCCCGCAGAGACGTTGCAAGGGAGAAAGATTTTATCTGGAGCACCAACAGTGTCCATGCCCTCACTGGAATGATCTTGGGGTCTGGGATACGCCAGAGTGAGTATACCTCGTCTTGTTCACAGAACTCCATACTACCCAGGGTCTCGAACTGGCAGTTAAAATCACCACTCAAAATTTTCACGATGGAGGGGTCCAGTCCCTGGATAAAATGATCGAGTGCTTTAATTGTGTTTGATTCCTTCCCCTTCTTAACTGGCCTTGAGTAGATATTTATTATAGCTACTTGTGGTTTACTTTGAGGGGTTAATAGGACACATTGGACGTCCAGGAAATTTGTTTGCATTTGTTTTGCCTGGATGCCCAAATGAGTGCCTATCCATATTGATAGTCCGCCCGAAGGGCGGCCTCTACCTGTAGATACTGCAAGGATATCGTAAGTTGCAAAGGCTGGATTTTGGCTCTCCTCCATTGCCCAGGTCTCCTGCATCAGGCAGATATCGCGAGCAGCCATAAAACAATCCCACTCTGGTGTGAGCAGTTTGTTTTTTAGCTCCAGGAAATTATTTTTAAACAACCTTCCACTGCTTTATCAGAACCTTGTGCATCCCCCCCTCCATTTGGAAGGGGGGTATCCAGGTTCCCCTTTTCTCTGGTCCCCTCCTTCCTCAAAGAGTAAAAAATTGAGTCATCCCCGATGGAGGTAAATGTAACCTTTTCCTCCAAAACCCGTCTCCTAATGGGCTCTTCATTGGTGGTTTGTGGTGGGGAGTTTCCCTTCGATGTGAGTCAGTCTACCTCCTCCAGCACACTAAACCTGTTCCAGTGGGGTTGGAGGAGGTGTGTAGAATTATGTGGGAACAAGTCCTCCCCAAATGTCAGCCTGTATTGCATTCTACTTGATGGTGGATAAATTCCCCTATTATAGTGAGTCCCATTAGGGTGGGATAATCTCAAATTGGGAGTAGGGTAAAAGAATGACAGGTGTAGTGGGCATATTTGGGAATTTGATCTACGAAAGGGGGCATTACAGATATAATCCACAGCGGAGGTGTCCCTAAAATTTATTGTTACAACATCTCCTGAGACTGTTTTAGGTCCCCTCCCTATCCAGTCTATTCTTCTAACTGTCAGTATTTCCCCTGAGACATTTGGAGGTAGGGGTCTATTTGCGCTTAACCATTGGATCCACTTATTTTTTAGGTCAATCTCCTTTTCTCTTTTCTATCACTTAAGACTGGAACTCCTGTAAGGGCTACCACGTATGGTAGTGCTTCCGGGGGTAGATTAATGGTTGGTAGCTGGCAGGAAGAAGCTTTGGGTGGTACGTTCCTGGTCGTTAGAGTACAAGTTTTACTTTCATTTTTACCCTCCTTTGGCTTCGAATCAGTTTTATCAGAGTTGGCAGTGGAATTTCCCACTGCCAAGTGGGTTTGGCCGTGTGTGTTACTATTAGGAGGGAGGGGAGGTAGAACTTGTGCAGACTCAATATTAGTTATAGGTGTTACTGGATTTTTTGTCTGTTTTGAGGGATTTTTTGATAAAGCTACCCTGTCACTGGATTTACTTTTAGGTGTGCCACCACAATCAGAATCAGATGAGGATGCAGAATTTCCCAGGGGATTTACTGGCTTTGTTATCCCTACCCCCTTATTATTTAGCATAGAGGATAATCTATCAAGCTTTGACACCAATGGTTTAATGTGGGTAACAATAGTCCGCTCCAGGCATGCTTGCAAGTCACCCACCATATTAGTGACCCAGCACGGAAATCCTGAATTCAGATGCGAAGTACTAACAGTTGGGGTCACCAGGTTGTGATTGGCCAAGTTATTTTTGCCTGATTTGTTTGGAAGGCTCTATTTCTTTCTCCTGGGACGGGGTTTGCCTACTATAGGGGTTTCCCTAGGGAAGGAGGGAGTCAAAACGATAGGTGAGTCCTCTACAACTACATGGGTCTCTGTAGACACCTGAGCACAGGGTAATTGTACATAAGACGATGTTAAGTAGGAGTTTTGATCCGGGACGTCGGTTGCAATAACTGAACAGTCACCCTCCTGGTTTTGCAGACATAGAGTGGGTGTAATTGATAACCTTCTCTCAGTATTTTCGATTGCAGTGACCACAACCCCTATAGTTTTTTGTAGCATCTTATCGATTGCTGTTAAACTGGGAAGAGGATGTGGAACTGCCGCTTGCAGTCCAGTGTTTGGTCGTGTAGCTGCTGGGGTTTGTGTTTTTTTCCCCACTTTACTCATTCTAAGGAAGTCAATAGTACTGGGTAGAGATAGAATTAAGCAACAAGGTCCCAATCAAATAGTCTAACTCCTTCAAAGTTGCAGAGTAAAGTGCTATTGTAGTGCGTTCTTAGCCCAGGGGAATTAAATCCAAGTAACAGTACCTTTTCATGGGTTGCCTTCACCTTGAAGTTGTCCTCGGCAGATGAAAGGGGGGTGGCCCGTCCCGTCCTTGTACGTCCTCGGACGGCCACAGACGGCCCGCCCTTTGCCCGGGCTTAGCCCGGCGCACTCCCGCGCGCTCCCGCGACGCGGGGGAAGAGTCTGATTTTGTAGCGCCTCTTGGCGTGTTTCTGCGGGCTGCGGCTTCCGGCCGCACTGCAAGCTGGTACCTGCTGTCCTAGCTGACCCAGATGACGAGAGCCCTCCCCCACACAGCGGCCGCAGGAGTGTTTAAATAGCCTGCGGCGGCAAAGGGAGAGCAGGGAAGCAGCAACCAGAACGTCAAACCAACAAGCCGGGAAAGGTAAGGGCTCCACTCCGTGACAGTATGCTCCCACACGGTCTCACAGGCGGGGAAAGTGATGCGGCTACAACCCGCGTTTCAGGCAAGGTCCCCCGCTCCACCGGGGAAGAGTCCGATTTTATAGCGCCTCCTGGCGCGTTTCTGCGGGTGGCGGCTTCCGGCCGCACTGCAAGCTGGTACCTGCTGTCCTGGCTGACCCAGATGACGAGAGCCCTCCCCCTCACAGCGGCCGCAGGAGTGTGGAAATAGCCTGCGGCGGCAGAGGGAGAGCAGGGGAGCAGCAACCAGAACGTCAAACCAACAAGCAGGGAAAGGTAAGGGCTCCACTCGTGACAGTATGCTCCCACACGGTCTCACAGGCGGGGAAAGTGATGCGGCTACAACCCGCGTTTTAGGCAAGGTCCCCCGCTCCACCGGGGAAGAGTCCGATTTTGTAGCGCCTCCTGGCGCATTTCTGCGGGTGGCGGCTTCCGGCCGCACTGCAAGCTGGTACCTGCTGTCCTGGCTAACCCAGATGATGAGAGCCCTCCACTACACAGCAGCCGCAGGAGTGTGGAAATAGCCTGCGGCGGCGGAGAGAGAGCAGGGGAGCAGCAACCAGAACGTCAAACCAACAAGCCGGGAAAGGTAAGGCCTCCACTCCGTGACAGTATGCTCCCACACGGTCTCACAGGCGGGGAAAGTGATGCGGCTACAACCAGCGTTTCAGGCAAGGCAAGGCCAGAATCACTTTTCATGTATTAGGATAGTGCTTAGATTGAAAGGCAATATGACATTTTATAGAACTGTGTTTTGATTTGCTAAAAAAATAATTATTTTGCTCACACCATTTTTTATAAATTAGTGATTTCCTCCTCAAGAAAACTGTTTATAAACCCCAGATTTTGGGGGTGAGCCAGAGCTTTCCTGAAGACTTTCTGATGATGTCCATTTCCTTATTGATTTTGCTGCTCATTTGTGGGTTAGAATGTTTCATATTTTGCACATTACTTTGTATTGCTCTCTTTACTGAGAGCCTTCATGGCCATGAATTTATCCATTTGTATTTACTATTTCCGTGCTGCACCTTCACATTTTAATAATAAATCATTAACATTTCCAACCCTGCTCTAGAACCCAGTTATTTGGATCTGTTAATTGACGGTATTTTGATAAGTTGCCTTATAAAGTGCTTTTACTCAGGGGACACATTTCCTCGTTAAGTTGAGGTTAAGCACCTTCTCTGATTCATCAACCGGTGGGCTTGTTGTTGAGATAATATTTTGGGGTGTACAATTTTCGAGGTTCCCAACAACCACAACATTTTGGTAGCAGAGGATGGTTGCAAGATAAGAGCTCTTTTCTGCTTTAGGGATTTCTTTTTGCCCTGTCCTTAGTTTTAGTGGATTTTCCTGGTAAATTACTTTCTGAATAGCTGACTTGCAGTGCTGGTCCTGAACAAAGAGGATTGTTTAAATAGAGCTGATTGATTCTTGAGATTGAGAGTGTCCTGGTGTGTTATTGAAGTATTGTCTTATTTTTGATTAGCGTTGATGACATTTTGGTTTTATTATTAGTTGATTTGGTAATCGGATATGTTGAAATCCAAGATCTCAAGATATTCTTGTGATGTATTTGTGAGATATATACAGATTGGGATTTTCTTAAATTAATGAGTTTTTCCAGGGTTTGTGTGTCTAATTAGGTTGGTGTTATTTGCTCATTGATGCACACGAGTAACTACACTATCCAAAGGTGGATCGCCACTGAACTGGAGTCTACATAGTGTGAATTGAGTTTGAAAAATGCCATGGAGGTACTATATTTGTGTGCGTTCATTGAAAAAGGTTGTGCAATAGTTTTTCCATTCTATGAGAAAATGTGCTTTCATTACTTTATTGGCTGATGAGTTGCACTGGGATAGGTGAGACATTGACCCAGAGTCACGCTGTCATTGGTCGGTTGCTATTGTTTGATGTTTGGCATAACAGCACTGGGATTAGTCTGTGGTTCGCTTGCTTATTTTGTATATTGTTTTCCATTTATTTGAATGAGAATAATGGGTGCTCTGTTGAAAAAGCCTAAAGCCACTACCATAACGAATATGGAGGGCCAGAAAATACCTGCAGAGGGTTCACCTGCGTATTAAATGTTGACGAGTATTGGATTCTACATATGTAACTTGATTCATGATTGGCATTATTTCATCTCTGGTGACAAGGATTTCATATTTTAGAAACCAAGATTTGCTAAGGCAGACAATGGATGAGAGAAACCACTACCTACTACTACACATTTAGAAGCATTGAATAAATAGGATCAGATGGCCACAAAGACAGAGAGAAAAAAGCAAGTGTAGGGGTTCATTTAGACAATGGTAAGAAAGCAAGTTGGAAAATCAGGAGAGGTGTTGGAGAGGGGATATGGTAGAAGGAGTTTTCCCTGTTATAATTGATGAAACCACAGACTAAAGGAATGTCGATGAGTTAGACAGGGAGAAGCAGGATATGGATGAGTACAGATTGTATGCAGAGATAGGTGCAGGTGTCCACAGTACTGAATTTGGATGCAGTAGGAGATGATACAAAGCAACAGGCACTGATATTGACAGAAATTGCAGTAGTGGGTTCATCAGCGAGTGCCCCATCCGAGAAAGCAATGATAACTTTGCCAAATACTAGCAGAGATATATTACTGCTGTTTTTACAGTTTCTGTTTACATGTCTGCTACTGTTCCTGATGAGCCTCCTAGTGAGATGGAAATTACTACTTTATTTATTTATTTATTTATTTATTTATAGTGTTTTGTATAGCGCGGACAAGACCCGTGGGTATCAGAGCGCTTAACAGAAAGGAATTGCATACAAAGATAATAAAAGCAGTAATAGCAACAAGAGCATAGTGAGGTAGAAAGGCAATATACTGTATGGACGCGATTAATATATATAATCATAATGATTGTGCAATTGTCATTAAATGGAGAGCAGGCTTGGCCTGTGTCATATTAACAAACCATGTTCGTTGAGGTAGGGTTATAAGGCGATTCAGTGCATATCAAGGATAATAAGTATAAATAAATCAAGTGAGGTAGAAGTTATATATAGTGGTTGAGACAAATAGTTAAAGTTCCAAATATATTGGTAAATAAATCAAGTGAGATAGAAGTTAAATAGTATGACTGTGAGATATAGTTCAAATTCAAATTCACACATGTATACGAGGTAGCTGTGAAGTGTCAAGCCTCGGCTTGCACACGGTATCAGTTCATTGTTCGATGATGATCTTTCCCATTTTCCATGGAGAGGGCAGCACTCCGTTAGCGTCTTTGATCATCCCGGTGATCCTTAAGTTACTCTAAGTAGGGTATTTACTCATCAAGTGGCTCTTCAATTCTCGTTTGAATGTTATTGTATTTTGAATCTTCCTGATGTTTGGAGGGAGTGAGTTCCAGATTCTGGGGGCAGCTCCGGAGAATGCTCTGTTGTAGGTCTTTTTCTTGTGGAAAAATGCTGGTCGTAATAGTAAATCCTTTGCGCTTCTCGTAGTTCTGTTACCTCCTGAGATCTGAAGTTTCTTGGCTAGATATCTCGGTGTGTTGTGGTGAACCGCTTTGTGCGTGATACAGGCCATCTTCATTTGAATTCTGGCTTCATAAGGTAGCCAGTGTAGTGCTTTCAGGTGAGGAGAAATGTGGTCGAATTTCTTTGTTCCCGTAATGAGTCTCGCCGCTGCGTTGAGGCAGGCTTTTAGCGGTGCTGTGGATGTTTTTGGCAGGCCCGCCAATGTGGTGCAGCCATATTCGATCCTCGAGATGACTAGTGATTGTATAGCCAGTTTTAGATCTGTCTCAGTGATAAAGGGTTTCAGTTTTCTTAAATAGTTCAGGTGGAAGCGGGCGCTCTTGGCCATTGCGTTAATATGGTTTTTCATGTCGAGGTTCTTATCTAGTGTAATTCCTAGTGATTTGGCTGAGTTAACTAGGGTCGGGGTGCATTCTAGCGCAGTCACCAGTTTAGTCCACTCTATAACTTCAGATTGGCTCCTTGTCGGTGAGATTAGAAGGAATTCGGTTTTCTGGGCGTTTAGTTTCAGATGGTTCATCGTTAGCCATTGCAGAGCACTCTTTAATGTCTTGTTCATTAGGTCGATGTCCTCAAGGGAGGCGATCTTTATGTATAATTGCGTGTCGTCCGCATACATGTGATAGGATACTTGTGATTTTTGAAGGATCTCCGTAAGAGGTTCTACGTATAAGTTGAATAGATCTGGGGATAGCGTAGAGCCTTGCGGGACCCCTATTGCGTTGGGGCTCGGGGAAGAGATAGCTTGGTTAACTAGGAATCGCTGAGTCCTGTTCTGTAGGAAAGAATTAAACCATTTCAGCACGTTTCCAGACAAACCCATCCTCTTTTGTAGTCTGGTCATAAGCACTTCGTGTTTAACCGTATCAAAAGCTGATGATAGGTCTAGGAGGATCAGTAGACAAGATTGATTTCGGTCTAGGGCTTGTAAGGCGTCATCGACAATGTGCAGGATCGCAGTTTCGGTACTGTGCCCTGTTCTGAAACCTGATTGGCAATCATCCAGTAGCGAGAATTTAGCGATGTGTTGACTTAGTTGGCCCTGCACGCATTTCTCAATGAGTTTAGCCAGTAGAGGGATGTTGGTCACTGGTCGATAGTTGTTCGGGTCTGTGGCAACAGCTGTCGGTTTTTTAAGGATGGGCATCACCTGCCCTGTTTTTAGGCAGTCAGGGAGGGTTCCTTGTGCAAGTGAGGCGTTTATTATCTCAGTCCAGATAGGAACTAGCGTGTGGCTGATTTCTCTTACACACTTTCCTGGTAATGGGTCTTGAAAGTGGTTGTTCGGTCTAAGTGCCGCCAGTGTTCTGGCGATTTTTTCCTGGTCGTATAGATCAAATGTGTCCCATTTTGCCTTATTTTTAGTTTGGAGGCACTCTGGTGAGAAATTGGACTCATCACTGGATTGAGGTAGTGCCTTAAGGTTAGTTGCTGCAATTGTGAGGTCATCTTCAAGCAATTTAGATTTTTCGGTGAAAAATGAGGAAAATTCCTCGCAGCTTATGGGCGTTTTTGTATTCTCTAAAACCGTTTTGGTTAGTTTATTTGACTGTTGTTTTAAGATCTCGAAGAGTTTTCGTGGTCTGTTTATGGCACTGTCCAATTCATCTCTGAAAAATTCTTTTTTGGAATTGATTATTTTTTTGTTGTATTCTTTTCTTGTTTTTCTGAGCGCTTTCAGCTCCGGGGAGGAGGGATGTTGTCTCCACCTCCTTTCGGCCATTCTCAGTTTGCGCCGGTCCTCATTCAATGATTCATTAAACCAAGGATTTCTTGGTTTCTCTGATACTTTTTTCGTTTTTAGGGGCATGGTGTCATTGACGATATTACCAATTGAGGTTATGTAATGATCGGTCAGCTCATTGACATTTTGCTTGTTGTCGGGTGGCTTCAAGTCTCTCTCACACCTTTTAACCAGTAGTTCAGTGTTAGCCTCCTTTGTGTCTCGGATCAGTTTCTCGAGCTTGCGTGGTTGCACGGTCCTGCCCTTTGTCAATGTAGGTATCTTGAATGATATGATGTGATGGTCAGACCAGTCGCATGGGTCTATAGCAAGGATAGAGGTCTCATCCTTTTTTGAGATAATCCAGTCTAAGGTCGCTCCTAGTGAGTGAGTGGGTTGGTTGCAGGCTTGTACAAGTTTTAGCTCATTGAGGAAGTCTTTAAGCGCGTTGACCAATTTATCACCGCCGTCATTCCAATGGAGGTTAAAATCGCCTAGGAATATATTATTGGCGTCCGAGTTAGAGTTGGTCGTTATGATCTCCATCAGTTGTTCTGTGAACTTAGCGTTCTCCCCTGGTGGGTGGTAGAATACATGCAGTTTGCAGCTTTGATTCTTTGGTGTTCTCACATTAATGCCAAGGTATTCACAGGATTCTAAGGGGTCGGATTGGAAGTGACAGACCTCGATCTCAGATCGGTGAATGCAAGCTATGCCTCCTCCCACATTCCTTGGTCTGTCTAGCCTGACGATGTTATATTGTGGTGGTACTAAGAGATCCATGGTAGGAGATGAAGATTCATTGAGCCATGTTTCCGTGAGGATGGCCAGGTCAATTTCTTTATTGATGATGAGGGCGGCTATATCTGCTGCATGTTTAGTTGCCGAACGACAGTTAAGTAGAAGGCAGTTCAAGGGTTTCTGTGGTTTAACGAGTTTTCCATTATCCGTTTCAGATGCAATAAGCTGAATATGTTGAAGATTTTGGTGGATTGCTTTCCTGTCATTCTTTCTGGTCGATCTATTAGAGTCAATAGGTACAATTTCGATATTCTCCTCCTTGCTGCGGGCATGTTGCTCATAGGACCTGAGTAGGGCTCGAGTTTCTTCAATCGACAGGGGCTTTGTCCTGATAGGTCTATTATGTCTATGTACCAGATTCTGGATGTGTGAGACCTTGGTGTGCGTGCTTATCATCATCTCCCAGATTTTTCCCATTGTCTGTGAGACTTTCATTGCGTTTTGGGCTAGATTCCCTACAAGTTTTTGGAGCTCCTTGATATCTTTCTGAGTTCGGGATGAGTTCTTGTGTGAGGTAGACCTGGCTGGATGAGCAATGTAGTTTGCTCTTCTCTGCAACTGATCAAATCTCATTCCCACATATCTTTTCTTGGTAAGGGGTGTTTTAGTGGATCTGAGGGATTCTGGTCTTGTATTCGGGGAAGGAAAGTAGGGGTCGATCTCCTCTACTTTGTTCATTTCGTTGGCTTCATAGAGGGGTTCGCTTGGAGCTGGGATACATTCATCCAGCGCAGTGGCGTTGTGCGTTCGCGGCACCGGCTCTATCCTTGGGACCTTATTCTTCACTATGTTTCCAAGGTTGGTGGTCATCGTTATCCTTTCTCTCACAGTCTCTAGTGATGCCATCGCATTTACGGTTAAATCTTCAGTGTTATCGGTTTGGTTGTTCTGGCCATCTGTTAGATTGGTGTCTCTAGTGTTGGAGTCGAAGTTATCGCGAGTCATATCTGGTAGTGACCCGTTTTGTTGAAGGTTTGGTCCTTCTGAGTCAACCTCTGAGTTTTGGAGAGTTAGCTCAAAGCTCTCCAGTTCTCTGTTGGTTACTTGCATCGGTTCTTCCTTGTGGGTCAGGCTGTGCTCTTCATTAGCCGGATTGGAAGACCTCCCTGTTCTATCGGTACTAGTCTCTAGGGTTACCTTCTCAGTTTCCGTTATGTCTCCACGGCTGGGGGTTTGCGAGTTGTGGCGAGCTGTGGCATCAACTGGTTGGTTGATGTCCCCAGTTGAATTGACCCTGTTGTCACGCATGATTTCATGTTGGGTCATGGGTGGTTGGTGTCTTGGTCTCTCCAAAGATTCTTTTACAATTAGGAAGGTCTTTTCAAATTCCTCCAGGTCCTTATTGGCTGCTTGTATCAGCACTATTCCCGTTTTATATAACGTGATGCATAGTTCAGCATTGCAACTTCTTGATGGGGAAGTTATTAATTTTGTGCCATGCGGAATGTTTTTCAAATCTACTATGATCAGCATTTCTGTGAGTGCATTGCGCCATTTCGCTGTTTTATTTGTGTGAAAAATCAAGTCATTCATTATGGTGCCTTTGACCATATCAAAGTATGGGTCGGCGAACAATGTGTCCGGGTTTTTTCTCAATGTGTTATGTTTGAACTTTTTGGCCGCATTTTTGGATAGAGTAGAAGGATATTTTATAGTCTGTGTTTCCGGGCCTATCGTCATTCGGCCTCTTACATCCATATTCAGTTGCTGTTATCAGACTGTTTAAATTTGATCAGAGTTGTTCCCTTGTCAGTGAACAATGGTAATCTCCTTCTTGGTTCCAGTATTGGCAGATGGATCACGTACCAGAATTTCACAATTACGTGACGGGTGCAGTTCCTCTGCTGAGCTCCAATTGAACTTTTTTAATTCCGTTAGCATGTCGTAGGAATTAATTTCACTATCCCATAGAGAGTTAAGAGAAGTCTTGTGTAGGACTAGCCATTCCAAGATGTCCGTCTTTCATAGTCTATTGTTATTCTGGGGGGGGGGGGGAGGGGGGGGGGGAGGGCAATATTCAAGAAGTTTCGGCTTCAATAGCAAGTCCGCTTTCATTTAGTAATATATCCAGCCCCCTTTCATAGCTGTCCTTACTTTCCTCTTTCCAGTGTCTTGCCTGACCTCATTCTTTCGCTTTGTAAATTGCTACTCTCTTACTCTCTTAGTCCTTTTTCTTTTTTCTCAAACTTTGTCCTCTTTTTCTTTCCTTATTAAACATATGAGTCTTGAGTGAGGGTGTTAAGTAGTTAACGCAAGTTGTTCACTGTTCCAAGATGGCCGTTTGTTTCTCTATCAAGTGAGAGCTAAAGTCCCTTCTCACTTTCAGTTGCTTGAGGCCCTTTCTCAATTTCCTTTCCTTGTAGTGGTTCCAGTCAGAGTCCTTCTTCAATTTCCTTTCTATGTAGTGGTTGGAGTCAGAGTCCTTCTACACTTTCCTCTCTGAGCCTTCTTTTGTTTTCATTCTGTCTGCTGTGTTTATTTATGTGCAATCATTGTTCCATGACTGAGGATGTCATAAACGGCCGCCATTTTAAGGTCAGGCAAGCCGGATTTATCTTATCCTCCTTTTATAACTCGTCGAGTCCATTTCACCACATCCCTTTGTGCGCTGCCGGGCCGGGACCAACAGCCTCCGGTCCCTAGCGCCAGATCCGCGAATGCGGCCAGCGCGAGGTCCAAGGGTTATCAGACCGTTTTCGTTTTCGCCGCCATTGCCGGATCAGGCGGGACGGATCGGCTCAGACTATTCTTCTCGGCCCCCGGCGCTGGGGCTGGGGCTGGGGCTGGGGCTGGGGGGGCGGGGGGGCAAGGCAGATGGATATCGATGCCCCCACCTCTGCTCGCGCGAGCAGAGATTTGAAGACGTACCAAGAAAAGTGCAATAAAAAAAATCTGATTAAAAAGAAAAGACACAGAGGCAGAATAGAAAGCAAAGGGGGTTGTTAGTGATTCAGAACCAAAGGTAGTGTCAGAATTCCCTCTAAGAGAAGTGTTGCATGATGAATGATATTGAGACACTTGATGGGTTGCTTGGTGATGCCAACGTAGAGGGTGATTCTGTAGTCCAGTCTGCTGGTGATCAGCACTTAAGTGACAGATGTTGGATCTAAAGCCTTTCTGAGGAGTTTGAAGATGTAGAAGCAGGTGGAGGTGACCACGCTGACCTGGTTAGACATTGAGATTTGATTGTTGATCATGGCCCCTAGGTTCCTTGCTGAGTTTGACGGGGTAGGAGTTGGTTCTAGTTCTGAGGCTACAAAGCTGTAGACCAGAGGAAGATGTCTGTTCCAAAGATAAACACTCCTGTTTTATCAAGGTTGAGCTACAGGCAGTTAATACTCATCCATTTTGCGACATTGGACGTGCAGTAGTTGACCTTCTTCTGGGTGTTAGAGGTGTTGTTGGAGAGGGAGAAAGAACTAGTGACACAAATGTCAGAAGTGTGCACATAACTCTTTGAAACATGTTGCATGCTTGAATATTTGTCTGCAAATAGTACCTGTTTAAACTAGTACCTTGTTCCACTCAATAAGGCATGATGATTTCTGCTGCTGTTAGCTATTTCTCAAATCCATGGAAATTTCCCTGGATTTTTTAGCTGTTTTATAAGTGATACTGTAAGTCCTCACTACTGACTCAAGCGTCTGTATACCAGGATTGAAATAGTTAGGCAGGACTTGTTACCTTTTTTGACTCTATTGTGTTGGCAGTGGTTGAGCATTCAACACCTAGCTCATAGGACATAGTTTGCAGTTGGTACTAAGATGTAACTGTGATGAGGTTAAATACTCACCTTGTCTTCTTATCAGGATGATGAGGAAGTGCAGACATAATGGTGATTAAAATATAGTGTTAGAAATGGGAGTCTCTAGTCGGCAGTGGAATGCACCCTGTCCAGGTAGGGACCCTTCCTTCTAGTCAGGGTAAGGGAGTTACACGTCCAAGATAACCCCTGCTCACCCCCTTGGCAGCCTGGCACGAGCAGTCAGGGCTATCTCAGAGGCAATGTGTAAAGCATTTGTACATAAAACACACAGTAACATTTGTACATAAAACACACAGTAACACAGTGAAAATGGTAAACAGTCTAAATACAGCATTTTTAATTTCGACATACAAGAATATTGAGATGGAAATATCGTAGGGACACAATATCGAAATCAAGAATGTCGACGAATAGAATAGCGACCTGAAGGTAATAAATATTGTTAATATCGAAGTTAGTAATATCGATAGCAAAAATATTGATGTTGCTAATATCAATAATGCTATTAGTGTTATGTATTTAATTATGTATTTTATATGTTTGTGTTTATATTTTTTGTTAATTATTGTACTTGTTTTAGAATATATGTATTACATTTTTAGAAGTTAGTAATATTTTTTGTAAGTAAATTATGCGTTTTTGTACCGTAGCGGGTTGTTGGTTTATAGGGGAATAGGGTGGGAAGTAATTTAATTATAGTAAAATAATTTTTAAAAAATAGGAATTAGTAAATATTTTAAAATACATTTTGCATTTTAGTTCTGTAGCGGGTTGTGGATTTATAGGGGAATAGGGTGGTAAGTAATTTAATTGTAATTAAGTAATTATTTATTTTGGTATTGATAATTATTTTTATGTTAAATAATTATTAATTGGTAATTAATTTCTATTAATTGGTAAATAATTTTTATTAATTGTTTAATTGGTAATCATATTAAGTGTATTAATTTATTATTGAAGTGTGTTGTGATTTTATAGGGCAATATGGTGGAAAGTAATTTAATTGTAATTAAGTAATTTTTTATTTTATTGTTGAGTATTGATAATTTATATTTGGTTAATTCATTATTAATTGGTAATAACTTTTTAATAATAATATTTTTGGGGGAAATTAATTTATCGTTCATTAATTAATAATTGGTAATTACATTTGATAAATTATAAGTTATTGGTATTTATCAATAATGTATTGTTAATTAATTAATTGCTAAATATCTTTTAATAATGATTGTTTTTTG
This sequence comes from Lissotriton vulgaris, assembly GCF_964263255.1. Lineage (NCBI taxonomy): Eukaryota > Metazoa > Chordata > Amphibia > Caudata > Salamandridae > Lissotriton > Lissotriton vulgaris. The sequence goes on along the minus strand of NC_141694.1, from coordinate 614,299,189 downwards.
GTACTGAAAATGAATTATTTTTCATTAAATTATAATTTAGTAATTAATTTTTAATAAGTATTATTTAATTTTATTGATCATCAATTCAGTTGTTAATTAATTATTAATTGGTAATTATTTATTGGTATTGTTAATTTATTGTTATTTAATAATCAAATTATTATTTATAAAAAAATGTTTTTTAATTATTAGCAAGTTATTTTAACCCCTACGCTATCCAACATTTTCCCTACTGTTGCACTCCTGATTTGGAATAGTACATTTAACCCCTACTCTATCCAACACTTTCCCTACTGTTGCACCCTCTGGAGTTGGAATAGTAATTTTAACCCCTACGCTATCCAACACTTTCCCTACTGTTGCAATCTCTGGAGTTGGAATAGTAATTTTTACCCTTATGCTATCCAACACTTTCCCTACGGTTGCACCCTCTGGAGTTGGAATAGTAATTTTTGCCCCTATGCTATCCAGCACTTTCCCTACTGTTGCACCCACTGGAGTTGGAATAGTAATTTTAACCCCCACGCTCTTCAACACTTTCCCTGCTGTTGAACTCTCAGGAGGAGTTGGAATAGTACATTTTACCCCTATGCTATCTAACACTTTCCCTACTGTTGCACTCTCTGAGGTTGGAATAGTAATTTTAACCCCTGCGCTATCCAACACTTTCCCTACTGTTGCACTCTCTGGAGTTGAAATAGTAATTTTAACCCCTACGCTATCCAACACTTTCCCTCCCATTGCACTCTCAGGAGTTGGAATAGTAATTTTTACCCCTACGCTAGCCAACACTTTCCCTACTTTTGCACTCTCTGGAGTGGGAATAGTAATTTTAACCCCTACGCTATCCAACACTTTCCCTCCCATTGCACTCTCAGGAGTTGGAATAGTAATTTTAACCCCTACGCTATCCAACACTTTCCCTACTGTTGCAATCTCTGGAGTTGGAATAGTAATTTTTACCCTTATGCTATCCAACACTTTCCCTACTGTTGTACCCACTGGAGTTGGAATAGTAATTTTAACCCCCACGCTCTTCAACACTTTCCCTGCTGTTGAACTCTCAGGAGGAGTTGGAATAGTACATTTTACCCCTATGCTATCTAACACTTTCCCTACTGTTGCACTCTCTGAAGTTGGAATAGTAATTTTAACCCCTGCGCTATCCAACACTTTCCCTACTGTTGCACTCTCTAGAGTTGAAATAGTAATTTTAACCCCTACGCTATCCAACACTTTCCCTCCCATTGCACTCTCAGGAGTTGGAATAGTAATTTTTACCCCTACGCTAGCCAACACTTTCCCTACTTTTGCACTCTCTGGAGTGGGAATAGAAATTTTTACCCCTACGCTATCCAATATTTTCTGTTTTAGTTAATGTAGTGTATAATTTATTTAAAAATGTTCATTTTAATTTGTTATATATAGTTTCTATATTTTTATTTATATAATTGTTGAATGTGTATGTATATATTTCTAATTTATAGAAGTTTTTTTAACAATGAATGAGTTATTATAATAATTAATTGTAAATATTAATAAGTAAGTATATATATGGTGCTAGAGAGCCCGGAGCAAGATGGCCACCGTCTAGGGCTGCTCTACTGGTCGAGGAATCAATCAGTCTAATATCCTGCACCCACAGCGGCATCCTTAAACAACCTGTACCGTTTCTGCACCCTTAATCAGTGAGGACTCTAAAGGTGTGGTTGTTTCTGCATTTCTACGCTGCTGCTTGCCATAAACTCTATCGCCTCACATATCCATGAAATGGCGGCACGGGAGTGCCCTCGGCGCTAACGCCTGACAGAGTGTGTCTCCCGCCAACGTCTGCCTGCTGCTCGGCGGCTGGGCTTCCTCCCGTGCGGAGCATGACGGCCTCGCCGGTACAAGTAAGCACCCGCTCCCGCCAGTGATCGGCGGTAAGACTGGTGCAGATTTCGCTCCCTGCCAAAGGCACTCGCAGTATAGGTGGCGCGCCCTGGGGCCTGGTTGACTTGTTGCGCAGCCTACTAAGTACATCTGCGGCTGCTGCTGGCTGTACTGGTGCGTCCCACGCCGCCTGCAGCGGACCCTGTCACCCCCCTGGCGCGCGGCAAAAAAACGATACCGGGGCTCGGCGCATTCTTCTTTGCTGCGGGAGTGCCTAACCTCCCCTGTTATTGCTGCTGCTGGGACTGGGCCTGGAGGTGTTTTGTCTGCCTGCGATCATCTGTATCCTGCTGAGCCCTCCTGTCGCTGGGGTTGTGTGTCCCTCCGCTAAGGAGCTTTCTGGCCGCCTCACTGGAGCGCTCATGAGAGAGAGGTGAGGCTCGGTGGATCTTAGTGGGGGGCCGCATTGCTCTTTATTCTACCGCCTCCATTGCTCACGCATAGACTTTGGGATAAATGTTTACAGGCCCCTGGCTGTTAGCTTGCCTGTAATTTGAACTGCCTCATCATTGACTCCATACCTGGGCATTTGTGGCAGCCTGTATGTTATTAATTGATCAGCCTTCCTGGGCCTTCCTTCTCTTTCTCGCTTTTCCTTGGATTTGAAGGTGTTTCCTGGCGCTAACTTGCTCAGCCTATATTAGTGGTCCGGAGGCCCGTAACGATGCCGCCTGGACGACCAAAGATTTGATTCAACCAGCTGGAGACTTTTCTCCACGTCTCTTGTCGTCCACTGAAATTTGAAAATATCCCCTTTTGGAAATTTCAGGGAGTTTTTTTCAGCAATGAAATGTTCTGTCCTGATGATGGTCTACAAGACGACTGCATATTAGACCGAAACGTCGACACTTCCATCATCTCCATAAACGTTGCGTTGTCACCAACATACGACCATTGTTTATGAATTATTTTTGGTTGTTTGTTAAACTCACCAGGAGTTGATGTGTTAGCTGTGAACTGAAGAGTCACTGTTATCTATATCTCTGTTCACACCTTTTGCTTGAATTCATTTCTGTGTCCGTCTCCCAAGATGTAAATTTGCTGTATCATCACTAAATACAAAAAAAATTCAGAATATAACTTACCATCTCCGTGTGTTCTCTTTTCCTTCCTTTGATTTATTCTAGCCAATTACAAAGTGTGATATTCTATTGATACACTTGACTGCGTTACATATGTACGACTCACAACTAAGCATTGAGTGACTGGCTCCTTATCGAGTTGGTTCTGTACGGTACCAGTCGTTCTGTCACTGCGTGCACACCACAGGATTCATATTAAGCATCATCATGGGAAGAACAGATAAGCATCAGGCCAAACTCAATTTTGAAGCACGTCGACTCACAAAATCTAAGAGCCAAGCGGCTTTGGGCACTGAACCAGAACTGGAAGCTGGCGCAAGTTCTAAGCTGGAGCGCCTGATGCTCTGTATGCAACAAAGTCTACACACTATTGATGCGAAAATCGACCATCTCAATTTGCGTATGGATAGCATGGCGGCGAAACTAGACAAACACGGTGCAAAGATAGCAGAGGCTGAACAGCGTATCTCCACAACAGAAGACAAAATGGAGGTTGTTAGCGCATTGTGCTCCAAGATGGAAAAGCTACTTGAAGTAATCAAAGCAAAGAATGAGGACCTCGAAGCTCGCTCACGCCGGATTAATCTGCGAATTACGGGCATCCCTGAATCGACCAACACTGGTGCCATGGAAGTATGCGTGGAAACCCTGCTCAAAGAAATGGCGGGGGCTGAACATTTCTCTAATGTGCTAATTGTGGAGAGAGCTCACCGATCATTAGCAGCCAGACCTATACCAGGGGCGCCTTCACGTCCCATTATAGCTCGCCTTCTGAACTATAGAGATCACGACACCGCGCTGCGCTAGACCCGGGAGAAGGGGGCTACAACTTATCAATGCATGAAAATTGAGCTGTTTCCCGACTTCACCGTGGCCATACAACAGGCACAACGGGAATTTCACGCTGGAAATAAAAAGCTACAAACAATGAACATACAATAAGCAATGTTATCCCCTGCGCGACTGAGAATACAACATGCAGGGCAGGCTCGCATCTTTTCAACGCCCAAAGAAGCCCTGCAATATGTGCGACAGATAGAGCGTAAGGAGTCAGCACGGAAGGCGGAGGTGGGTGCGGACACTGATGCAGAGGGCTGAACACGTGAGACCTATATCGACCTGAATGTCTGTGATATTGTTTTATTCCTAAACTGTTGGTATGCATAGTATATATTATCAATGCTTCAATTATGATGTCTATTATCCAACTTTTACCCTAGAGAAACTGCATCTTCTATAGGATATATTGCATATTGTACATCTTTGATATTCACTTGTCCTCTTCTAGTACCGGCTCTTCAAGCTTATTAGTAGGTATGTTCCTAGGAGCTGAACTTTATTGATAGCTCTAAATGTTCATGGGCGCTACGTTGAATAATCTTTACCTCAACCCCCCCTGTGCCTATCGGAGGCCAATGGCTACTAGCGACCCTCCACATAGGGAATACCCCACAAAAGTTTTTTACTGTGTTACGGCGCCTTTATGGTGCTACTCTTGGTTTCTAACTGTAACATGCGGTTGCATGGTGGTCTTTGAATTCTAGGGGTTGGAACCTTCGGAATAGTTCAGATGCTGAAGTGGGCAGGGGGATTTGTTGGGGAATTATGTATCACTAAGGTAATGTTGTGGACACAGCAGCAGCAGACCATGCTACGATTGACGGCAGATTTTGTATGATGGCTCATTATAGTATCTGTCAACACATATCATGACTGGGGCTAAAGCTCCCACAATCTCATGGGTGACTTGGAATTCCAGGGGCCTTAACATCCCCAAGAAGGTGAGATAGGTACTTTCCTACTTGGATCGTCATAACATCCAGATAGCCCTATTGCAGGAAACCCACCTTACTGACCGTGCAGCCTCTACAGTGGCTACAAGATGGGCGGAGTGCGACTGGCAGCCTCTTTCTCCTGTTATGCCAGGGGGACCATGATACCAATAAAGAAGTGCATGTTGAGGAAGATAAATTGGGCCGGTATATACTGGTACATGGTACACTATACAGTAAAATGCTCCTCATTGTAAATGTATATGCTCCCAATATTGATGACCCTGCTTTTTATGAAACACTGTGGAGAAAGATGTGTCAACTGCCCCTGTCTGCCAATATCTGTGAGGGTGACTTTAATGCGGTGTTAGACCCAGCTTTAGATAGGTGTTCATTAGCTGACTCCACACTTAAAAAAGCAACGTCTGCCGTAAATCAAGGTATGCTAAATCTGGGGCTGTTGGATCTTTGGTGTTTGCGACAACCAGACACACGCAAGGGTACATGTCCATCAATCTTGGTCTCGTATTGTCTATTGGCTGGCCACAGCAGATATCAACACATGGACCGTACAGATCAAGCACCTACCTAGGACCCTATCTGACCATGCCCCAGTACTTATGTGTACCACATTCCCAGCATATACCTCCTTCCAATTTCAATGGCACCTGCAATCTTCCTCCCTACTTGATCAAGTGTTTTGTGAAGGGACTCGTGAGGCTATATTGGATTATTTCCGGCATAATATAGGATCAGTACATTCTATAGGAACCTTACTGGAAGCTTTTAAGGTAACTATTCAGGGTGCATGTATGGATTGCAATCCGGTGTGTTAAAATCCCTACGGTGCACTATGTCTCAGTTGTATTGGGAGCTAGGAGATCTTGAGCAAGATTATAGCGCTATGGCCAACCCCGCTACACTAGCCTCTATTAAGAATAAAGATGACTGAATATAATGATACGGCTGACCAGGAAATAAGTCATACGTCCCGCAGAAATACAGCCAGGTACTATGGGGAGGGAGGCAGGCCAGGAAGAGCGTTAACTGGCAGAATAGCAGACCCTTAGGGAAGAACTGCACAGTTCATACTATCACTAATGAGGACGCCACACATTGTGACACGCCTGACATACTTAGAACCTTTGCGCAATACTACACCAGGATTTATGAGAGTAGGTAATCGGCAGATGAGGCAGATTTAGCAAAATACCTATACAACATCGCACTAGTGTGGCTCTCACGCTCTTAGCAAGACTTTTTAATGCACCCCCTAACACTCGATAAAATCCATGAGGCTATTACGGCATTGCCCAATGGGAAAGCAGTGGGTACAGACGGTCTACCGGCTGAGTTTTAAGAAGCATACATTGACCTTCTGGCTCCCTGCTTTCTGGAGATGTATATGAAGGCCTACGAGACCCATAGTTTACCTCCCACTTTAAGGGAAGCACTTATAATAACTTTGTTAAAACCTGATAAACCCCAGGACTGCTGCGAATCCTACAGACCTTTGTCCTTGATAAATACTGACGTAAAGATATTGGCAAAGGGGCTGGCAAATCGGCTTAAATTACTTCTTCCAGCCATGGTGCTCCTGGATCAATCGGGATTTATCCCTACTCGCTCCACGTCCCATAACCTACGTACACTGTTCGCGGTCTTACATGCTCTCGAACCTACCCTCCCGGCATTGACTGTGTTACTCGACGCTGTCAAACCCTTTGACTCTATTTCCAGGTCATATATGTTTGCTATTTTGCATCACATGGGTGTGCCATTCATTTTTACTAATTGGATTAAACTGCTTTATACAAACCCGGTGGCGCGTCAATGGTCAACTGTCGGATGTTTTCCCGATACAGCGGGGCACGTGGCAAGGGTGTCCGCTGTCACCCTTGTTGCTTGCCTTGGTGCTTGAACCAGTAGCATGCATTCTATGACAGCGTCATGTGCAAGCAGCTCTACGATTTTATCAGCGACCCCTAGCAGTATCTATGTATGCCGATGATATAGTGTTATGCATGCGTGATCCTGATAGACACTTAGCGCAACTCATCAGGGAGTATATCTGGTTCGAATGGTTCTCTGGTCTTGTGATCTATTGGGTGAAGTCTGTTATCTTGCCCCTCACGGATAGCACACCCCAGGTGACCTTGGATTACCCGCTAGCTTGGTGCACAGACTCCGTGAAATAACTAGGAGTATGGCTCCATCGGGGTGCACAGGTGGTGATTCAGTCTAATTTCGGTAGTGCCAGATCACGCCTCGAAGACCAAATAACCCGCTAGATAAAATTACCATTATCATTTGCAGATAGGATAGCCCTCATGAAAATGGTGGTACTTCCACGATTTCTATATTTATTCCTGAACATCCCTGTACACTTAACGCACCACTTCTTTGACAAACTTCGGTCTCTATTAGTCACGCTAGCATGGGGCGGGAAAGAAGCACGACTCAAGTCGGAAACACTGACATTGCCTTATGAACATGGGGGCTTCACAGCCCCTGACTTTCATTTATATTATTTATGTGCGCAGGCCCATTGTGCTTATTTCTGGCAACAAGAACCTGTCTACATTCCACACGTAGTGGTTGAAGTAGAGGCCGTGCACCCGATACCGCTGATAGTCAACAGGCATATCGTCTTTGAGAAAGTGGGAATAGACACAGTGCGTATTACTGTTGGGGCATGGCAAGAACTCGGGAAGCACACAAAAAAGTTACCACTTTATGCCACTACTGCACCATACTGATCTTTCGGTCACCAGCAAGCCAGGTGCCCTGAAAACTCTCAAGGAAATGAATATGCCCAACATGGGAGAAGTATTCTCAGGGGGCAAATTTGTGGAGGCTGGAACTAAACTCACTGACGAGTCTAACATTGCAATGCGCACATTTGTTTATGAAAGGTTACGATCTGCTATGCGTGCGCTATACCCACATTTTCCAGCAGAACCCACTACTCTAAATGCGCTACAACTCCTCTACACCACGCCTTCTCGTGCTAGACTGGTCACACTCCTATATCACAATTCACAGAAGTAGGCGGCTCCCACGGGGATGATGGCAAGGGACAAATGGAATGCAATCCTTCCTGATCCGCTCACGGAGGAAGACTGGTTTAATTGCTGCCAAATTACATGCAACTCACAGCAAATGGGAACTTGAGGCGGGTGCATTTTAAATATCTTCAAAGAAGAGAGTTTCCCAAGAAACCAGAAAGGACTGGGTATCTAAATAATCACAAAAAACAAATTCCTTTCTGTGTTGTTTAAATGCTTAGTGACCTACTGGTCCTCTATTTGGTATGTTAACCTGCTAGCTAAACAAACCAATTGTAATGGTACTTATTATTACACCACACTAGAAATAGTTTTCATTCTCTCCACATTTTATTTTCCATTGTTAAAAACATTCATATAAAATTCATAACCGGATATTTCATATCCTCAATATACATTTGAGCATTCCCTAATCTAATACAAAATTAAATCCTATTCTTGTTCTTGCTCAAAACACAGAATTAAAAACCAAAGATATTTGGCATATATTATTAAAACATCATAGAATATGTTACAACAATTAGTCCTTATGTCGACGCGTTTCGGTGCGTTGAGATCTTTACAGCACCTTCCTCAGGACAGACTTAGGTTTGAAGTGTTGTGTTTCTTTCTAAAATTAAATAAAAACAATTAATATCTAATGTATTGAGGTTTATTTACTATCTCTAAAGTGTGGCTCACTCATTTTACCATATGGCTGGCTATATTAATATTAAGCAAGCATCTTACTTTTATTGCTTGTATTATGAATATTCCCACTTCTTATCTTTGGGGGTTATCCAACTTCTACGTCACACTTTTGTTAATATCTGTAACATAGGAAAACCAATGTTCTATCATCTTTTGCACATTTTCTATCATTACGGAAACGGCTAAGTTACACCTGTAACTTACTTAAAAACAGGAGAATAACTGTTTTCGTGTCTAGCTTCTTAGATGCGTCTTTCAGTTTGCGCACGGTCATATGATCTCATAGGTATCATCTGTTGGAAAAGGGGTGTAAGGGTTTTACTATGATTGTATTTAAGTGAGGGTTTAAAGTCTCTCTATCGATTACATCTGGTCATTTGGGTTACATACCTGGTGGGTAGATTCCTTAGATCCCTGTGTATGTCGTTTTAGCAGGTCATCATTTAAGGTTTTGATTACTGGGCGCCCTCTGTCTTCTGGCACTTGTTTTTATCCCAGTACCTAATGAGAAAATATACATACTTCTCATATATTTGGTAATAGCTGCGCCCGTATGGTCACTGTTAGCTCTTTTGTCTATTTACATATCCCTCACAGATTCTCGTTATGCACTCGTTTGGCAGGTACTTAACTGTATTCCCCCTTTGTTTTGAGGATTAAACATAAGTTTGTTTGGGGCTACTGGTCCCTTACCAATTTATGAACCTCATGACTTTAGGATAGCTATAGTTTCCCCTTATCCTTCTCCCAAGCATTATAGTTTCAACCCTCTCAGTTAGCCTTAAAAGCTCAACACACCTTGAGGATTGCACTCCAAGATGAGGCACTCTTTAGTTAGTGCCGATTTCTTTACTCATAATACAGAGAAAATGCTTTTCCCTTTGCAAAACCGACATAACGAGTTGGGCAAACCTATTCCCTTACTTTAATCTTAAGCCTACGTGCCCGGTGGTATAGTACGTCAGCTAATCCTGACAGGCCGCTTACCTTTGAAATGCCGCTCCAAGCCGTCAACACCTCCTCTCTCCCGTTCGGTGGAATATGAAAGGAGCAGACCAGGTGCGAGTACTGAGGATACGCCGACCGGGGATATCGAATGGAACCCCCACAGGTAACTACCTGAATGTGACTACCTCGTCTAGAGTCGATTAGGGATCTCTGAATTGGAACCAGTGACAGCGAATAATACGAACCTCCTAAATACTTAGAGGTTATAATTCAGCAAGAATACTTCACAGCTTTCTGTTACTTATGAAGAAGAAATGAAAAATAGGAAACAATAGAGATAATTGAAAAATCTGCAGGAAGGCTTTCACAAGGTGTATTCCTTTTTGAAGATATAAGGCAACTACCTTTCTGAAATTAATATCTGGTGACCCCATCTACTCGTCGACATCCTGACATAGGTTATACATATCTATGGTTAATCTTTGATCCCGGCTCATGAAATCCATAAATTTGTCATCTATTATTACTCCCCTGAAGAAGTTCCTCCTGAGGGAACGAAACGCGTTGGCTGGCTTTTCGATCTGAAAATTAAAGAATCCTGAACATCTGCTTGCAATTTTGGACTCAGCGCTCTTTTATTTGGATTGTTTCTTTTTGAATACAGACTCTTTCACTGACATATGGTGTAATTTTGACTGCCAAAGTGGTGCATTTCGGAACTTGTTGTAAATCTTGTGTTTAACCAAAGTGGTTGGTTATACTCTCTGGACAGGGAGTATTCTGAATATTGCACACGATTTGACAAATAATCTAAATACAAACATTGGAAATAGTTGGATTGGTGCTTGCAGGGTGCTAAAAGTGGTCCACTGTCCAAATTGTGTGTTTCTGAAAAATAAAAGTAAGATGCTTGCTTAATATTAATATAGCCAGCCATATGGTACAATGAGTGAGCCACACTTTAGAGATAGTAAATAAACCTCAATACATTAGATATTAATTGTTTTTATTTAATTTTAGAAAGAAACACAACACTTCAAACCTAAGTCTGTCCTGAGGAAGGTGCTGTAAAGATCTCAACGCACCGAAACGCGTCGACATAAGGACTAATTGTTGTAACATATTCTATGATGTTTTAATAATATATGCCAAATATCTTTGGTTTTTAATTCTGTGTTTTGAGCAAGAACAAGAATAGGATTTAATTTTGTATTAGATTAGGGAATGCTCAAATGTATATTGAGGATATGAAATATCCGGTTATGAATTTTATATGAATGTTTTTAACAATGGAAAATAAAATGTGGAGAGAATGAAAACTATTTCTAGTGTGGTGTAATAATAAGTACCATTACAATTGGTTTGTTTAGCTAGCAGGTTAACATACCAAATAGAGGACCAGTAGGTCACTAAGCATTTAAACAACACAGAAAGGAATTTGTTTTTTGTGAGCATTTTAAATATCTACATCAAATGTATTACCACCATCCCAACTTTATAAGTATGGATTGCGGTACACGGCTGACTGCATTCGATGCGGTTGCGCTGACGCCGACTTCCATCATCTGGCCTGGACCTGTCCTAGGGTCTTCTCATTTTGGGAATCTGTCACAAACACTATCCAATTGATGGTAGATCTACCTATATCCTGTACCCCCAAGTATGTCTACTGGGAAAGGTCAATGATATTTAAGCCTCACATAGAAAGTTGGTTGCGGTAACGCTGCTGATTGCTAAACGTAGAGACTCGATCTGCTAGGGTGGCAGACCAGCGCCTACAGCGAAACAATGGTTGCAGGGCTTGGTATATTGCCGGGATAAATTCACATGCTATGCTGAGGAACTGCCTGGCGCCTCTAGGCCCCCGCGACATCTGGGGCCCACTTACTGCATACCTACTGTCTATAAATGATAATTGATTGTCGATGTCACTATTGAAATTGTACACCTTCCTTGACATACTTGTTTGTAGCTTTGCTTACTGTCATGAGATTGTCTATCTGTAAAGCCATCTATTTTATGGTTGTGATATCCTGCTTTTAAATTGTAAGAACTGTATGTGTCTAATCAACTACTACAGCTTATGTGATTGTATATGCTTTGTTTTTATTATCAAAACTCAATAAAAAAGTATACATATTTTATTTAATATGTATGTTTCATCTCTTTTTTACATTATATGTATTACTTATAATTTTAAACATATTTTCACTTTTGTCTATTTTAAATATATGTATTATTTATTTTATTTTACATTTTTCGATATTTTTGTACTTACCATAATGTAGATGGGACATTGATATTTTTGACATCAATATTTCACCTCCGATATTTTTGACGTCGATTTTTTTTATGTCAGTATTCTGTCAGTGATCCAGTGAAAACACTACAAATGAACACCACATCAGTTTAGAAAAATAGCCAATCTTTATCTAAGCCAAACAAGACCAAAACATCAAAAGTCCAACATACACAACTCAAGATATCACTTTTTAAAGGTTTAAGCATTTCAGTCTATTGAACTCTATGGTTGCGTTGATTTTAGCACAAAGTACCTTTGATGCGTCAAAATCCAAGACGAAAAACAACCGCAAAAGAGGGAAGCGTCAGACAAGCGTTGCATCATTTCTTGAGTTCCAGGGAAATGGAGGCTTCAGTTCTGCTACACGCAGGAGATTTGTTACATAGATTCCATGCTGCAGGGAGAAGCGATGTGTCGATTTCCAGAGGTGGCTCCTTACTGCTGGTTGATGTGGTGGAAACCTGGCGCACTGGTGCGATGCATGGAAAATCTGGAAGCGCTGTGATGCTGTGGCGAGGAAACAGGCGATGCGTCGATTTCCACAGCCTCAGACAGGTGATGCGTCAATTTTTTCAGCCGCACAGCTGGGCCTGCGTCAAAGTCAGAGCAGGGGTTTCAGTCCTCGGAGACTCAGTGCTCTGGATACAGGCTGCAGTAGTTCTTCCAGCCGCGAACAGGCGCTGCATCGATTTTTCGGCTGCACCGCAACAATGCATTGGTTTTTTAACCTCACGGCATGTTTGCAGTGGGAAAAACTGTGCTTAAGGTCAATGCATGTATTTTCAGCGCTTGGAGCAGCCAAACCACCACCAAGGGCCCAGAGCTGGAGTTGGCACCACTTGGCAGGGTAGAACTCCCAGCATAGGAGTTATGGGGGCTACAGATGAAGTCTTTTATGGCCCTGAGACTACAGCAGGAGGTAAGCACACACAAGCCCTTGGAGAACTTGGAAAGCAGGATTCAAGAAAGTAAAGTCCAGTTCTTTCACTACTCACAGAAAGAAGTAGCAACTGCAGGCTCAACACAGCACAGTGGCACAGCAAAGAGGCAGTACTCCTTCTGACAGCTCTTTCCTGGTTCCAGACACACTACAGGGGAGTGAAGACAGCATTGTGAGCGGACAGGCACAGCGCTATTCAGGTGTCAATGACAACTCTACCCACTAGTCTACCTCAGGAAGGTTCATCAGCCTGGTGATGGGCAATCTGGATATGCAGGGCACACCTCAGCTCCCTATGTGTAATGGTCTAAAGTGAATGCACAAACAACCCAACTGTCCATCAAAACCAGACATGGATTCCACAGGCAGACAGAGACACAGGATAGCAAAGTGAGAAAATGGCCACTTCTTAAAAGTGGCATTTTTAAACACACAATTTAAAATCCACCTCCGCAGAAAGATGTACTTTTAAATCCTGAGTTCAAAGAGCCCAAAATACAGTCTTCATCTCTTCCCAAATAAAAGTTACACTTGTAAGATGTTACAAGGCAGCCCCCATGAAAACCTATGGGAGAGACAGTCCTTGCACTAGTGAAAAAACAAAATTAGCAGTATTTAACTACAGGACATGTACAACACACCAGCACGTCCTACCATTCACATACATTGCACCCTGCCCATGGGCTACCTTTGACCTACCTTAGGGGTGCCTTGCATGTAATAAAAGGAGAGGTGTGGGCCTGGCATGTGGATGCACTTGCCTGATTGACATAGCAGTTTAAAACTGCACATGCAGACACTGCTGTAGCAGGCCTGACATGGTTACAAGGTTGCTCATGTTGGTGGAATAATCAGTGCTGCAGACCCACTAGTAGAATTTAATTTACAGGCCCTGGGCACACGGTGCACTTTACTAGGGACTAACCAGTAAATCAAACATGGTACAAAAGGGGGTGGTGATGGACGGAGCATCTGAATCAATCAAACACTCACACCCAGTCAAAAGATCTGGGTTTAATCCATCACCGTTCTTTAGCCCACTCTGCCACCCCAGTTCAGACATGGCTATATGCAAATCAGTCTGATCCTGTGCCTCATGGGAACAGTCCAGCCCGAACTGCCAAGTCATGTCTTCCCTAAGACCGGAAACAAGCTTCCGAGGACCGGTTTCTGGCATTCCAGCCGTCTTCAGCCCGGCTTGCTTGAATCCAGTGGCAAAGTGAGCAAGGGACTCACGTCTGAGCATACCCTGCCACACTTATGGCGGCCAAAAGCGGGGTGGTGATGGACGGAGCATCTGAATCAATCAAACACTCACACCCAGTCAAAAGATCTGGGTTTAATCCATCACCGCTAAAGAAGGCTGATAGCCAGCAACCGGTCCTTGGATGCTTGATTCAGGTCTAGGAAAGACATGGCTTGGTAGTTCGGGCTGGAGTGTTCCCATGAGGCACAGGGTCAAGGCTGATTTGCATATAGCCAGTGTCTGACCTAGGGTGGTGTGGAGAGCAAACAAACGATGGATTTAGGCCCAGATCTTTGTACTGGGGTGAATGTTCGACATTGTTCTGCATTCTGTCCATCAACTGTGTTTTTTGCAATTTTCACCCCGAGTGGGCTGGGTATGCTCAGACGTGAGTCCCAGGCTCTCCACATCACTGGAGTCAAGCTATCCAGGCTGAAGAAGGCTGATAGCCAGAAACCGGTCTAGGAAAGACATGGCTTGGTAGTTCAGGCTGGACTGTTCCCATGAGGCACAGGGTCAAGGCTGATCTGCATATAGCCAGTGTCTGACCTAAGGTGGTGTGGAGAGCAAAAAAACGATGGATTTAGGCCCAGATCTTTGTACTGGGGTGAATGTAAGACATTGTTCTGCATTCTGTCCATCAACTGTGTTTTTTGCAATTTTCACCCCGAGTGGGCTGGGTATGCCCAGACGTGAGTCCCAGGCTCTCCACATCACTGGCGTAAAGCTATCCAGGCTGAAGAAGGCTGATAGCCAAAAACCGGTCCTTGGATGCTTGATTCCGGTCTAGGAAAGACATGGCTTGGTAGTTCGGGCTGGACTGTTCCCATGAGGCAAAGGGTCAAGGCTGATTTGCATATAGCCAGTGTCTGACCTAGGGTGGTGTGGAGAGCAAAAAAACGATGGATTTAGGCCCAGATATTTGTACTGGGGTGAATGTAAGACATTGTTCTGCATTCTGTCCATCAACTGTGTTTTTTGCAATTTTCACCCGAGTGGGCTGGGTATGCTCAGACGTGAGTCCCAGGCTCTCCACATCACTGGAGTCAAGCTATCCAGGCTGAAGAAGGCTGATAGCCAGAAACCGGTCCTTGGATGCTTGATTCCGGTCTAGGAAAGACATGGCTTGGTAGTTCGGGCTGGACTGTTCCCATGAGGCACAGGGTCAAGGCTGATTTGCATATAGCCAGTGTCTGACCTAGGGTGGTGTGGAGAGCAAAAAAACGATGGATTTAGGCCCAGATCTTTGTACTGGGGTGAATGTAAGACATTGTTCTGCATTCTGTCCATTAACTGTGTTTTTTGCAATTTTGGCCCGAGTGGGCTGGGTATGCTCAGACGTGAGTCCCAGGCTCTCCACATCACTGGAGTCAAGGTATCCAGGCTGAAGAAGGCTGATAGCCAGAAACCGATCCTTGGATGCTTGTTTCCGGTCTAGGAAAGACATGGCTTGGTAGTTCGGGCTGGACTGTTCCCAGGAGGCACAGGGTCAAGGCTGATTTGCATATAGCCAGTGTCTGACCTAGGGAGGTGTGAAGAGCAAAAAAACGATGGATTTAGGCCCAGATCTTTGTACTGGGGTGAATGTAAGACATTGTTTTGCATTCTGTCCATCAACTGTGTTTTTTGCAATTTTCACCCCGAGTGGGCTGGGTATGCCCAGACGTGAGTCCCAGGCTCTCCACATCACTGGAGTCAAGCTATCCAGGCTGAAGAAGGCTGATAGCCAGAAACCGGTCCTTGGATGCTTGATTCCGGTCTAGGAAAGACATGGCTTGGTAGTTCGGGCTGGACTGTTCCCATGAGGCAAAGGGCCAAGGCTGATTTGCATATAGCCAGTGTCTGACCTAGGGTGGTGTGGAGAGCAAAAAAACGACAGATTTAGGCCCAGATCTTTGTACTGGGGTGAATGTAAGACATTGTTCTGCATTCTGTCCATCAACTGTGTTTTTTGCAATTTTCCCCCCGAGTGGGCTGGGTATGCTCAGGCGTGAGTCCCAGGCTCTCCACATCACTGGAGTCAAGCTATCCAGGCTGAAAAAGGCTGATAGCTTGAAACCGGTCCTTGGATGCTTGATTCCGGTCTAGGAAAGACATGGCTTGGTAGTTCGGGCTGGACTGTTCCCATGAGGCACAGGGTCAAGGCTGATTTGCACATAGCCAGAGTCTGACCTAGGGTGGTGTGGAGAGCAAAAAACGATGGATTTAGGCCCAGATCTTTGTACTGGGGTGAATGTAAGACATTGTTCTGCATTCTGTCCATCAACTGTGTTTTTTGCAATTTTCACCCAGAGTGGGCTGGGTATGCTCAGACGTGAGTCCCAGGCTCTCCACATCACTGGAGTCAAGCTATCCAGGCTGAAGAAGGCTGATAGCCAGAAACCGGTCCTTGGATGCTTGTTTCCGGTCTAGGAAAGACATGGCTTGGTAGTTCGGGCTGGACTGTTCTCATGAGGCACAGGGTCAAGGTTGATCTGCATATAGCCAGTGTCTGACCTAGGGTGGTGTGGAGAGCAAAAAAATATGGATTTAGGCCCAGATCTTTGTACTGGGGTGAATGTAAGACATTGTTCTGCATTCTGTCCATCAACTGTGTTTTTTGCAATTTTCACCCCGAGTGGGCTGGGTATGCTCAGACGTGAGTCCCAGGCTCTCCACATCACTGGAGTCAAGCTATCCAGGCTGAAGAAGGCTGATAGCCAGAAACCGGTCCTTGGATGCTTGATTCCGGTCTAGGAAAGACATGGCTTGGTAGTTCGGGCTGGACTGTTCCCATGAAGCACAGGGTCAAGGCTGATTTGCATATAGCCAGTGTCTGACCTAGGGTGGTGTGGAGAGCAAAAAAACGATGGATTTAGGCCCAGATCTTTGTACTGGGGTGAATGTAAGACATTGTTCTGCATTCTGTCCATCAACTGTGTTTTTTGCAATTTTCACCCCGAGTGGGCTGGGTATGCTCAGACGTGAGTCCCAGGCTCTCCACATCACTGGAGTCAAGCTATCCAGGCTGAAGAAGGCTGATAGCCAGAAACCGGTCCTTGGATGCTTGATTCCGGTCTAGGAAAGACATGGCTTGGTAGTTCGGGCTGGACTATTCCCATGAGGCACAGGGTCAAGGCTGATTTGCATATAGCCAGTGTCTGACCTAGGGTGGTGTGGAGAGCAAAAGAACGATGGATTTAGGCCCAGATCTTTGTACTGGGGTGAATGTAAGACATTGTTCTGCATTCTGTCCATCAACTGTGTTTTTTTGCAATTTTCACCCCGAGTGGGCTGGGTATGCTCAGACGTGAGTCCCAGGCTCTCCACATCATTGGAGTCAAGCTATCCAGGCTGAAGAAGGCTGATAGCCAGAAACCCGTCCTTGGATGCTTGAATCCGGTCTAGGAAAGACATGGCTTGGTAGTTCGGGCTGGACTGTTTCCATGAGGCACAGGGTCAAGGCTGATTTGCATATAGCCAGTGTCTGACCTAGGGTGGTGTGGAGAGCAAAAAAACGATGGATTTAGGTCCAGATCTTTGTACTGGGGTGAATGTAAGACATTGTTCTGCATTCTGTCCATCAACTGTGTTTTTTGCAATTTTCACCCCGAGTGGGCTGGGTATGCTCAGATGTGAGTCCCAGGCTCTCCACATCACTGGAGTCAAGCAATCCTGGCTGAAGAAGGCTGATAGCCAGAAACCGGTCCTTGGATGCTTGATTCCGGTCTAGGAAAGACATGGCTTGGTAGTTCGGGCTGGACTGTTGCCATGAGGCATACGGTCAAGGCTGATTTGCATATAGCCAGTGTCTGACCTAGGGTGGTGTGGAGAGCAAAAAACGATGGATTTAGGCCCAGATCTTTGTACTGGGGTGAATGTAAGACATTATTCTGCATTCTGTCCATCAACTGTGATTGTTGCAATTTTCACCCCGAGTGGGCTGGGTATGCTCAGACGTGAGTCCCAGGCTCTCCACATCACTGGAGTCAAGCTATCCAGGCTGAAGAAGGCTGATAGCCAGAAACCGGTCCTTGGATGCTTGTTTCCGGTCTAGGAAAGACATGGCTTGGTAGTTCGGGCTGGACTGTTCCCATGAGGCACAGGGTCAAGGCTGATCTGCATATAGCCAGTGTCTGACCTAGGGTGGTGTGGAGAGCATAAAAACGATGCATTCTGTCCATCAACTGTGTTTTTTGCAGTAAATCAAACATGCCAGTCATGGATAACCAATCATAATCATCACAATTTACACAGGGAGCACTTGCACTTTAGCAGTGAGCAGAAGTGGTAAAGTGTCCAGAGTGCAAAGAACATCAAAAACCAGCGGCGGCTCCTCCGCTAAGGCGGAGGAGCTTCGCCCTACTGATCTGGGAGCAGTATAAAAGGGAAAATGAAAATGATAATAACTAAAGTTCTTAACATTTTTGTTTTCTTTCCAACTTGAGTGAGGGGTGGGGCAGGTGGGGCTGGGATGGCCAGTGCAGGGGGCAGGGGAAGGAGTGTTAAGCACACTGCCTAAGTGCGCATGACTGCTTGGCCGGCCCTCTTGGCCGTCCAAACAATCCTTCGCACTTTGCATCTTTCCCACCAGGCTACATTACACAGCCTGGTGGGAAACATGCCCAGCCTACAAGCCCATGTCATGAGCACTGGACCACGGCACACAGACCAATGGCAACGCTGCTGTAAGGCAGTGTTGTAATTGGACAGGGTATTTTGGAAAGCTGTGTACTACCTGTTTCTGCCAGAGGATGAGGAAGGGGAGGCAGCGGCACCCAGGTAAGTTATTTGTTTTTATTTCCTCCTGCTGCTCCCCCACACCAACACCCTCGCTCAGTAATAGCCGCTACTGACAAAAACAAAGTCCAACATACAGTCAAAAGATACAAGAGGTAGAGTCAAAAAGACAGGGGAAACCTCACCAAGGATGTCAGGTCTAACATATTGACACCTAAGACAAAGGAGAGATAGAGAGTTAGGGGGTTGGGACATAAACAGACCAATCAGACAGAGACTGGCAACAGAAGGTTAAAAAGTTTGGGAGAGGAAAGAGGCTGTCCAAAAGAACCAAACTAGAGAGTAGAATGTAAATTATCCTTGCTATTCAGAAGGAAAATTAAAATTCTATTATTGATATGGATGGGAGGATTATGCATAACATTCTTTGCTTTATTAACATAGCAGTCGTTTATAAGTTCATTCCTTTACCATATACAAAACTACATTTCCCACAGGTGAAATCCCAGTCAACACAGGTGAAATTAAGTGACAAAGTAACCATACATTCACCAACCACATAACCCTTTTATGTAAATCCTTGTATGACATCCTTGGTTGTTTGATATCCCATTGTTTCTTCTATTTGTCACTCTTCTGGTCTGTACTTAGAGAATCATTGTAAAATCCATAATCCAGTTTTTTATTTTTATTTTACAAAAGACTTATATTAACAGTATTAGAAAGCATGTAATAATTACTTTGCTTAATACAAAACAGTTGAGTACAACATAATTCAGTCCATCTATCTATAAAACAACAAGTTTGAGGATAATGTAGAATAAAACATTCTATTACTCATTAACCAATTTCAATACTTGGAGAAAACTCTTTGCTTACTTTAATTATTTTTTCTCCTTGGGAGGTCTCTGAATCTTCTTATTGATTCTCAGGAGGGATAATCCTTACCACCATGTCCTAAATAGAATGTAAACTTTCCTTCAGGATAGCTATAATATTTTACAGTGTATAGCAGCACTGGAGGCGATGATTATGCATGTTCTAAACCTGTTTCCTACCAATGCTTTCATAGTAGAAATTCTTGAAGGTCGAATCGGACGACCAATCTGTTTTCACCCAACTACATCGCCGTAGAAGTTATTGCCCCTCTAGTGGAATGGGCCGCCTGGACCCTGAAATGGGATGCCTCTGTTCCATCTTCCTGCGTGGTTCACATTAGCCACCTCGCAACAGACAGTGATGAATACACCTTTATAAGGTTTCTTTAAGAAGATGAGCAATTGTATTTCTCCTTTCGATCTTGCATCTGCTTTCATTCTTTCGTACACTGTAATGCATCCAGCTACAGACAGGTTTGGATTATCTCCGAAGGCTGGATGTGAAATCAGTCTGGTGTCGGTTTTCATCTTCCTATCAACCGTAAAGGTGACTTCTCCCATTTTTTTTCTATCGAGTCCATTTTATTATCTTCTCCTATGCTCTTTTCCTGATTATCGTTGTCACCTTTTTCTTGTGATAATGTATATACACCAGTGCTTAATTTGTAAAAATAATGTAGTGCCAGCCTACACAGCCCTCAGCTTCTAACCATGATACCCTACAAGAAGTTCCGACTATTCCAGGCTCCCTATAAGATTAGCATGGGCGGTAGGTACTAGTCACCTTTAACATATATTGAATTTGTAAACAACTGTCGTTGTGCTCACTCTAAATCAGACAAACAACCCACCATGTGGCAGACTGCCATAAGTGCCGGTGCTGTCAATTAAGTGCCATACACACACTTCAAGTGAGTGCATATTGACCCTGATGCAGGGACCTGTTATCGTGAAAAACCTGTTGGCCCATGATGTGTACTCCATTCGTGAACCATAAATAAATGTCTTTGTTTGAAGCCTTCTATCATTCTATTGTGGAGACTTATTGTATGAATCTGCAGACCTGAAATCTCAGTCTCTTGAACTGCACAGCAGGAGAGCCTGTATCACCATTAATCAACCTTTATTGTGTTTTTAATATTTCACCCTTGGTCTTTTGTCTTTTGGGCAGCCCCACTCACCGGTGCTTAGTGTATAAATTAATATCCCAGGGGGACTTTGTCCATACTACCAAGTGGTGTCTTGTGAGTGGGGAAGGAGGGAAACACACAAGTGGCCACTAGTCAGCCAAGTGGGGAATTGCTCTGAACATGCTGTGTCTACTGCGAGGATCCTGCTCTCGGAAGCAGTCTCAATAAATCAGAGTGCACTGAAAAAGGCCTCTAGTCAGAAGAACAGTGCCATCTAGAGAAGGGTACAGAGACCCTCGGAGCTTGGACCTCCAAGGGCAGGGCTATTGTCCAGCTGTGGCACATGCAAAAGTCACGTTACCAGCTGGGGCAGACAGTATATCGAAACAGGGTAAGTCAGATACAGGTATAATAACACTGTTAGAAGAGTAAATAAATCCTAACATCCACTTAGCTGAGCAGTGAAGAAACCGGAAGCGGAAAGTGTGTCATACGAAGATATATGAGATAGAATTACATGATTGGTGGACTTAGGGTTACTTTGCTACATGATTTCCACGAGTCCACTGGGAAATGTAGTTTTGTGAGAGTACATGAATCAATTAATATATCAATAAAGTGAAGAAAGTTATGCATCATCCTTGCCGCCCTTCTTGACATAGAATAGAAAGACCCAGCGAGGGATAGATGGCTATGAGGAAACCACCAGCCTCAGAAAAGAGAAGTAGAGGCCTCAGACCGCACACCAGGAAGACATTACCTGACATAGGCAACTGCCCACAGGCACGGAGAAGAGAAGGGAAACGGCAGCCAACAGAAGTGACGCGTAAGACACCAACTACAGAGAGGACGACTGGCAAGGAAGAGATCTGTGGTCTTTTTCGACTCACCAGGAGAAGCCCATGTACTCAACACCATGACACAGTAATGGGGCGCGCACATGCGAGGGAAGTGAAAGGAAGGTAGGAGTGTCGCAGGGGGGTAGTTTTTCTCTTTAGCTTGGTTTTCTTGAAAAGGAGGTTTAGGTCAGGCAATTTCTTTTTTTCGTTTTTGTTTAAATTCCACTGGAAAACTAAATCCTGGGGAGGATTCCCGAAGGGGACCGATTAGATTGTCAACAATGCAGGCCTTTCTCAAGATAAAGTTCAATATGAGGCTCTTAGTAAGGACCCTGGAAGCTATCAAAAGAAAGGATGGTTGGTTCCTTTTATGACTTTTTAGATGGGCTAAGAAGCTTATATAGAGAGAGTTCTAAAATATAGGCGAGAAAGAAAGGAGGACATTTGGAATATTTAGAGACAAGATTTGTAAAACAGAAATGAAAGGGAAAAGCAACACATTCTTATTTATAGATATCTGTGCTTTACCGAGGCATACCGAAACCCCTGGTGAAGTTCGGGAACCTACACAGTGGACAGGAGTGAGCCTTGAATAGAGGAATGCACAATGAAATAAAGATGGAAGGAGAGGAAGTGAATTTCTAGACAGTAATGGAAGGAGCCGGAGACTTAAAGTTATGCTGAGTTTTTCTAATATTTATGAACAGAGCCTCTTCACTTATTATCTGCTTGCTGACCCTCCTACAATAACACAATGTTAGTACATTCAATAAAGGGACTGCAGGAGACTTGAGATTGGAGCATAATAGGACATCAGCCTTAGATTTATGAATACCAGAAACATTGGGCCACTAGTGGTGGATGTAGTAACAGTTAAGAATTAGTAAATGTACAGAAGTACACATTCAGAATCAATAAAAGGTGGTAAGGGCTAAAGGCCCAACTCAGCTCCTGGGAGACCTGACACATGAGCCACAACACCCACAACACACACACACACACACACACCCACACACGCACACACACACACCCACACGCACACACGCGCGCGCACACACACACACACACACTCTCTCTCTCTCTCTCTCTCTCTCACACACACTCTCTCTCAGACACACTCGTTCTCTCAGTTTGGTCACTTAAAACAAGTGTGGCTGTGTGAGTAATGTTAACAAAATATAAATTAAGTGCTTAAATAAAAAGACCATGGCTTTTTCCAAGACGGGTGCTTTGATAAACAGTAAGTACATTTAAAACGGTACCCTAAGTGACACAGATTTGCAAATCTGCCAACATTTTCCTCTGCTTTTCTAAAAACAGTCTGATCATTAATGTTATCACATCGAGGCGTCTGTGAAATTCACCTTTTAGCGCGACACGTTTCCCACGTTTTCATGGTTTGCAGGAAATCTCACACGCACGAGCACACTGTATTTTTGAATGTCAGGATAACTTTACAGCTGATTATTTAGTGTATATTGTTGTAGCTCGAGTGTTAGGGGATGTTAATGAAGTAATATTCCCTAATGAATGGCCAATTAATAGAGCGGTTGCAGGAGTGGTAGACCAGTAGCCCCAAGTGAACAGATAATTGGTACCGTGGTCAAAATTGAACTCATGCAAACTTAAAAGAGCTAAAACTGAAAAAATATTCCTCACGAAGAAAACTTTATTTTGGGAGTGAATTTTCACTGGGCTACTATGCATATTACATAGCATGTGAGTATACATAATGTGACATATGCCTCTTTAATATCAAATGTGATTTTTTTCTTGACTTTTTACATACATGCAATTTTATGTATGTAAAGATAACTGGGCTAAGGTTTTTGTACCATTAAAAATTCCTTTGCCAGTGTTCGCTGTCCTGGGTTCAAAAGAGATACACATTCTCCACGAATTTAACATTGAAAACATCACTCCATGTGAAATAGAGAACGTGATCATAATGAATCAAGCACTGGCAAAGCCGACAGATCTGGCTTAGAAATGAAAATGAACAAATACTTCCACTTCCATCCGTTTAGGCAATCATTCATGACTAATGCACTGATCCTTCTATTCCTCCCACTGACTAAAACTTGCATTCATCCAGTACCTTAAGACCAGTAAGGGTGAGTAGTTCGCGCTTTACAAATACAGATTTTCATTTTACATTTATTTATCTTACGATACTGCCACCCAGTTTACCTCTCCCGCCTATACACCACACCTCACCCCTCCAAAACCACCTGGCACGCCTTACATCCCTCTACCACCCTTTCCACTACCGACATCAGAGTCCTACGATTCCACCCAATTCACCAATCTCGCTATTACACCTCACTTCACCGCACCAAAACCACCCAGCACGCCTGACATCCTTGCCTCTTGTCCACCCTGTCCATTTCTGGCATCGGATTCTTACGGTACCTCCACCCAGTCTACCCCCTCGAATAACACACTTCACAACACCTCGACAATCCCACACATTCTACCTCCCAGCACGGTCGATACATTATTTGTCCCTCTTATTGATATTCAACCACGTCAGCACAAGTTCATAGCTCCCCTCCACCCTAACAGCAGCATCTCTCCTGTTTCGACATCCTTGCCTCATAATGCTACTCCTGACAAGTATTCACCCCATCACACCCACCCCCTCCGAGGTCATGGGATGCCTCATATCTCTACACCACATTACATTGATAACACATTACCCTCTGAGCACCCCCCTCTCCCAACTACCCATCCCACTCCCACACAACAACCAGCCAACCAATCCACCCACTCAGCTCAGCCATCTACATCCTTCACTCATCCACCCCCTAGCACAACACTACCTCCTCCTATATCCATAACTGCACCTTTGCCGCCATACACATGCATAACAATGCCTCCAAACCTACTCATAACTACACCTGAACTTATAATAGGGGAAATAATGTATGCTCTTCACCAAATGAAACTTGAACTCCAATCTTTTAAGGGGGTGATGTCGAGACAACCATGGAATAATATTTCCTTCAGAACCTCTAACTCGAACGAGCGCCCATACCACATAACTTGCACCCCTAAACCCACTCCTCCCAGCTGGAAAACAGTTCCCCACCACAATACATCATCGCGCCCAATGCTAAGCATCAATCCGTTTTCTGAGAACGATCTTCTATCTCTCCTACATTCCTACGAACCCTCTCCCATGAGTTGCCTAACTTCTACTCAGATGACCATACCTACTATCCCCCTCAATCCATTCAGATCGGTGAGACACAACAATAGAGGGGTCATCAATAACAACCTTAGAAGCGTCCCTCACACCCCATCTTAAATGCACACTCCTCAACTGCAGATCTGCCTCCAGACATGCGTCGGATATAGCTGACCTCATCATCTCACAGGAACTAGACCTGTTAATGTTAACTGAAACCTGGCCAACAGAATCCTACACCCCACTTATTGACATTCTAGTACCCCCTAACTACGACATCATCACATTGGACAGATTTGATAAGATAGGGGGAGGTATAGCCTGTATACATTGTAGCATTGTAGCAACATCACTGTTAATAGATCCATATCCCCTTTTTTCCCCTCTTGCGAATACTGTTGCCTTGACATTAACAGCAACACAAAACCAGCTTGCTCGCTTCACATCATCTATCATCCACCAGGTGACAACCTCATCTTCACCGGGCACCTCATGGATATGATTTCAACTAACAACGGGCGGCAAAATACCCAAATATTCCTTGGCGATTTCAATCTCAACTGGAATGACAACAACGACGCAGTGGTCAACAGTCCTTGATCTAGACCTCACCCTAATTTGCATTAGCCCATCTCATAATAAAGGCTCAATCTTGGATCAAAAAATCTCCAAAAGTGTCGTCATTCAGTTGGAGTCGATACAACCCTGCGACTGGCCAGACCATCATGTTATCACCTTCTTCATCAAGGAAACAGTAAAATTCAACTCGGTTCAGTCCACAAAACCAAAGATTTGGAAAAGAGACATGAAAAGACTCAACCCCAACACACTACCCTCCTGAAGCTACAACCTTCTTCGGCCACCTGCTAGCACCTCAGACGTCCACGACCTCAATTCTATGACCTCGATAATTAATGAGGTCGCCCCACTTCAACTAAAGAGAGTTTTCACTAAAGACTCTAAGCCCTGGTACAATGACCTACTTAACGATGAGAAGACGATCGCTCAGAACCTTCAAACGTAACTGGAGATCAGTCCCATCTACTAATCACCTTAAGTTATTAAGGAAAAATAGAAATGCCTATTACAAAAAGATCAAGCGCACTAAAGTAGACTTCTTCAACCACCAACTAGACGAAGCTAGAAATCGCCCCAAAAAACTTTTCGAGTTAATCAAAACTCAATCTAAGGAAGCACCTCAACGGCTACAAGACGCAGCCCGACCACATCCCAACTGTGAAGAATTTTCTGCCTTCTTCAATCAGAAGACTGATAACATTGAGAAGGATCTACTAAATTATATTTTATTGTACTCATTGCCGCTTTCACGAACCTCCCCTTCTCTACCAACTTCCCCACTCCTAATCCCCTCAAAGCTTGACCTTAAGAACGTAGCAGCCCGGTCATCCTTCGATACTTACACTGACTAGGCTTTAATCAAGATTCTCAATGCCCTGAAGCCTTCCAACCACCTCATCGATCCACTCCCTGCTAACACTGTTAAAGACTTAACCCCCTGGCTTCTACCTCTATGGACCAAAATCATCAATAGTTCAATGCAAAAAGGCTGCATCCCAGACTCCCTCAAAGTCAGTCAGATTTCACCCATCCTAAAAAAACCTACAGTGGACCCCACAGACCTTAACAACTACCGTCCTATATCCAATATTCCGACCATGGCCAAATTACTTGAGAAATGTGTACACCACCAACTGACTAAACATATTGATCACCTTGACCTTCTTAACTATCACCAATCAGGCTTCAGAGCTGGTCATAGCACTGAATCAGCCATGACACACATCATCGACGATGTCCTACAAATCCTTGACCAGAACGGATCATTCTTACTCCTCCTACTTAACCTTTCTTCAGCCTTTGATACGGTCAAACATGAGAATCTGCTACATCTTCTCAAACTTAGAATGGGTCTATCAGGGTCAGTGTTAAATTGGTTTACATGTTTTCTCCATAACCGATCACAGAAATTCTTGGTCAACAACACCCTGTCCAAACCAGTACCAGTAAGGTTGGGAGTCCCGCAAGGTTCCTCCTTGTCCCAACATTGTTTAACCTGTTCATGGAACCACTCACCGAAATTCTACAGGCGTCCAATGTGCAATATCATATGTACGCTGACGATACACAGCTTTATCTTAAGATCAACACCCTAGAAGACATTAAACGGCTTAACACTACACTCACGAACACCCAGACATGGCTGGCAGAAAACCATCTCAAACTGAATGTTCAAAAAACCGAATTCCTCCTTATAGCTCCACCTGCCAAAATTCCCACTATGCAAGACTTGATCCAACATCTTACTGCACTCGACGTTCAACCAACCGTTGTTGACTCAGCGAAATCTTTGGGAATACCTCTAGACAGCAATCTCACTATGAAGAAACACATTAGCAATGCTACAAAGGGAGCAAACTTCCAGATAAACACTCTGAGGAAGTTGAAACCCTTCCTGCCAGTCGATGACTTCAAGCTGGCTGTACAAGCTCTAGTTATACCTCGTGTGCAATATGGAAGTGCCTCTTTATGTGGCCTTCCAAAAGTTTCGACAGCTTCCCTTAGAGCCTCAATAAACGCTGCTGCGAGACTCATCACTGGCTCGAAAAGAAGCTCCCACATTTTCCCAGACTTAAAATCCTTCAATTGACTCCCACATAAGGCCTTACATTACAATGCATCCAGCTACCTCTCACAGAAACTGACAATCTCTGGTGGGTCAAGGCCCTTAAGGAGTGCAGACAACCTATTTCTGAAACCTCAAAGATTCAACAAGAAGAAAACATATAAACGAACCTTCTCGGGAATGGCGCCAAGGATTTGGAATACCCTTTCCCCAGAAATCAGATTGAATGCCTCTACTGTCTCTTTCAAAAAGGAAGTTAAAGTGATTCTCATTGTAAAATTCACCTGAGTACAGACTAAGTAAATCTAGAGATTCAATAATACCCTTACTAGTAGTCTACTCTTCTGTTAACCGCATCGCTGCGGCGGCTTTTCCCGCTGTGTGCGGCAATTTTTAAAAAGCTGCGTTACATGACGAGCTCAGCTCGTCATCCGCACACGACCACCGTGGCGGATGACGAGCTGAGCTCGTCATCCGCAGCGAAGATGGTAAGGATCCAAATAAACATCCTAGTCACATTTTTCTGCCCTTGACTTGTATCAACCGTGATGTTCCTGTTATGTACTCTACGGTTTTTCCTCTGTACACAAACTGTTCATGTCATGTTTGATCTTTCCTTCATATAATTTGTTATGCTATTCGTGATTTTTCCCTCAGTTATTGTTATGTATAACTAGCTTTGTTTATTGGAAAGCACTCTGATATCCGCAAGGCTCTTGTTCGCGCTATACAAAACCTTCAAAATAAATAAAATAAAATAAATGAACTATTCTGCTATGATTGTGGGAGTGCTCACACCAGTGTAAAAATGATAGTGCGTGAAAAGTGTGAGAGTGCTGCCAAAAGCATAACATCACTGCCCTCAGAAGGGTGTGAACGTTATTGGCTGTGATTGACATCTAGCCAATGAGAGTGCTTCTGAGAGTGTAAATCTGGTACAGCGATAGGTGTGAAAGTGCTAATGGTAGCCAGACTGCCAGTATGTGGCGGGTGTAAAAGATCTTCCTGAAGAATGTGACTGCTATTATTTCAGGGGTATGAGAGTGTTGTTAAAAGTATTTGAATGCTAATCTCTGAAGGGTGTGAGAGTGCTTGTGGTACTGTGTGGCTGCTAGTTTGTTAAGGATGCAAGAACGTTGATATTATGAGACTGCTACACTGTGAGGGGTGTGATAGCGCTAGCTGTATTGTGTAACTGCTAATCTTCTTAGGGATGTGAGAGTACTATCAGTAGTGTTAGATTGCTAGTGTGTGAATCTTGTAAGAATGATGTCAGATGTGTCTAACTGCTCAACCCTGAGGAGTGTGAGTGCTATTGGAAGTGTGTGACAACTCATCTGTAAGAGGTGTGAGGTTGTTCTGTATGAGTATGACTGCTACTCTGGTGGGTGTGGGAGTCCTGTTCGAAATATGAGACTTCTATTCTGTGGGTGTCAGCGATCTGTCAAAAGTATCATTCTGCTACTCTCTGAAGGGTCTGAGTGCTGTCTGTAGTGTGTGAAGAACAGCCTGTGAGGCTTGTGTTGTTGCTTCTGGTAGTATATGCATGGTACTGTGATGGTTGTGGAAATGCTGTTGATATTGCAAGCCTCCTTGTATGTGAAGTGTAGGAAAGTGCCATTTTTGTATGGTCATCCCCACTTTTTGCTCCTATGCTGATGGTTATGACTCTGAAAGTGCACTGGGGCCTTCTGCTGAGGTTCCAGTGCTCTCTCCCTAAAACTGTTATGTGTGAATTGTTCACCCCAATTGGCAAGGACTTTAATCCCCTTATAGGTACCTAGTATATAGTACCGGCGGTGCTCAGGGTATGGATGTTGAAGGGGTCACCAGGGCCTGAAGCACTGTTTGTGCCACCCTGAGTGACGCAAGTAAACTACTGACAGCAGGCCAGCCATTGCAGGCTGCAGGAGCAGGGCAAACTGCTTGAACTCAACTTTGCCCTCACCATGTTTGGCAAAATCAATGTACTATTTTTAATATATGCCAGGCATCCTCCTAAGCCCAGGAGGCAGGGTGCATTAAAATAAAGGTGTGGACATTTAAGT
This sequence comes from Lissotriton vulgaris, assembly GCF_964263255.1. Taxonomy (NCBI): domain Eukaryota; kingdom Metazoa; phylum Chordata; class Amphibia; order Caudata; family Salamandridae; genus Lissotriton; species Lissotriton vulgaris. The sequence goes on along the minus strand of NC_141694.1, from coordinate 614,269,761 downwards.
GCAACCTTATATGCCCCTGTATTGGCCTTTACATGTAAAGGGCACTATAAGTGATAGACGGTCTATAGGATAACATGGACTGGCAGCCGGGCACACCCAAGGTTGGTTGCTCCATTATGGGTCTTCCTAAATATGTCATGTTGGTATCAAACAATGTGCCTTCTCACCCCAGACATGAATCTTGTGTCGAGGATGATGTGGCATGCACCCAGGTGGCTACCTTAGCGGTTGCCCACCTGGTTGCCCCAGCCTTTCCTGTATTCTGGCTGCCAGCCCGCGCTTGATACTACCAAGATCAATTAATCAATCAATCAGAGGTTTGTAAAGTTCACTACTCACCCGCAAGGGTCTCAAAGCACTGGCGGGGGTGGGGAGGGAGCGGCTCCGGATCAGTAGAAGAGCAAGGTCTTGTGGTCCTTCCTGAACGTGTGCAGGGTCGGGTTGCGTCTGATGTTCACAGGGAGGTTGTTTCAGGTTTTGGCCGTGATGTAGGAGAAATCTCCCCCTCCCCCCAGTTCTGTTTCTATGGATGCGAGGGACCTCTGCCAGGGCGAGGATGGCGGAGCGGAGGTTCCTCTTGGGTACGTGGAAAGATACTCTCTCGTTGAGGTATTTGGGTCCGATGTTGTGGAGGGATTTGTAGGCGTGGGTGAGTAGTTTGAAGGTGACCTTCTTCTCGATGGGAAGCTAGTGGAGGCCTCGTAGGTGTTGGGTCATGTGTTCCTGGTGTGGTGTCCTGAGGACGAGATTGGCTGCGGCATTCTGGATGGTCTGGAGCCTATGCAGAAGAGACTTGTTGACTCCGGCGTTGCCGTAGTCCAGTCTGCTGGTAATCAGTGTGTGGGTGATGGTCTTTCTGCAGTCTGGGGGGATCCACTTGAAGTTCTTAAGGTGGGTGCATAGGCAGTTGAAGCTAGTGGAGGCGACTGCTTTGATCTGGCGGTTCATGGAGAGAAAGGAGCCGAGGATAATGCCAAGGTTCTGGGCGTGGTCTCCCGAGGGCAGAGGGCCACCAGGTGCTGTTCCAGGTTGGGGTGCAGAGTCCGAAGATGAGGACCTCTGTCTTTTCTGAGTTTAGCTTCAGGCAGCTGTCCTTCATCCAGCCTGCCACGTCCTTCATACCTTCCTGGAAACATACAGGCACATGCATCAAGCGATTTAGGAATCGCAAACGGTGCCAAACGCAAAATTCGGCCGTTTGCGATTCCTAAATCACTATTTGGGATGCATTATCCTAAAAGTGAAGAAATCGCTATTTTTGCGATTTTTTAAAGTGCGATTGCTTTTAAGGAATCGCAATTTTGCGATTCCTTAAAAGCAATGCATGAAACAGAAAAAAATTGCGATTTCGCAATTAGAGAGAAAAAATTACCATGAGGTTGGACCTCATGGTAATTTTGCGAAATGTTAGAAATATGCAATTTTGTGCATTTTTTTTAACTTTCATGTTGTGCACACACATGCCCTTAGGGCATGTGTGTACACAACATATGTGCATTGTTTGATTTCAGGGGTGCAACAGGGTGTCCTTTGGACACCCCTGCACCCTTGAAATCGCAATCTCAATTTGCGATTAGCTAATTGCAAATCGCAAATTGAGATTGTCTTCCCATTCATTCCTATGGGCCTCTAGGCCCATAGGAATGAATGGGAAGGGATTCCTTAATTGCGATTTGCAAAATGCTAATCGCAATTAAGGAATTTTAAGAAATAGCAATTTATTTAGCGATTTCTTAATGCATAGGCATTTGCGATTCCTTAATTGCGATTCCTTAAAAATCGCAATTAAGGAATCGCAAATGCCGAGATTGATGCATGTGCCCGTAAGTCTGGTGTCCTGGGGGTTCTTAGTGGGCAAGAAGATGAGCTGGGCGCGTCAGCATAAGATATGATGCTGAGCCCATGTTGTCTGACGATGGCGGGGAGGGGGTCATGTAGATGTTGAAGAGTGTGGGCTGAGAGATGATCCCTGGGGTACTCCGCAGTTGATTTCTGTGGGCTTGGAAAGGAAGGGAGGGAGTCAAATATCCGGGTTCTGCTGGAGAGGAAAGAATGGATCCAGTCAAGGGCAGCTCCGTGTATTCCCGCATCGTGAAGTCTGGCTGCGAGCGCCCGATATTGAGACGGTGTCAAATGCTGCGGAGAGGTCCAGAAGGATGAGGGCCGCGGTGTGTCCCTGGTCGAGTAGCATGAGGATGTCGTCAATGGCAGCGAAGAGGGCAGTCTCGGTGCTGTGGTTGCTACGGAGTCCAGACTGGGAGGTTTCCAGGATGGAGTTCTCTTCTATGACGGCGGTCAGCTGGGTGTTTACGAGTCTCTCTGTGCCTTTGGCTGTGAAGAGGAGGAGAGAGATGGGTCGGTAGTTTTTCAGATCCGTTGGGTCGGCCGATGGTTTTTGAAGAGGGTCCTGATCCCCCGCCTGGACGTGTGAACTCTCCCAGGAGTCAGAAACAAAGGCTTGGACAGGAAGGAGGGAGGTGTGACACCTCCCTCCCTGACAGAATGGCTAATGAAGTGACACAGCAAGGCAGTGAGTTAGAAAGGCTGCACAGCCTGTGATATGCATAAGGCTGCTCTGCCTTGAGATACCTCCTGACTCATGCTCTATCACGGACTGATCATTTTGAAGTCTAGTTGCTACCCTGGCCACTCTGCCATGACCAGACAACCACCTGGTTCAAGCATACTCACTTATGGTGTGTGATCCATCGTAAGAACATATTTTGCACCCCTAAGAATCATGCAGAAGTGTGCCACTGTACAAGTACAAGCCAGGACGTCTCTCTCTATGTCAGTCATCTTTCACAGACTGGATTCACAGCCACCAAGGTTAATTTCTTTGAGCCAGGTTTGTACTATTTTTGTTTGGTATTCTTGGCAAATATCAGTAATTCTGACTTGATTGGGTTGAGCTTCAGGTAGATGCTGGACATCCATCATGGATAATGATGTGAAGGTAATGTTTGAGGCGTTGGAGGCCTGAAGCAGCGGAGACTTTTAAGCACAGTTGTTTGTCAACAACATATTGGAGAAACTTGAAGCTAACATCTGTGAGTATGGTATCAAGCAGCTCCAAATTAAGGTTGAAAGTGACACTGGACAGTTTGTATCACAATGGGGATAGGGACCTCTTGGAGCCTGAAGGTGCCCATGGGAACAAACTAATGTTGGTTGAAAGGTAGAAGGAGAACCAGTGAAGGATATTGCTGCCAAATTCCATTCAAGGCTCCGGGGTGCGTTTGAGGGTAGGACTGCCGACTGTGTGGAAGTTAGATGAGAGGTCTAGCAACCTTTAGGAGGCAAGGGTCATCTTCATTTGTGGTCAGAGGGCATTGTCTAAGATGTGCAAGGTAGCAGTCTCCATGTTGCAGTGTGATCTGAAGCCAGACTGGTAGTCATGCAGGAGATGGATAGCATTAATGTGATCTTGGCCTTTTTAAATATCTTGCCAAATAATGGTAAGTGAATGATGTACAGGGAGTTGGCGTGATAATCAGTATCTAGTGTAGGTTTCTGTAGGAGACTGAGGAACTGGACTTCTGTGCTAAATATAATTTCCATAATGTCCTGCATCATTTAAAATATATACCTCCCCATAAGCAGGCCAACATATTTATTCTGTGTCAGGTGGAGCTATCCAGACATATGTTGGTTGGCAGCAGCTTTCGTACCTTCCTAAATTCTTGGACTACCATCTTGCTTAAAATAGTTAACCAGGCGCACAAAGTGGTTATCCTGTCAATGCTGTTTAGACGCTGAATAGTGCTGTGAGGATGAAGGGTGGATCTGTGTGGAATTTGAACAGAATGTCAGTTTGCAGTGAACTGCAAGCGTGGTACACACTTCCACCTCCTGACAAAGAAGTTTTGGCAAATATAACCTGCAAACAACGGTCTCAAAAGAAGAAATATGGGGGCATATTACCAACAAGTAGCGATATTTATCGCTAAATAGGCATAGCAACGATTTTTTTATCGCTGCCTATCGCTGTATATGTTAGCGGAGAAAACATGCTATTAGCAACGTTTTTCTCCATTGTGCTAAATATCCAGCGATAGCAGCGAAATGCGTGAATATCGCTGAGAATACAGCGATATTCACGCATTAGCGACGAAATGCTCTTAGGCATGTTATCCACCTCCCATTGGATAACATGGCTAAGAACTGGTCTGGGCAGGTGTTAGTATTTAGAGATATTCGTGCTTAGTGCAAATATTTCCAACGCTATGCCTGCCTTGCTAATAGGCGATAGCGACGTTAGCGACTGCTTTCAGTCGCTAACTGGTTGAGTACGCCCACTTTGCATGTCATTAGCAATAAACATCGCTGACATGCAAAGCGGGCCCCAAACCGCTCGCTATCGCCTAAAAGCTGTCGCTAACATCAGTTAGCGACAGCTTGCTAATAGGGCGATAGAATTATCTTGACAATGCATATTAATGCAAACTACAACACATGCTCTCTGGTACACAGCTAGATTGAGAAGTAAATGCTCAAACTACAAAGTTGTGCGATCAAAGGATTGTATTGTGCAAATCAAAACATAACTCATTCATTTTTGTATCCAAATTATTTCATAAAAGGATAACATACAATGCATGGTGTAACTGTCAGCAAAAAGTGAAATAATGTGACTTTTTGGTGAGTTGTGCTCAATGGGTGAGGCAATTTTTACAGTGAAAAAAGATTTCCTATGCACAAATATATACAAGTGTTTCATTGGCCAGATGGCGATTTTCAACCAAGGATGTCCTAGTGTTCCTAGCAGGATCCTGGTGGCTCTGGACCTATGATGTGCGTCGACGTTTCGACCCTTATGCGCCCCAGTGGGTGGTCGCGGCTGGTCTTTCTTAAGACAAGTTAAGTATGATGACAGTATATGTTTCAGACCGGTGTGTCTCAGCCTGAATCTCAGTGGCGCAGTGGCCAGTCATATCCGTGGTAGAAGAAAACGGCTCAATAACGGAGGTGCTTTAGTCCCTCTCGTCAGTGGCAAATATCCAAATTTCAGGCTGAGACACACCGGTTGCCCCATGTTGTCAATCTGTGGGTGACTCTAGGAGTCCCAAAGATAGGAGAGCAAGAAATTAGAGTGGTGCGGCATGTGATGAAACTGCAATTAATACGCATTTTGGTCATTTGCACACTGAATTTGAGGGAATGAAATGAAGCACGAGACACAAACATTTATGTCTAACATAGGAAGGAATGTTCATGTGTTACTCTTTCTTTCTGTCTGTTCTAATTTTACTCTATAGAATTGTAAAATGGCAAGTCTGTGGACATTTGCTTAGCCGACTTAGCATGCTTGAGTGGACCATACAATGTAGTGAGAGTTGGAACAATATGTTTGCAATGAAATAGAAGATATGCAGAGCTTTTGCTTGAATGTGGGAATTTCAATGAAAAAAGGAGTGAGCTGGCAAGCTTGTATGACTCGAAGCTTTAGGTTAGACCTTTACTTACAACCCGTTTTCCACATATGTATGAAAATACTTTTTATCACCGTACTTTTCTATGTCTTAATGTTTTCAAATAAGAAAAGGTCGACAAGATCAGCTCCTCTGAGTGCAAGGCCTGTGCTGCGTATGGATATAATATTCTGTGTTGTATGTGTAAGCGTTTGAGGTTGGCACACTTGTATTGTGATCCCCATGCACTGCTAATGTATTTCTCTGATACTGCTGCCTTCCAGGCCGCTAGATGCAGTGGCTCTGCTATTTTATGAGCTCTGTGCCTTTAATGTATCAATTAGTGTGTGTCTGAAGGCAATAGGGTGTCACTGTCAGCTGATTCTCCTCATATTTGTGCTAAAGTCATTCTTACCATATTTCAAGCATGTTAAATAGGCTGGCCAGTGAATTCCCCTGCTAAATATATCTCCACGCGGACTCTAGGTTGCAGCATGAATTTTTGGCAAGGCTGGCTCAGTTTCACCTGATAAGATTTGGAATATTAAATTATGACTTTGATACTTTAATAAGTTACGAATAACTTAAAGGACAGTTGTTAGAAATGGGGGTCTCTAGTTCGTAATGGCACCTTTGTCCAAATTGGGACCCTTGCTTCTAGTGAGGGAAAGGGGGATACACTGCTAAAATAACCCCTGCTCACCCCCCTGGTAGCTTAGCACAAGCAGACTGGCTTATCTCAGAGGCAGTGTGTCAAGCATTTGTGAACACATACAGTAATACAGTGAATACACTACAAATGGACACCACACCAGTTTAGAAAGATAAGTATCTTTATCTAAAGAAGACCAAATGGCCAAAATCCACAATACAGTATTCAAAGTATCCTAAAAAATAGGTTATTCACTTAAATGCAGTTTCTAGCAACAAATAATCACTATGAGTTATTATGACGTCTTGACAGAAGAAATCCCAAAGTACGGCGCTGCCCGTGAGGTGCCCGGCGTCGGGCACGGAGTCAAGCAGACCCCCAAAGAACAGTACCTTGTAATTGATGAAGCAAAAGACAGTTCACGGTGTCGCGGGAGGTGCCGCTTTGTAGGTGCTGAGTGGTGTCGGTTCCTTATGACCCCAGGGGAGGTGTAGACTCTGTTCCTTATTGCAGCGCAGGGGAGTTGAGACGGGGAGGTGACATCACGATGGCGCCAAAACCATAATTCCTTACGATGGTGCGATGTCGATGGATTCGGGGTCACCCACGTCTAGGACATCGGCTTCGGAGTTGATGCGGCACAGCAGCAGGTGTCGGGCTATGGTCGCAAATCGGAGCAGAGCTCATGGCTTCAGGCATGTTACATCGTTGCTCGCTGGCGTCAATGTGGCACGGTGGCCAGCGTCGGTTCTACTTCGCAATTCGGAGAAGCGCTCACAGCTTCGGTGCAGATTACGGCATCGCACGCTGGAGTCGGTGTTGCAATTTCCTTGTGTAGCAGCTAAAACAGAAGTTCCAGATGCAGGGCGTCAAAAGGGGTGTAGTCTTTGTTTTCCTGAGACTTCAGAATAGGAGGCAAGCTCTGTTACATGCCCTTGGAGATCTTTTTCTTCAAGCAGGTGACAAAGCAAACAGCAAAGTCCTTTTTCTCCTTTCCTTGGCAGCAAGAAGCTACTGCAGGCCAACCCTAGACAGCAAACAGCACAGGGGCAGTATTCCTCCGCAGCTTTTTCGGCTCTTCTCCATGGCAACGGTTTCCTCTTAATTTTCCAGCAGTAATCTAAAGGTCTGGGGTCTGGGCTCCAATAATTATACTACTAAATCCTTTGTTCTCTGAAGGCAGAGAGTGTCCTAGACAAAACCAGTTGTGTCCTCCTGGGTGCAGCTTCCTGACAGGAGGTGGAGACAGCATTGTTGAAAGTAGACCTGGCCCAGGTAGCTGAAGGGAATCTCCTCCCACTACTTTCTATTCTATGTAGGTTCAGGCAAGTGAAATCTCCCCCCCCAACTCTCTATTCAACCCAGGTCCCTTTCAGCTCAGCCCTGACTCATCAGACTGCCGGAGCCAGAGCCTCTCAGCTCCCTGTCACTCACAAACCAGTCATGCAATACACCAACCTTTCAGAGGCATACTGAATGGTTAGGCAAGAAAATACCCACTTTCTAAAAGTGGTATTTTCAAACACAGAATGTAAAAATCCCCCTCACTAAAAGGTGTATTAACATTCTGAGTTCAGGCATACTAAACGTGTTTTTCTACCTAGTTCCCTGGGTCGGTTAGGATTATAAGATGTTATAATCAAACTGCCCATGCTGGCCTATGGGAACAGATAGCCCTGTACTAGGGAAAAACAAAATCGGTAGTAATTCACTATCAGGACATGCCACACACACCAGGGCATGTCCTACCTTTCACAAACATTGCACCCTGCCTATAGGGGTACCTTGGGCCTACCTTTGGGGTGACTAACATGTAGAAAAGAGAATGTTTAGGGACTGGCAAGTGTGTGCACTTGCCAAATGCACATGGCAGTCCCAGACTGCACACAGGCATTTTACAGGCTGCGTCTGTGGGTGGCACAATCAGTGCTGCAAGCCCACCAGCAGTATTTGATTTACAGGCCCTGGGCACACATGGTGCACTGTACTAGGGTCTGACAAGTAAATCAAATACCCAGTCATGGAATCACTAATCCATACAACAATTTACAAAAGGAAGTATTTGCACTTTGGTACTGAACAGCAGTGGCACAGTGCCCAAAGCATCGAAACCAACAAAAACAGATGAGGCAAAAGCAACAAAAGTGGAAGGGAGACTCACGCTAATGGTGCCAAGTCTAACAACAGTTATCATTATCACCTGACTCACATAAGGCCTCTCCGCCCAGAAAAATGTTTCAACAGTGCTATACTGTGTGATGTAGGTGGAAGTGGAAAGACTCATTGACAAGGCAGATCAATAAACATTTCTTTCAGAAGTCTACATACATTTTAGAATTATACAGTCATGTATGTCAAAACTTTGTTTTACATATTTTAATAGTCTTCCTTGGCGTGCAGTGATCACAAACTGGCAGCATACAGACTTTGCCCAATTTGGGGTATTTTATTTGCTGGATGCCATAAGCCCATTGAAGCAGGTCAGAATTTTGCCTATTGGTAGACCCCTCAAAATACATATATTAAACCAAAAGTTGATGACAGTCAAGAGAACAAATAAAAGCAGTTTGTTTTCCTGGGCTCCAGCCCATATCTTCTGTAGGTTATTGTTCTATGAGGTTATTTTTCTCTGATTGTTTTGGCAAAGGGCTTTAAGGCCACATTTAAAGAAAGAGGAGACAGGAATACACCTTTTTAGTTCCTTTGCCTATGAATATTTTGATTGCAAGCAAATCTCTGAAATTCATACACACTGCTGAATGTGAGTAAAATGACATAAAACTGAATCTTTGTTGGATAATTCCAGTGAACTTCCTTTAATGACCTTTCAGCGTCTAGGCCATTTAGGAGGTGGTGGTCAAGTTTGTTTAGGGCAAAGTTAACACCTGCTGCTGCAAAGCTTAAATTGTTTGCTCCCCTTATTTTGCCAATAGAAACCCGATTGATCCGGTGTTTCCTAGACTTTCGGGCCAGATTACTAAATTAATTTGTACTATGGGCCTACAGCGGCCCTGGCCCAAAGAGCTTTTGCCGAATTGTACAGCAGAATAATTTGAGATTACTTCATTGAGCAGGAAAAGTTACAAATATGAGCGCTTAAGACACTTTTGTAGCTAGTCATGGAGCTTGGTTCATTTTTCAAATTATTTAAAAAATTTGTTTAAACCACGTTTAATTCCCATTAAAAAAACATAAATAAATTAGCCTATTGCTTTCACTTTTTGGGAGTCTAAATACACCAAACAATAGGGATTAATATTAACCAAAGAAACAGACAACTTAATCTCACTTAAATTATCTAGATTACAGACCAAATTGATGTGTATATAGCTATATGGTTAGCAAACACAAGGAGATGATGGACAGAGTGCTGAAACCTTTCTTACACTCACCACTAGTCACAGATCTGAGTTGAATCCATCATCGTTCTTTAGCTCATCATCCAGGCTAGCTTGAATCCAGTGGCAAAGTGAGCAAAGGACTCAGGTTTCCGGTCCAGGGAAGACCTGGTTTGGGATTTCGGACTGGACTGTTCCCATGAGGCACAGGGTCAAGACTGATTTGCATATAGCTGGGTCTGAACTGGGGTGACAAAGTGAGCTAAAAACAATAATGTATTCAACCCAGATCCGTGACTGGAGGTGAGTGTCATCTCCTTGTGCTTGATTTGTTTACCCTAAGTTGTCCGGGTATGCCCAGACTTGGCTCCCTTGCTTACTTTGCCACTGGATTCAAGCTAACCTGGCTGATGAGGGGCGTGACCCCGAAACCGGTCTCAGGATGCTTGTTTTCGGTCCAGGAAAGACCTGGCTTGGCAGTTCTGGCTGGACTGTTCCCATGGGGCACAGGGTCAAGGCTGATTTGCATATAGCTGGGTCTTAACTGGGGTGGCCAAGTGAGTTAAAATGATGATGGATTCAACCCAGATCCGTGACTGAGGGTGAGTGTCTGAAAAGTTTCTGCAATCCGTCCACCATCTCCTTGTGTTGCTTTGTTCGCCCTAAGTTGGTAGGGTATGCCCAGATATGGGCCCTTTGCTCACTTTGCCACTGGATTCAAGCTAGCATGGCTGATGAGGGGTGTGACTCCCGAAACCGGTCCCAGGATGCTTTTTTCGAGTCCAGGGAAGACCTGGCTTGGCAGTTCTTACTGGACTGTTCCCATGAAGCACAAGATCAAGACTGATTTGCATACAGCTGGGCTTGAACTGGGGTGGCGAAGTGAGCTAAAAAACTATGATGGATTCACCCAGATCTGTGACTGGGGTTGAGTGTACGAAAAGTTTCAGCGCTCCATCCATCATCTCCTTGTGTTTACTTTTTATAGCTATATGGTTGTCATGACTCTGGGAAGGATTAGGTGAGGTTCACTTACTCAAAGGAGAAGAACTTGGCAGAAAAGGAGGATGAGAATGCTCAGTGCATGGAGACTATGTAGACCAGTTCATGGGAAACTGGAGCAGGCAGCCTTTTCTACTAATTTCACTGCATTCCTTTACGGAAGATTGTACCACCTTTTCCACTATTCTCCAATTCAGCTCCTGAACCTGAGCATCAGAAATTCTGCCTTGTTTAATTTCAAAATATTATTCACTATTTTTATATTTTTTAATGTTGGTCAATTGCAACACAGGTCTATCACAATAAGGAGCCAAATAGGGAAAGTTGATCAGGTCTCCCTCCACTCAAAATATATCCAAACAACAAACAGACCTGATCAAGTCTTTAGTAAGCTCACAAGTTTCGAATAAAATGGGCATCTGGTGCATGTGTGTCTTAACTCAATTTTAGTATTACGGGGTCTCTCTTCTTTGTTCTTTTGTGACACACACAAACACTTTCTTCACCTTTACTGTTGATACTAGACACTCTTTCTGTTTTCACAGGGGAGATCGCTACCTATGATGAGAAACGTTGGCACAACTGGTGAGAACCAACCAGTAAGCTCCTTTCGGTGTAGCGCATGTGAGGTGCTATCTCTCCTATACATAATTTCTTGTTGATTATACACCTGTTTATGTGGGGGGTATATCTTGAGCGTAGTGACTGACAACATAAAAGATTTTTTAGAAATATAAGATTTTATTTCGGGCTATAAGGATTGTGGATAACGAAAAAAAAATGTGGGCATAATCAGTTGAAGACCCATTCCCAATCCTATATACAAAAGTGGATTCAGCCCTTATTGATCAGGTCTGTTTGTTGTCTGGATACAATTGCAACACAAGACCAATTCCTCCCTCCCCACTCCAGATGTTCTTAACTGTTTCCTTGCTCTTGGGGGGCGGCGAAGAATATGAACTATTTGCCCTTTATAAATATGGAAACAAATTGACTTCTAAACTTGCGTTATAAAGGCTGCCGCTCTCGATAAATATAGCAGGCTTACTTAGCGTGATGGATGGACATAATGTCAACGTCACCCGCAACCAGTTTCGATAAAACCCACATAACATATGCCACCTCAGTCGTTCTAACGTCATTCTAACAGAATGAATACAAGTGCAAGCCCACGAGATTCGAGACTCTGTACCGGATAACGGTTGGTAGTGTTTTAGTTTTAAAGCATGCAACTATAAAACGGTAAGCTGCCAAAGCGGCTTTCAAAAGATTCATAAAGAAACTGAAATTAGACTGCATTTAAATAATAGTGAGAAAACAACAAACATCATAATAAAACAAGTCTCACATCTAAAACATATTTTTTTCTTTTTCTTCTACGAACCCAAAAAAAAGAGCAGTTGCAAAATTAGGATATCCATTAACTCACATAACTAATTCAACTCCAAAACAATTGCCACATTTAAAATAGAGTATAACAACATGTATCAAAGTAAACCACAACACTTAACTGACACTGAGCAACAATGAAGAGAGGAAGATGGCTGCTAGTTTGAGGTTTATGAGGACTGGCATGTTCTAATTCTGGGATTGTGAGTGTTGTTAAAAGGTACTTTAAAAAGCTGCAAGAGTAAGCAATAAAAGATTAATGCGTAATCCTAGCCTCTGTGTTTTTAATGAAATTCAGATTATCCTAACATATTCACTCTGAGAATCTAAATTGTTGTTTAATAGTATACTGATATGACTGTTATTATTTAATATTTTCATTTGTCGTTATAGTCTGACTTGCTGTACCAGTGGTGTTAAACATCTAAAGGGTCAGTGAGCCGTGATATTTACTGCAATGTATTTCCTCTTTTATCCCCAATCCCAATTAGACAACTTTTGATTTATTCATGCCTAGACGGGAGGAGCGAAACGTGTACACTGAACATCAAATTCAATTTCTTATCTTCTGTATTGCCACAACTGAACTACTTGCAAGCTTTCTGGAACTACGACCAAATTTAATTTGACGCTTTCGCATACCCATGGTGATTTTGTATCTTTACAACATGTTTCTGAGATTTAGATATGTTAGTTTGGCCCTTAATTTGTAATAAACTCCTTTAACTTTACTTATCAATTTCCGGTCCTTAATGTGTAACCAAATAGATTACACTCTAATTTGAATTGTTTGATTGATGTTAACTCCCCTTTACCTCTCAGGCAACTATCAAAGGTTCATTGCAGGATAAATGATAAGACAAGCGTTATCAGTGGTATAAACTGGGCATCAATCTTTGAACCAAAATGTTTATAGTAAACATTAATCTGCCACCCAGAATTGTAGATGTACTGTAGTCCTTTATTTGTCTTGTAGAAATTGAGTATACAAGAAGTCGGAACACTTACTTTTAAAATCTGTTCAGGCTCCTGAAGATAAGCTGCCATTCTCATGTAGCAACTAGGGATGGTTTATGGGTTCTCTGCCATTAGGAACTACTAAAGTGGTTTGGTGTTTTTATTACACCATCATGAGTTGATCAAAGTTTGTCATGCACTTTCAACATTTCAATCATGTCAAGACTAAGAAGAACAATTAATTAAAGACAATGAATGGAATATAAATAGCACAATTGACTTTAGACGACGAAGAAAACAATAAAACAAAGCACATGAAATTGCAAACAAAATGAAATGACCAGTCCTTCAATTATACAAAGAAAGATGGCGGCACAGATTATTTATAATTCTCAAAACTGCAACCTGCCAACAGCAGCCAGTCATATATATTATAATTACAACAGGCTGATTGTCCAGTTAACACACTGTGCTACTCAGTGGCTCCGAAGGAGTCTCATCTCCATGTCAGAGACTGTCTGTTGGATAGGAAGCAGAGCTGGTCTTTCAGAAGCTGGTGATAATAATATATAATGTTTTGTCATCTTTATTATTTGAAGACTATTTCCCAGAGAAAGGCATTATTCAGCGATTGAAAGAGTGCCTACCAATCAAGTTGTCCATAGAAACTTTGCTGTATTACCTGCTAGGATGTTCCTTTTATTTGTTGATCATGCTCCACTCACATGATTATCACAAAATATAGGAACTAATCTAAGGATCCTCAGGTGGTTTCTCATTTTCCAAACTTTTCACTATAATATTTTACATACAGCTGGGAATCTACAAACTAATCTGGATTTTCTTTGACGATTCCCAGAAAAGGTTCTGTCAAAGTGTTAGAGAACAGGATTGTCAAGGGTGTCTCATATACCGTTTCCCTTGGTGCAGGAAACTTCCAGTATATCCAAACAGGAAGACTTGGAGAACATTAGGACGCCCGTTGAATGAGGACTAACGTTGAAATAGGGGAGAAAGGCTTAACTATCTCACCTGGAAGTGACCTGTCAGAAGGAAGTAAAAGGAGAGGAGCATCGGGATTCAATAGACAAGGACATGAAGAACATGACTGAACCACTTCGGAGGAACATTGCTATGGAGAGACAGAACACCATATATACTTGGAAAGGAAGATGAACATTTGTAGCCCAAGCCACAACATGGACAAGAAAGGAACGAGCACCTCAGATGGATGTGTGTCAAGAGGCCATGTAAGAATGGGAAAGCACAATCCTGGAAGAGGTGTACCACGATCATACATGCCAACAGACCCAATTCAAGCCCAATGTTTTTAAGCCCAAAAGGGCTTTATTTTATCTGTCTCCTGCCAAAAATATCCTCTTTTTCAGTGTGTCAATGGGGAAAATCAATTCCTGAGGCTTTTTTTTCAAAATCTCCCTCTTACCCAGTTCAAAATGTTGGCAATTTAGCAAGATGCCATGAAGGACTGGAGTAACGTTTTACCTCTAACAGCAACACGCAGGGGGAGCCACCGCTATGAATACTGTTGCCCAGACTATACAAGTATATGTTGTAAAATTGTCACAATTGCCTAGAAATTTCCAGCAAAGGAAATTGTTTTACTTTCTTCTCATTTTCCTTGTTTTTGTTTCATTGTCATTTTGAGAAACTAGTAAAGGAGTAAAAATAAGCAGCTTTATTGAATGCGAGAGTTTTGATTCAGTTATTTTAAGAGCGTAGCCTGCAGAGCAAATGATATCTTAACCATCAGAAAGAATGCAATGTGACTGTTATTAATGTGATGGAAAAATTGTTAAAATTTGATGGAGTTCTTACAATTGTATTATTATTTGCTGGTAAAGCAGCTAGTATTGTCATAAATGTATTTCGCAATGTAATCCAAACCTGGATGGAAGATTCCAGATGTAGGTGTAAATTCAAAAAGTTTTTTGTTCACATCTGAAGATAAAACATATTGGAGTTTCAGGCAAGAATATTCAGGAAGAAAAGAGAGAGAAACATAGAACACAAGATAGATGAGCAAACAATCCTCAGTATATCTGATTAAAAGAATTCCCCTCCACTATTATTACACCTGCTTTGCTCTCTCGAGGTACAATGACACTCCTGGGATCACCGAAATACTGCGAAGAGTGCCCAAGAAATGGAGGCCCAAATACCCAGTGAATTTCATCTATGCACCTGTAAAAGCAGAGAGGGAGGTCAGGATGATTTAGAACATTCTAACGTCTGTATTTATTTGTAATGTTCATGATCTTTTATTACATAAACATCCAATAACATATTAAGGTAAATCGTAAACGTTCTTGTAATGTCCACTCATATATTATTGCGCTTAATAAAGATCTCCATTAAATTTATAAACTTTTTGCCACGACTGTGTTTAAAGTTCTGCCACATTTTACGTGAGTGCTTAGTGAGCCACACGTTTGCTTTTATTGCTTCTGCTGAATGCTGCTTCTCAGAGGAGTGCAGGCGGTTACTCCTTTCTCATTGGGAAGGAGAACACAGTATCTATAGCTCACAGACCTCCTCCTGGTATTTCCTCTCCTCTGCCAGTTCTTTAACCTCACCTCATGATGCTCCTCTTCCTGGTTGTAAAATTTCTGTTCCTACTGGTCCTAGTCCTACAGGCCCTTTTAGCCCACTTCCCACTGGTCCTTGCCTCTTTGGTCTTCTGGTAGTCTTGGCCCTGTTTCTGATCCACACGGCACACCTGGTACTCCTCCTCCTGGTAATCCAGATCCTCTGGGTTCTTCTAGTTGTCCTGGCCATATTGCTTGTCCGGGTCCACTTGATAGTCATCATCACTGGTCCCCCTTCTAATCATCTTCACTCATGCCTTTCCAGCACTCTTCTGAGGCATCCTGGTTCAACGTCTTCAGTTTGTGCTCCTCCTACTTCAGGTTCTCCTGTTCTTTTCCCTAGTACAGTGGTCCTGGTCTTCTTGACCTGATACTCCTGATACTCCTGGTCCTGGAGGCTCAGGTCCTTCAGATGGTCCTGTTACTGGCAGTGCTGCTTTTCCTGTTACTGATAATTCTTGTCCTGCTCCTTTATCATAACCTCGTCCTCTTTCTGGTCTTCCTTCTCCGCCTCCTCCAGATCCTTCTAGACCTACTGGTCCATGTTCTTTTGTCCTATCTTCCTGGTCCAGGTTCTGCTACTTTTCCTGAGCTTGATGCTCTGCCTTACATTATCTTTTTCCTCTGGGGGCAATCGTCCTCCTGGTGACCCTGACCCTTGAGATCCTGGTCTCCTGGTGGTCCTTCTGTGGGTCCTCCTCCTTTTTTCTGGTCTTCTTCCTACTCCCTTTTTCTTATTCTGCTTCTGTAATCTTCCTCATGGTTCCTCCTAGTCGTGGCACTCATACTCCTTTGGTGTTGATCTTCCTTGTCCTGCTGGAAGTCTTGGTCCTCCCTCCCTCGTCCTTCTTCGAGTCTGCTCTTGGTCTTTCTGCTCCTCTTAGGTCTGGTCCTGCTCCTCATCCTCCCATCCCAATCCTTCTCCTCTTCTGCTCCTGGTCTTTCTGATCCTCTTAGGCCTGTTCCTGCTCCTAATCCTCCGATCCCTTCTCCTCTTCTGCTCCTGGTCTTCCTGGCCCCCATGGTACCGGTCCTTCTTTGACCCTGGTCCCCCTGATGGCTTGTGTCCGTGAGGTATTGACCCTCCAACTCATCATAATCCTACTCCTCCTTCCCATTCTAGCATTCCCGGGCCACCTTCTAGTCCTGAGGTCAGCCAGTTACCACAAGCACGTATAGGTGGACAGTCTCATGTGGCCTTGCAGGATGTCTCTTGTGCAACCTATGCAGACTGTGAACCTTAGCTGGGTAGAAGGACCCCTGAGGGGTCAGTCTGTGTTTCCATGGTAACTGGTAATGATAAGCTGCAGCACAGGAATTGTCCAGCACAAGCATCATTAGAAATTTCCAGATTTGGAGATTCTGTGGGCTACCACCTTACTCACGATCAACGTCATACCCATCTGGCTCCAATAAAGATGCTTTTCCAATCTGCTGCCTTATTCATCGAAGTTTTCAAGAAAAAAAGTAACTTGTCGCTCTGGCCCTAAAGACACTTCAATTACTTTGCCTGCAAGCTTGTATCATCAACAAAACCTGCTGCGCTTTCTACAAGACTGTAACAGCCAATCCTGCGCCCTCGTTTGCTAATAAAATCTAAAATATCGAGAGACCAAGGCAACATATGCAGCCATGTCACTAAAAGATTGGAAACCAAAAAAATCCCAAAAGAAAACACCGTTTAACAAGCGGTCGCAAGCCAAACAACCAGGCAGTGGAACTTCATAATATCATTTCTTGAGGTAGCATACACTCCTGTCTTTCCACTGCGAGTTAGATCGAAGTGTCATCTGCATTTTTGTAATTTATAAACCTGGAGGTTCACATGTTTATGAGTCCTACAAAGGTTTAATACTCAGGGATTTAATGCGGTTCTTTGATGGACCACATGTGACATAGCTAGTTACTGACATTTAAGCTGTCCAAGTTGTATGCATTGTCTCCGTTTTAACAGGAAGCACTAAAAGCCTTTGAGAGCAGTTTCCGAATGCCTGTATGTTGTAGTAGAGTTACTAGGGCCATCTGGGACTTGGTACAACATTACGAGGCTGTAACTAATGCATCAAAAAGCTACAACTGGGTCCTTTTGCAAAATCAAGATAAAATAACTAAAACTTCACACAGTGGCTGGGGCACAAAGCCACAGCTGAAGACCTCTGTAGTCTGGGATTGATCCTCCTGCGACACCCATTGGCAGGGACATGCATTTACATCTGGAGACTCCCCCAGCTCATGACTTGCTGCTTGTTCACAGCGGTAAAGAATCAATATAGTGGGACCGGCGCCCTACCTGATCACCACGCAACCTCAGGGGCACCCCACAAACCTGATTCTATCTGTCTCTTGCACACACTGCCGAGGAGCCCTGACGCTCATTCTAAATGGCGCCCATCGGTCGGCGATTGAGGGAGTTTTATAATGGTCAGTAAAATACTCTTTACGAAATCGCTAAGTAACCTATAGAGGGAACGACGCTTCACTGGAGGAATCACCGGAGCAGACCCCATAGTGTCATGCTGCAACTCGGGACCCTCTAGCGAAGTTCTACAGACAGTGACCATCCACGGAGGGTTGCCCGGATCGCAGGGGACGCACCCGAGAAATTGAGGTAGTTGTCACGCCTGATCCAGAAAAGTGTGATGCCCAATATACAGAACGCCCTCGCAAATACCAAAATGGGGAAGTAGTGGTCTTGCAATTCTTCGCTGCTACCGTCTCTAGGTAAGAGAACTTGCCTGGGACTGGAGCGCCTGTTGGGACCCTGGGGCAGAGTAAAATTACCAAAGAGGCAGCAATGGAGCTAAGGTGAAAGAGGGGTGGTAGTGACCACTACCTAATCAACACTCAATGACAATCTCTGAGCATACTCCTGATCCCCATCCTGACAGCGGAGTCCAAACACTATGTCTGACGCCCGGTGGAGCTGCTCTGTTCAGCTATTGAAGAGAACGGCCTTGGTTCACCACCTGACCGTCACCTAACCAGACGGACTTTCGGGACAGTTTTTCTCCCCATCTCCCTGTCTTGCTCACCCCCCCATCGTATTTCTGTGACTCTGCTTTTTCCTTGTCTCCTATCTATCTGTTCTTATTCAGCATTCTTTCTTTCTTTGTCTATTTCCTTGCTCCTATCCCCTCTCACCTGAATCTTTCCCCTTGCCTGCTTCACCGCCAGCCCTTGGACTAAGCACTCCTCCCCTTTTTGGGGAAAGATCCAAGATATATTCGCTGGAGTCTCAGCATACCCACTGAGAGAGTCCACAGCGCCAAGGGAGCCACTCACAATTGAGGTATTGTATGGCACCCCTTGCCAAATCACTCCTTCCCCTTCCCTTTTTGGGGAAGGATCCAGTAAAGTAGGGGCCTTGTAGTCTCAGGGACCTCTCTGAGAAAGTCCACTGCTCTTAGGGAGCCTCTCGCAACAGAGATGGGGAAATAATACCACTCCCCCTGGGTTCACAGCTTACTGGACTTTGGGCGCAGCTTTGACTCGCCTACCGGTTTGTGTCCCCGCCACTCTCCCCCTCCGCTTGCCTTGCAGTGTCTCTAATCCTCCCCTACAATTTCCCTCCTCCACTCTCTGGCTACTTCCCCTGCTCCTACCCCCCCACTCCCCGGAATATCTCCCCTTGCTTGCCTTCACCACCTAGCCCCCTGTCCTTTTGTGCCCTTTGACAAAGCACTCCTTCTCACCTTTTTGGGGAAAGATCCAAGTTATATACGCTGGAGTCTCAGCATACCCGCTGAGAGAGTCCACAGCACCAAGGGAGCCACTCACAATTGAGGTATGGTAGGCACCCCTTCCCAAAGCACTCCCTCTCCCCTTTTTGGGGAAGGATCCAGTAAATAGGTCTTGGAGTCTCAGAGACCCCTCTGAGAGAGTCCACTGCGCTTAGGGAGCCTCTCGCAGCAGAGATGGGGAAATTATACCACTCACCCTGGGATCACAGCTTCTGGACTTTGGGCGCAGCTATGACTCGTTTACTGGTTTGTGTCCCTGTCACCCTCCCCCTCCTCTTGCCATGCCATGTCTCTAACCCTCCCCTCCTCTTTCCCTCCTTCACTCTATGTCTACTTCCCCTGCTCTTACCCCCCACTCCCCGGAAATCTCCCCTTGCCAGCTTTTCCCCCTACCTATATGTTCTTTTTTGTTTGTCTCAACCTTAGTTGTAAATAAAATGGCCATGCTCTAATAATCTGTGTAACCTTTGTAAAGCTGTAACCTGCAA
This sequence comes from Lissotriton vulgaris, assembly GCF_964263255.1. Taxonomy (NCBI): domain Eukaryota; kingdom Metazoa; phylum Chordata; class Amphibia; order Caudata; family Salamandridae; genus Lissotriton; species Lissotriton vulgaris. The sequence continues at coordinate 614,250,178 of NC_141694.1, read as the reverse complement.
TTTATTGTCTGATACCCATGTTAAGCGCTCTGATACCTGCGGGTCTAGCCAGTGCTATATAAAACCTTTTAAATAAATAAATAAATAAATAAATAAAATATAGGGATCCTACCGTGAGCCCAGTGCTCCGGAGTCAGCTGCTCTGACCGCTGCGCCACACCTCTCCCATTCAATAAGTTTAAGGCTATTGCATATTTGGCTGAAGAGGCCTTCTTTTATTATTATCATCTTGCCGACTTTTTGATCCATGTTAGTTTGTAGTTTGTGGGTGGCGAGTTTCTTTGGCGATTGTACATCGGATGGGATTTTGGAAGTTCAGTTGAGACAGCACGATATTTTGGCAAGCCGGTAACCAATTATTATTTGGTGATTTAGAGACCTCGCCTATTACATGGGTGGCCACTGAAGTGTGAGCATGTCTATGCGATCCTGCACAAAATCAGCTTGGTAGTGTGAGCAGCGACTGGGTGCTTGGGCCAGGTGGCTCATTATACTAATACATCCCCTCCAGGGGTCTGTGTCTCATCTCATGCTCACATGCTCAAATCCTGGTGGGTCCACACAGTCTATCATCTTTACATGGGTGATAAAACAAGTACCATTGAGTTAGGTAATAGTAAACAACTACTATCTTCCCCAAGATGCCCAAAGGCACTTTGCAACTACTTATATTATGTTCATTGTTATGCTTTTTTCACTTCACTAATGTGTGGCTCGCAGAATAGTGAATGTTGGGCTATGGTTGTGGGTGGTGAGTGTGACGACAAAGGCAGTATAATTCCTGTTAGAGTGGCAGTTAATCTTGATTTGCAGAAACAGTGACCAGGTAGTCAAGTCAAGTCAAGTCAGAGAATTTATATAGCGCACTACCTACCCAGAGGGTCTCAAGGCGCTTAGAAATGGGAGGAGGATTACTTGTCAAATATCCATGTTTTAAGTTGCTTTCTGAATGCTAGGTGGTTCTGGGTGAGGCGAAGGTAGGCGGGGAGTGAGTTCCATGTTTTAGCAGCCAGGTAGGAGAATGATCTGCCTCCCATGGTGGTCTTGTTGATGCGAGGTACAGTGGCGAGGGCTTGGCTGGAAGAGCGAAGTTGGCGGGAAGGGGTGTAGAAGGATAGTCGTGAGTTGAGGCATTCTGGTCCGATGTCGTAGAGTGATTTGTGTGCGTGGGTTAGCAGTCGGAAGGTGATTCTCTTATTGACGGGTAGCCAGTGGAGGTCTTTCAGGTGACCAGAGATGTGTTCGTTGCGCGGGATGTCTAATATGATCCTGGCTGAGGCGTTTTGGATTCGTTGGAGTTTCTTCTGGAGTTTAGCGGTAGTACCGGCGTAGAGGGTGTTTCCGTAGTCCAGACAGCTCGTGACTAGAGCATGGGTGACTGTTTTCCTTGTTTCGTTGGGGATCCAGAGAAATGTTTTTCTGAGCATGCGGAGGATGTTGAAGCAGGATGAGGTAACTGCGCTGACTTGTCTGTTCATTGAAAGTGAAGAATCCAGGATGACGCCTAGGTTCCGTGCGTGGTTGTAAAATTGTAAAGATGAGGTTTTCCAAGAATGAGTAATCCAAAGGAAGCAGTAGATTAGAAGAATGGATTTATTTAAGTAAATAAGCAGAACACCACGGGAGTGCGTCCTTCCTCTCCGGGCCATGAACAGCAACTGACAAAGGAAACTGTCCATGCCAGAGAGTTAGATCGCCCTCACGAGAATGCATATTCAAACATCAATACATAACATAACATTAGACTTCATGCGCACCTAACAGGAAGTGTGCGCATGAAGTCGGACTTTGAAGGAAAACATGCGCGCATGCAAATGCGCGTGTAGTTTAATACTGACTTGCGCTCGTGTGAGAGCGCGTGTAACACATGTGCACATATTACATCACCCTTCCCCTTTCATAAACAAATGAAGACAGTTAAGATAAATAAAAATCTTTGTACCTAGAAGGAAAGGAGCAATTACGTGTTGGTCTTGCTTGATCAGTACACACAACATCAGTACTAAAGGAATTAGTTGACGGTATTGGATCCTGACACTGTTCAAGTTGATCATGAGGAAACTCATTTTGTACAGTTATAAGTTCAGGCTCAAAAATAGGTTCAAGACGAAACTCTTTTTGCACACCTAAATCCTCCAAAAAATGTGAAAAGTGTAAATCATCAGTTAAGACCTCTTTTCTATCAATTATCATTCTTGCTTGATCTGGCGTTAATTTCACCAAAACTCTCTTACTCCACCAACCTTTTTGCCCAAGAAACAAAGAGCCCTTTGAAGTTTTCAACACCTGTACTGGAAGAGAAAACCTGGAAAGGCCTTTCTTTACTTTCATCGGAGACTTGATCAAAACCCAATCTCCTATTACAAAATCAGAATCAGTTTTACATTTCTTACCATCATAATTTTTTTTCTGAGCAGCTTGCTTGAAAGACACACTCTTGAGCATTCTTTCTTTGTCCTTACAAACCAAACATGAGTTGTCACCTTTCTTTAAATCCTTGATCCAAGAAGGACACAAGGTACCATTTGGATCCCTTTTTCTTAAAAGTCTAAAGGGGGAAACTCCAGAGGTCGTGTGTGGGGTAGTGAGATATGCCCAAAGTTTCTTTTTTAGAAATACATCCACAGGAACCCTCTCAGCTAAAGCTGTCTGTATTCCTTCTTTTATGACCCTATTCATGCGTTCGACTAAACCATTAGCTGCTGGAGAATACAAAGCAACCTTCAAATGCTTGATGTCGTGAGACAAAAAAAATGTTTCCATACTTGTCGAGGTAAAATGAGAACCATTGTCAGTTACTACCTCCTTGGGAAAACCCTCAGTCATAAAAATTCTAGATAAAAAGTTGATCACAGCACTAGAAGAAGCTGAAGAACAAAACTCAAACTCCACCCACTTTGAGTAATAGTCAACCAATACCAAGATGTACTTTTTATCATTGGGAAGTAGATCAAAGGGGCCTGCAAAATCTACTGCGACTTTCAACCAAGCTTCTTCAGGCGTTGGTACGTTGTGTAACGGAAGTTTTGCAATCTTCCAGTGCTTGTCTGAGACCAGACATGTGCTACAAGCATTTACCCATTTGGTAACATCAGACTCTAGGGCAGGCCACCAAAAACTTTCTTTCAATCTTCTAGCTGTCGCACCTATACCTAAATGGCCCTCATGCGCTATGTCAAAAATTCTTTTCCGTAAAGAAAAAGGAGGTACAGCTAAGTCTCCACGCATAACTAAATCCTCAACTATAGATAGTTCTTCACTAACTTGTGCAAAAGATTTTAGTGGAGATGGTAATGACCTCTCTTTAGGCCAGCCAGTTAAAATCATATTCTTAACAGCTAGAAGCGTAGAATCTTCTGCAACCGCTTTTAACCAATCATCTTTTGTTATGTGAGGAAGATCAGTGATAACATCCTCTATGGTGGCAACCACACATTCCACGTCATCAAACCTTGAAGGCAAAAAGTCATCCTTTAAGGACAGTCTTGACAAACAATCCGCTCTGCCATTTCGACCACCCGGGATATACTTGATAATAAAATTGTACTCATGTAGGCGTGATAATAATCTTAACAACCTTGAGGAAGCTTTACCCGTTCCATTGCCTGATAGTAAATGAATTAGGGGTTTGTGGTCTGACAGAATATCGAATTGTGTACCCCAAATAAAAGTCCTAAACTTTTCCACAGCCCAAGTGCAAGCCAAATCCTCCCTCTCTATTGTGCTATAGTTAGATTCAGCAATAGAGAGGGATCTGGAAGAGAAACCAACAGTGTTCTCTTTCCCATTCACCCATTGGGATAAGACAGCTCCTAAACCTTTTTGGCTCGCATCCACCGCTAGTATGCATTTGTAACCAGGTGAAAATGGTGATAACGCAGGAGCCTGAAGAATTAACTTTTTAATTAATTCAAAGGCATTCTGTGCATCATCATTCCATGTAAACTGAATGTTTTTCTTCAATAGGAGGCGTAATGGTTGAACCACCTGGGCGTAGTTGGAAATGAATCTAGAATAATATTCTGTCATTCCCAGAAATGACCTAAGCAGATCTTTGGTATTGGGAATAGCTACTTCATCAATGGCCTTTGTAAGAGAAAATTTGGGACTGATTCCAGAAGCTGAGATGGTATGCCCCAAATAATCTAGTGACTGAACCATAAATTTGCACTTATCTGTACCAAGTGTAACTCCAAATTCCTTAAATTTCTCAAGTACTTTCCTTAGGGTAGTAACGTGTTCATTTCTGTTTTTTGAGTAAATAAGGACATCATCCTGGTAAGCCTGAACTGAAGCAATACCAGCTAACATGTGATCCATGAACCTCTGGAACACGCTCGCCGCAGAGGCTAAACCAAAGGGTAACCTAAGATATTTAAATGCACCAAAAGGTGTTATAAAGGTTGTCAGGTCAGTAGAAGGAGTGGACAAAGGAATTTGATGGTATGCTGATTTCAAATCCAGGATAGAAAAACATGTGGAGCCTGCAATATTCGATAAAAGATCTTGAATTTTGGGCAGTGGATGGCAGTCTACCACTATATTTTTGTTAAGTGAGCGTAGGTCAGCACACAAACGAATCGAATTATCTTTTTTCCGCACAATAACAATGGGACTCACCCATTCAGAGGAGTCTGTAGGAGTTATGATCCCTTCTTCCACCAATTTATCAAGTAAAATTTTTAGATCGGTTCTCACCCTCAAGGGAATGGGCCTAGCTTTATGTACAATGGGAATAGCATTCTCTTTTAACTTTATAAAATGTTCTACCTTGGTAATCTTACCAATGCGTGATGTGAACACATCTGCAAATTCATTTAAAATTTTACCTGTGAAAGAAGAAGCATCATTTGTTTCAGAACTATCTATGACATCAATAGTAACACTATCTATGCCATCAATAGCAACATCATTATTGATTTGAATGGGATTTTCAGAACCAGGGACTAATTTTAAGCCCATCTTGGCTAAATCTTGCCATCCAATAATGAGTTTACCTTTAAGTGCAACATAAACTTTCGTTGAAATTTTTCTCCCAAAACCAGACACAAACTCAATGAAATACCCATACATTACAATTTTTTTACCCGTATAACCTTTGGGAATGATATCCAATTCCTCTAATACTTTACCGGGCCAGTGTTTCTCAAACAAAGTGTCAGAAATGATCGTGACTGGTGCTCCAGAGTCACCCATCATTTCTAATTTTAAATCACCAATAATGAATTCAGCTAACGGTTCTTTGACCTTTTTCTCTGAAGAAGAATTTAAATCTACAATATCAATGTCAACAGACAGCATCATTCTTCCCATACTATTGGAAAGAATGAGACCATGTTCAGTAGAGTCTTCATTTGAAATTTCTCTAGTATCTAGAGAACTGACTCTGACAAGTCTCTTGCTTTTACACACATTATAAAAATGACCAGTTTTTCCACACTTAGTACATTTTTTGCCTAAGGCTGGGCAAATGGGACTATCACCTAAGTGCGTTTTAGATCCACACCTGTAACAATATGATGGAGTTTTGTTTTGTCTCACTTGAAAAGGTTTTGAAAAACGTGATCTGTAAGCAATATTATTAACAGAAGCATCATGTTCAACAACATTAATATGCGAAACGTTGTCTTGATTCAAGCAAGAAGAGGTGATGATGGACCTCTCTATTCCCTTTGCCATGATAATGACCTCAGTCAAGGTTGGGTCTCTGCAACTGAGAATCCTTTCTTGTATCTTCTTATGAAAACAAGAGTAAACAAATTGGTCTCTTATGTGATAGTCTAATTCTGCACCAAAGTTACATTCAGACGCTAAATTCCTGAGAACTGATATATAGTCTTCAACGGATTCATCTGAACTTTGTTTCTTCTTTCTAAAGTTAAATCTTTCAAGCATCACACTTGGCTCTTCCAAAAATTTCTTATTTAATCTCTGGATAGCATCTGTATATACATTCCATCCTTCACCTCCATCTGGAGGTGGAATAGTGACTGGCAAATTATTAAAAGTCTCACGTCCAACTCTTCCCAAAAAATTATATAAAATAGCAAGTTTGCGCTTAGCAGAATAATCCTCTGCGTCAATGGCTACCAAATAGTTTTCAAAAGATGTAATCCATAGTTTCCAGGGTTCTTTGGGTTTACCCTGATGAGGTAAAAAATGTTCTAATTGAAAGATTTCTTGTTTTGCCATTGAAAACAGGAATTTAAGTTGATAAATGAGGTTTAAATATTCCTTTTACTTAAGTTATTAATTAAAATAAAGTGCTTACTTTCTCCTGGACAAATAGGGAGTAAAGAGAAAAATATTTAGACTTACAGTTCCTTTAACGAGAAGAAATGTCCTCCGGATTGTTTTATTTCTTTTTTTTAAAGCCAGTAAAATCGTTTTCTGGTAAACGATCGTGCTCCAGTTCCTTAAACAAGCAGGGAAAGGTGAACAGCCAATCGTTTCATTAGGGGGCGTGACCATGCGAAGAAACCCAATTGGAAGGAGTCTTAGTAAAGCAGGCAGACCCCTTTATGAGAGAAACGAGAGTCGGAAGCTCTGAGCTGATCACGTGTTTTCTTTCCGGTTGAACAGAGGGAGCAGTTGAAGAAGCAGATCGAGAGAAGCACAGCACAAATAAATGGTGATGTTAAATCCTGATGTTAAATCCACAAAAAAAAACGCCGAAAAACGTCGCCAATTGTAAAATTGTAAAGATGAGGTTTTCCAAGAATGAGTAATCCAAAGGAAGCAGTAGATTAGAAGAATGGATTTATTTAAGTAAATAAGCAGAACACCACGGGAGTGCGTCCTTCCTCTCCGCGCCATGAACAGCAACTGACAAAGGAAACTGTCCATGCCAGAGAGTTAGATCGCCCTCACGAGAATGCATATTCAAACATCAATACATAAACATAACATTAGACTTCATGCGCACCTAACAGGAAGTGTGCGCATGAAGTCGGACTTTGAAGGAAAACATGCGCGCATGCAAATGCGCGTGTAGTTTAATACTGACTTGCGCTCGTGTGAGAGCGCGTGTAACACATGTGCACATATTACAGTGGTCTGTCGGGATGGGTGCTTTTCCAAGGGCTTCCGGCCACCAAGAGTCGTCCCACGCAGATGGGGATGTACCTAAGATGAGGACTTCTGTTTTGTCTGAGTTCAGTTTCAGACGGCTTTGTTTCATCCATTCGGCAACTTCTTTCATTCCTTCGTGTAGGTTAGTTTTGGCGGTGCTGGGGTCATTGGTGAGAGAAAGGATAAGTTGAGAATGTTAGAATTGGGGGTCTCTGGTTGGCGCAAGTATGCACTTGTGACAAGCAGGGACCCTCTCCTCTAAGTCAGGGCGAAGGATGACCCCTTTAGAATGACCCTTACTCACCCTCTAGGTGCGTGGCGTGAGCAGACAAGGCTATTCTCCAGGCGTTATGGAGTTAAGCATTTGTAATAACACACACAGTAACATATGCCAATCCCCCCACAAATGGACACCAGGCTTGTGGTTGTATCCAAATATGGCTTCTTTATATAAAATATATATATCTCTATGCAGTTCAGACTTAGTACAAGACCAAATAACGTTTGTGTAGCACCACAGATTGTAAATAGGCAAGCTTCTCTTTCAATTGTTCCACCAACAGTTCTTTGTTGCAGATTAAATGGCGAGTTCTTAGTTTTAGTGTTTCTCTGAGTCTCTAAAAGGAATGTTCCTGGTGCTTTAAGTTAAGGTACTGTAGTTTGATATAATCTGGCTCATCTGCAATGGCGGAGGACCTTTGCCGCACTGTCTGAGAGCCAGCAATTGAAAAATAAACCGATCTTTTCTTCTTGTTTATTTTTCAGCTGCTGGCTGAGCCAGCAGGCGTGCGAAGGGGTGGGGCCGGGCCATGGGAGGAAGGAGTACTGGAGTGGTATGTCTGTTTGACTGGCTGTCTTAGGACGGGCAAACAGACATGCACAGTTAGGTTTCTCCAACCCAGGTTTATTGCACAGCCGGATTGAAGAAACAGCACAGACTCCCTGTGCCTGAGTGTCTGCAGGGACCAGGAAGCAGAGGAACGTGAGGCACCAGCAGCTACAGGTAAGTCTTTTTTTTATTATTAAACCCCCCGGCGCTTCCATGCACCCCCTGCATCCACTCCAGCCTCCTCACCCCTTTTTGTTTGTGTTGGCCGCCACTGCCAAGATATTTCTATTGTGAATGTCCCTCTGGCTTTATTTGGTAGGGCATCTAACTTAGAGTTGTCAAAAAACTGTAGGCAGTCGTAGCACTGCCTCTTTTCTACATGCGTTTCAGATTTCTGTTTTCTTTTTGAATAATTCTCTTTCCTTTTTGCAGTCTGTGCTTGATTAGATTCGTTTTCAGTTTTAAAGTATTTAGTTTCCAAGGGGCTGCACTTTCTAGCTACATGGTCTCAACCTTAGTACTGGGGCATTTAACAAAGTTCAATCTTTATATTCTTGTTCTTTTGACTACATGTTGTACATGTTGTTATGGGAGGAAGGCACAAATCCATAAAAGTAAATCCACAATTTGCTCATAAAAGTGCCAAAGACAACATATGTGAAAGTGAGGTGGAGCTTGCATTGTCAAATATCAGAGCACAGGGAAAGATAGCAAACAGTACCGGAGGTCTTATCTTTTTACTGTCTTTGCTTGGCTTTAGGCCCTGACTGGGAAAGTATAGAGTGAGAAGGACAGATTCACAGACAGAAGTAGAGGAAGGGTTGCAGAGAGAAATACTCATATAGAGCGGTAGATCCTTTTATCTGATTTGTTTGCATTCAGTTCATGTTTTGGATGCGAACCAACTGCCTGAAGATCACCTCAAATAAGATGGAAGTACTAGACATCGGCACTTAGACGTCCCCATGGGATTCCACCTGGTGGCCATCGGAGCTAGGACCAATACTGACAGACCACTCAAGAAATCTAGGCATTTTCCTAGATCCAAGCTCAACATTACGGCTCAAGTCAATGCAGTGTGCACCTCCTGCTTCCACATGCTACGCATGCTGTGACAGGTCTTTAAATGGGTGCCTCAGAACATCAGACGAACCATCATGCAAGCACTCATCACCAGGCTGGACTACGGCAACTCTAAGCTGGAATCTCCAAACAACTCCTACACAGACTCCAACCGGTCCGGAATGCATCCACAAGCCTTATACTTGACCTCCCACGCCGCACCTACATCTCACACCAAGCACATCAGGAATCTCCAGTGGCTCCCATTCACAAACACAGCCAGTTCATACTTCTCATGCATATATACAAAGCCCTACACAGCACAGGACCAGAATAAATGAACATCTGAATACACTTTCACCCACCCACCAGACAACTATGCTGTACCTCGCTCTCACTCGCACACACTCCACGCATCCACAAAAGCATAACTAAAGGTCACTCATTCTCCTCCATCGCACCCAAGACATGGAGCAACTTCCCTCAACACATCAGAGCCAACCCTCACTTCTTAAGTTCTGCAAGAAGGTAAATAACTGGCTTTTCGTGTAAGCACTTTGTGGCGACACACCTATACACCTTGCCCAAGTGCCTGGATACCCTCTCGGATGATTAGTGTGCTATACAAATCAACGTAGCTTAACACATACCATTATTGCAAACATGGATAAAACAATGTCATAATGAATATGCCCATCTAAAGCATAATACACACATGCACAATACACAATACACAATATATCCTCTGGGGCGAATTGTTGAATTAAAGACCTGCTCATGAGAGTGATCCACATATAAACTACGGTTCGAGTCCATATACCTCAGCCAAGCCAGTGCTTCAATATAAACAGTGCAAGTATATAAACATGATCCTGGTATCAATATTGTGTGTCTGCAAAAAATCTGGTAATAAAATAATACATAATTCCTTCTTTACTCAACAGACAATATTAAAATCAACGTATGACTATGAACACTGTATGTGATGAAACAAAACCTAAGGAGTACATATCGCAGGCGGATTCTTGATTTTTTCCCTCAAACTCCTTCACTACGTTATATCCAAAGTAGGCAGAAATGTTGCTTTCCCTGCATTTGCTGGTGCAGCCGCAGTGTCTGCGACTAGCCGCCAGAGGGCAGGGCAACTCCAAGAGCCAGGCATTAGAATGCTACAAAAAAACAGGAAGCAGGCAGCGATGCAGTCAGATCCTGGCCAAACAACAGAGGCTGCAGTTCATTCCAGAGGTCAGGGGCATATTTAAACTTGCTTCATTACTGCCACCATTTTCTTTGCCAGAGATTTTCATTTTTTCTTAAATCAGTTTACCTCGGGTTCTTTCCGAGACAGGGAGATGAAAGTGCTGAGTTCCATTTTCATTTGTGGATATCAAGCTTTTTATCAAATTACAGAGGTGGTGTTTTAGAATTTTTCATATCTGATCACGGAGAACAGCCACAAATAATTTCTGTTCTTTATTCAGGAGTCTTTCTGGCAGTCACAGTATTTTATTTATTTATTACTTAATATTGTGCTGTAGTCAATCATGTGGTATTCAGGGAAAAGAAAATAGAGCTTTTCGTTTGAAAAATCTTGCGTGGAGCGAAACAGCATTACAAGGAACCGAAGAGACAGTGTTTATTTTTCCATTTTGAATATAAGTAAAACTATATAGGGCTTTATATCCACTACCAAGTTATCCATTTATTCTTTAGACTTTATTTCACTTTTTAATTCTAAAAAAAGCAATTTCATTTAATTTGTCTACCAAAAGAAAAGCTGCATTTTTGGATTTTTAAAGTTATTTTTATATTTCCCTTTTGTCGCCACTCGAATCGCAATTTAAACTAATTTGTTACGTCACTAGTCCTCACATATTGACCAGTTGCAACACCACTGTCATTAATAAGGAAGACTTGCAAAGAGCAAAATAATTGGTAACAGTGGACCACGTGACAATGCTTTGAAAAATGGACGTAATTGGATTCCTGTGTATCTCTGGAAGGCCAGAGGTTTACTTTGAAACATTGCACAATAAAAGTAAGACTTGAAAGTTAAAACGATGAATCTGTGAAATGATAATTTTCTTTATATATGCACATATACACCTGGCTTATTGCAGTGTTGAATTTGGAAACAGTTCCAATCCTGAGCTGCAATCAAGATCTTTGTTATGAAACTGCCTTGCATTTTTACATTTTAGCTCTTTCCACCGTTTTGTTTTATATACTAAACTTGGCCATCAGTTATTACTTGTAGGGGCATATTATCTAGAAAGTGGCTGTGAGAGGCGTTAGGATTTTCCTGGTCTTAAGTTTGGCACTGCCACCTATTATCACCTCTCTTGATAATAGGTGGCAGCGTTGAAGTGAATGGGTGTTGTGGTGGAACGCCCACCGCAATACACACTGCACGCCCCTTTCACACAAATCTTAGCATGAAAGGGGCCCTATTATTACCAAGACAGCGTTATGCCACTTATAGTGGCTTTTAGCCATGTTATGTGGTTTACTGCTGCCTTAGTAATAGGGCGCTTACCCTATCGCCACCACAAAGTCACAAAAAGTGACTTTGCGGAGTTGATAGGGGCTTGGTAATATGCCCCGTAGTGTTTTGTGTTGAGTGAATGAATCAATTGGCAAGGGACGGCTCTGTAAAATGTATATACTCAATATACTTTCGGGGAACCTATTATGTAAAGGGTTCACTTTCCCGGTTTGTCCCCTTAAAACAGGTGCGCTGGTACAAACAGGAAAGTGTGTCCTATTACATGGAATGCACTGCGCCAGGACTGTCGTGAACTCGTGCTGCCCTGGGGGCAGCACATTCATTAGAAAAATGGTTTGGCTGCTTTGAAGTTGCTCTTTGTTTCACGGTGCAGGCCGCAACCTGCCTGCACTTTTATGGGAGATTAGAGATACCCTTACAGGCGGGTGCTTTGAGTGACTGCACCCGCCTGCAAGGGGATGTCTGGGGAGTCCATGAGACCCCCTTCGACTCCTCCACAGGGCTGCCATCGGGGAGCACACTGCCCATGCACCTCCTGACAGCTTCTTTACCTTTGCGCCCTTATCTATAATATGGCGAGGGCACAGAGGCAAAGGGATTACCTCATTTGCATGGGGCTACTTCCCCATGCAAATTAGGGAACACCCTATGAAGATAGCGCTGGAGCTTTATGTGTGCTAGAGCTATCAGTGTTAGAGAAGGGGATGCACAAGCATCTGCAGCCCATTCTGTAATACCAAAGTTCCCCCTGGCCGTGCAAAGCGGGTGCAAATGCATGTTGCACCCCGCGGTCGCCAGTAGGTAGTTATAGTTAGGATTTTTTTCACTGTAAAATCTCAACATTCTATTGGGAATAACTTTGCCGTCGGTTGAGGAATCTGCCTGAAAATTTCCTCAAATTTTCCTCGCGGCGCTCCGGTCCTTCCCTGAAAGTTTGGGGGGATTCGTCAAGCGGGCGCCGAGATAAAAGGGGGGTCCCAAAACGTGTTTTCCCCATGTTATTTTCCATAGGGCGGTCGTCCTCACTTTTAGCCCGAACGGCTGAATGGATTTCCACCAAACTTGGCAAAATTGTAGGGACTGGTACCCCGATGTGCCTTTGCTATGTCTCAAGATATATGCTCCAGTGGTTTTTACGAAAATTAACTTTGAAAAAATATATATTGGGCTACATTGGGCTATATATATGTTAGAGCCCAAATGTAGCCCAATGTAGCCCAAAGATGGCCACCAGAGACAAAAAAACAAATGTAGCCCAAATATCAGCCAGATGTAGCCCAACTATAGCCTAATGACAGAATGTCCCAGAGTGTTCTAAAGAACAACTAGAGCGCTAACAGTCTTACTTATGACAAAAGTATGGCACACCTGAAGTCATCTTGATTGGAATAAAGTGTTAACACTTAAAACATTTAATTTGCAAAGGAACAACATGAGGGGGTTCATTTTGCCATAGAAATTATGATTAGTGCTGAAGAAAGAAAAATGAGGGCACATTTTGAGTGACTTCTCAAATCCTCTTATATTTCATTAAAATAATTCTGATATGCAGCCCCCCAAGATGGCCACCAGAGACAAAAGAGCCCAAATGTAGCCCAAATATCAGCCAGATGTAGCCCAATTACAGAATGTCCCAGAGTGTTCTAAAGAACAACTAGAACGCTAACAGTCTTACTTATGACAAAAGTATGGCACACCTGAAGTCATCTTGATTGGAATAAAGTGGTAACACTTAATACATTTAATTTGAAAAGGAACAACATGAGGGGTTTCATTTTGCCATGGAAATGTTATATATATATATGCCTGGAATACCATTTGAAAGAGCCAATAAATCTCCCCACTAAGTACATCTGCTGCTTCGGGGTCCTATCTGTTTGGTGTGGAAAATCGCCGTGTGAACAGAAGGTGTCGAATTATATATATATATATATATATATCTCAGAAGCCGCTTGAAGAGATCAGGCGCAGCAGCACCGAAAAAGCAGACACGAGCCCAGAGTAAGTGCAAGCAGTAGCGTTTATTTTCTCATTAGTCCGCCATAACGCGTTTCACCACCGGAGTGGCTTGATCACATGACAACGTTCAAGCATCGAATGGACCATTAAAACAGCTAGCACCCTATGCACGTGATTGTGAAGGTGATAAACATAAAGGAAAAGTGAAATGCAACATATTTTCAAACCTTAGAAGAAAGACTGTGCTTTGTACAAGGTAAACCTGTTAGAGTAACTACTTTGTACCAACTAATATGAGGGAATTTTTAGAAATAAATTCATGTGATGACCTAAGCTATGAACCAGCGCAATTTATAAAGGGAAAAAAAAACTCATGGCTTAAATGCATGACTAACAGTATAAATACATACAGCATAAATACATTCACCATTGCACCCCATAGGATTTCAAGGGAAAATTTGATAAAGTACAATTCGAAATATATAAATATATCTAGGAAAAGAATATTTTTGCTTTTCTATACAAAAATAATTTTGATAAAAAAAAATATATATATACATTTCATATATTTACACACCAGTGGTTAAGGCTTTTAGGTCATAGCATAATTGTAGCATAAATGCTTGGTTTTGATATATAAAGTGCAGCATTAATACAAAACCCTCTTGTATGTCAAATTGACCAATGATCTAAACACAGTTGGATTTTCATGGAAAATATGGATTAAAGTGCCATTGAGTGCCAAAAGTAAATAAAGTGAATGTGAAATTAAAAACAATCCTGATATGAGGGTTGTTATGAGAGGCAAATGACAGCTATATGGGGCAAGTCGTCAGTCTTGCGGTGCAGCGATAGGCGGTTGCCACAGGACTCTCAAAATGGCGGCCGGCTCTTCAGATTTGGGCGTGGTCCACTAAAATGGCCCTGGGACACCTTGGAACTCGGACGCTTGTCTGCTAGGTCTTGGGCCCCATTCTCGAAAGCGTCCCCTCAGCCTTGAAGATTCTACAAAAGTCTTGGGGGCCCCCGACTCCCGCAGGCTTCTGGTGGGGAGTGGCTGCCATGATTGCTCGTGGAATGGCCACGACTGAGCTACGAGATGGTGGTGCTGTCATGCTGACGCCAGCTTCAGTCTGAAACATCCAGAAACACTGTAGACTACCAATTCGATCAGTTCCGGTAGCGCCCCAACGTGACCCGGTAGAGAAGAACTTGCCCTCCCCTCTTTGACTGAAGGTTCTTGTTGCCTGTCCCTTCTGTTGTCATTTAACAGAACTTTTTAGACTGCTGAAAGGGGTTGTGTTCCGACCGCTGGTTGGTGGAGACATTTTGACTATATTCTGGACCTACGTTGTCGCGTAATGCGTTATATGACACGCCGCGTTAGCGCACCCGGAAGTGCTCCGGTGCGCGAAGCGCAGCTACCCGGAAGCGATCCGGGGCGCAGCGCGTAACGTAAGCAAAACAGGTCATGTGACTTGTTAATAAAACTTTTCATTGGTTCATTTTACTTTTGTTATTCTAATGATGAAAGGCTTGGTCATATGACCTAAAAATTACGCTTTTTATTGCTTTCGAACATTATTTTTTCTTAAACATATATGTTATAATGTTCCAGGCTAATGTACTTTCCCGGAAAATTTACAACTGTCCTGCAAGTAAAATATATTCCTTTTTCGAGAAAAAGGCCGTTTCTTCGTCCCATGACGGAGCCGTTGAGCAAAAGAGGCTCGGCCTGCTGTCTTAGTCGCCGATACGCCTGAATATCAGATTCTTATCGATCACTTTATGTTGCAGGAGTAGAAAACACAACAGCCCTTGACCATTTATCTTTACTGCGTTCCTGCGTATTATACCTTTTATCCGTCATGTAATTAGACTGCTTTATTTCACTTGCCTTTTACTGATTCGAAAACAGTGACTAAAATTAAAAACTTTACCAATGTAAATACTACTACCATGTTTTGTTTTAAAAACCTTTATTGTGAAAATGTCAGTATACAAATACGGGTCTATAACCACGTGGGCCGGCCACGGAGCAAACGGGAATCGTATATGATGAGGAGATATTTACACTGTAGAGGAACGTAACGAGCGGGCCATTAGGTTGCAAGAACTAAGGTGTCTAACAGTTGCGGAATCGGTGGACGTACATTTTGTAATTAAAATACGACAGGGCCACTTACAATAAAATTATCTAGATATACATTTGCGGGCAAGTACCATGGGTGACGTTAATTCAAACTTTCAATTGTACAGTAATCAATAACACATCAGAACTTAATATCAATAGGGATGTCGAAATATTCAATCAATTCTCGTCCCCGCCCGCCATGTGCTTCAAAACTGCATACGTATCTCGTGATATCAAGGTTGTGCAACCAGTACACAACAAGGAGTTACGAGTCCCATTTATACCGGCGCAATTTTGGATGGTAAAATCCTGAAGAATGTACAAACTGAAAACCTGTTTTTGTCTGTATAGCATCAGCAGCAACGCTTGAGTCACCTTTGTGTGAAGCCGCCATTTTGATTCAATCAATAGCGTCCCCCTGCACACATTCAGGGACCTGGTCGTGTCTTCAGGTCAAAGGGATTGTGGGACAAGATGCAGAAAGGAAAAGGAAAAAAGTTCCGCCGGACCCCGGGAGCCGGCCGCCTATGTCATGGGCGATCTTTGGCCACACCAGGGCAATAGTGAAGCTGCAGCAGGTGCAAATATGCTTCAGCAGTGTTACAAGCGCTGCTCAGAACTCCCAACTATGACACCACCTCGGTGCCATCCGGATCTTGGCGCCTTGTGCTGGTTCCGGCCTATTCACACATCGGTCCGCTTCTGACACCACCTCACAGGCCAACGGGGCACCCCACGCCGACTTTCGGCGCAGCATTGTAGGATGGCCACACCAGTGCGGCAACTTGCTGGACACCACCTCGGTGCCATCCAGATCTCGGCGCGTTGTGCTGCCTTCGGCCTACTGTAGCCGCAAGTGCGGACGCAACTCAGCAGGATAGCGAGTGAAACTCCAAGGGGCGCCCCACTGCAGCCGAGGAGCCTCCATCTTGGGGGCGACGCACAGCATCACATTGCTTCCCAATGCAGTCAGATCCTCAAACAGCCCCCACTGACTGACGCGACCTCACAGGCCAACGGGGCACCCCACGCCGACTTTCGGCGCAGCATTGTAGGATGGCCACACCAGTGCGGCAACTTGCTGGACACCACCTCGGTGCCATCCGGATCTTGGCGCGTTGTGCTGCCTTCGGCCTATTCGCACATCGGTCCGCTACTGACGCCGCCTCACGTGCCAACGGATTTTCTACGCTTTTTATAGCCCTATGCCGCATAACAGGTCATGTGACTTGCTTATAAAACTTTTCATTGGTTCATTTTACTTTTGGTTTCCTAATGATGGAAGGCTTGATCATATGACCTAAAAATAACACTTTTCATTGGATTAAAACATTTTTTTTCCCAAACGATGAAAGCCCCACCTTGTTTCTGGATGTTTCAGACTGAAGCTGGCGTCAGCATGAAAGCACCACCATCTCGTGGCTCCGTCGTGGTCATTCCGCGAGCAATCATGGCAGCCGCTCCCCACCGGAAGCCTGCAGGAGTCGGGGGCCCCCAAGACTTTTGTAGAATCTTCAAGGCTCAGGGGACGCTTTCGAGAACGGGGTCCAAGACCGAGCAGACAAGCGTCCGAGTTCCAAGGTGTCCCAGGGCCATTTTAGTGGACCAGGCCCAAAAAGGAAAGAGCCTGCCGCCATTTTGAGAGTCCTGTAGCAGCCGCCTATCGCTGAACCGCAAGAGTGGGCGCAACTCAGCTGAATGGCGGATTTTGGCACAGTGTACCAAAAGCGGGCGGAATGGCAACTGAAACGGTAAAGGGGCGCCCCACTACAGCAGATGAGCCTCCACCTTCGGAGGCCCGTTCACGCCGCCCCCCCCAACCCCCCCCACCCCCCAGGGCGCCCCACGCCGTTTTTCGGAGCAGCATTGTAGGATACCAAAACCAGTGCGGCAACTTAATGGACATCACCTGGGTGCCATCCACATCTCAGCGCGTTCTGCTGCCTTGGGACTATTCGCACAACAGACCGCTACTGACGAGGCCTCCCCCCGCACCCCCCGGGACGCCCCACGCTGTTTTTCGGAGCAGCATTGTAGGATACCAAAAACCAGTGCGGCACCCAGGTAACATCACCTGGGTGCCGTCCAGAACTCAGCACGTTGTGCTGCCTTGGGACTATTCGCACAAAAGACAGCTACTGACCATTGTTGCTTCTTTTTTCAAAAAATGTTTAAATGTATTTACTGTTTTTGTTGCGTTGTATATATTTATAAGTTAATAAAGTTTTATAATCCTACTACTTTGTTGGAGTGCTATATATTTTTAATGTGACACATAATTGTAAAAACTTTGATGTACAAAGAGGCATCCCTGGAATCTTCCACTTCAGGCTCGGACCCACACACCCTCACAGTGAGAATCCCCTCCCCAAGCACAATACAGGATGGTTATCAGATAGTAGGAACGCGTGTGGTGTGACGAATCCCATCGGGTGGGGGCCTTGATCTACTGTAACTCCTTTGAAGAGGGGTGATTCTTTACAGCTGGGGCCATAAACTACATCTGCAGGGCTAGGTGATAGCCTGGGACCGGCCTGGACAATCGGACACCGAGGAAGAGGAGTGTCAGAGGGTGCGGTAGTGAATAGGGTGAAAGGGAGGTGTCGGGCGGGCACAGGGTGTGATTCTCAGAGAAGAACAGCGCAGATGGGAGGAGGTTTCTGGCCCATGCATGAGAGATAGAGCGGGGGTGACCAGTGCGTGGGGGAGATGCTTGCGAGGGTGGGGAGCCATGCTGAGGATCGGCGGCGTGCAAAGAGTGGGTCTGGTCAAGGCATCTAAAAAGTGTGGCATTGCAAAAAAGGCAAGATGGCGCAGACAATGTTTATCAATAAGGATTAATTTATAACAATTATTTTTAACAAAATATTTACTCGCAGTGACAAAATGGCGGTCAACAGTTCCTGATTTCCATCGAATCAAACGTTAACAGACGTCACGCAGCAAAAAAAAAAAACGCTCACGCACAGCCGCTGGAAGACATGAATCAACATATATGAGCCTCCTCAGCCACCCTCAGAAAACATAAGGGGTCAGGATACGTCTCCCGTACCCCCTTATACCCTGTAATTTAATTAAACCGAAACACAAAATGGCGAATTCCCGTTTCGCTACCAGTTTGCGGCCCGGTTCGCGAACCGGGAAGCGCTTCTACCGCGAAAAATCAATTTTTTTTTATTTTCCCCACGGGACCCTTTAATAACCCCAACATCATTCCTAGGGGGTCAAGAGGAGTCTACCTTGCCCCCTTTCATTAAATTCCCCCTTCGTTTTTCTCCTCCTCTTGTCTCTAGATCCTACCGAGAGACAAGATGGCGGCCGCTCCGGACTGTTTAGAATGTTGACAGACACCGGAGAGCCAATCAGCTTTGCTTCGCAAAGCTCCGTTACGCGAAAAGTACGCGATCTAGTGCGCTATCCAGGACGCTGTCACAGATATATCTGTTTTTTTAAACGTTAATTTCTCAAAATCCACTGGAGCACATATATTGAGACCCAGCAAAGGCACATCGGGCTAACAGTCCCTACAATTTTGCCAAGTTTCGTGCAAATCCATTCAGCCGTTCGAGCTAAAAGTGAGGCCAAACGTCCTATGGAAATTAACATGGGAAAAAAGCGTTTTGGGACCCCCCTTTTTTCTCGGCCCCCCCTTGACGAAACCCCCCCAAATTTTCAGGGGCTGCTCAGAAACAAAATGTGCCATTTCCCTGAAAATTTCAGCCGATTCCGTCCACAAACGCCAAAGTTATTAGACATAGAATTTTCAAAAGTTCCATAGAGACAAAATCCTAACTATATATACCCAGTAGGTAATATATATATATATATATATATATATATATATATATATATATATATATATATATATATTACCTACTGGCGGTCGCCAGTAGGTAGTTATAGTTAGGATTTTTTTCAATGTTAAATCTCAAAATTCTATTTGGAATAACTTTGGCGCCGGTTGACGAATCTGCCTGAAAATGTCCTCAAAATGGCCTTGCGGCGCCCCGGTCCTTCCCTGAAAGTTTGGGGGGGATTCGTCAAGCGGGGTCCGAGATAAAAGGGGGGTCCCAAAACGCGTTTTCCCTATGTTAATTTCCATAGGGCGGTCGATTTCACTTTTAGCTCGAACGGCTGAATGGATTTACACCAAACTTGGCAAAACTGTAGGGACTGGTAGCCCGATGTGCCTTTGATATGTCTCAAGATATGTGCTCCAGTGGATTTTGAGTAATTTAGGTTAAAAAAATATATATATCTATAGGCGCGCCCCGGTACGCGAACCGGGGAGCGCGCCACGCGACTTGCGCGCAGAAAGCTGATTGGCTCTTGGGTGTCTGTAAACATTCTAAACAGTCTGGAGCGGCCGCCATCTTGTGTCTCGGTAAAATCGAGACATAAGAGGTGGCAAAAACAAAGGGGGTAATTGACCATAAGGGGGCAGGGTAGACCCCCTCCTAACCCCCTAGGTTTAATGTGGGGGCTAACATAGGGTCCCGCGGGGCATTTAAAAAAAAAAAATTCGATTTGCGCGGGGAGCGCCCTGTACGCGCACCGGGAAGCGCACCGGGGAGCGAAGCACGGGGAAAATCCAGGACCATATTTATGAAGGCCTTGCGACAGTTTTGCGCCGCCTGTGCGTCACTTTTTGTGACGCACCAGCGGTGTAAAAAAATGTGCATCGTTACGCTATATTTAAAAAGTGACGCATCTAGGTAGATGGGTCACTTTTTAAAACCCTGCGCCACATTATACCTGCGTCAGGTATAATGTATGCAGAGGGGGCGTTCCCCCGCAAAAAGCTTCGTAATAGCGACGCAGTGAAATCTATGAGATTTCACTGCGTCACTTTTAGGATGCTGTTGCATCAAAATCTTGCGCCTGCCTCACAGCAGGTGTAAGACTGACGCAAGACCTTTCACATGGTGCTTTCCCCATGTGAAAGGACGCATTACTGGAGTTGCGTCACTTTTGTGACGCACTCCAGTAATGCGTCACTTTTGTGTTTACAGATACGTCAGAAATACTGACGTATCTGTAACTCCTTGTGACATGATTCGTCATACATTAAATATTACACATCTGGAATGTTGTAAGGAGTGCTCACAGAAAAGTGACGCATCGCACCAGCGGTGTAAAAAAATGCGCCTCGTTGCGCTATATTTATAAAGTGACGCATCTAGGTAGATGGGTCACTTTTTAAAACCCTGCGCCAAATTATTCTTGCGTCAGGTATAATGTATGCAGAGGGGGCGTTCCCCCGCAAAAAGCTTGGTAATAGCGACGCAGTGAAATCTATGAGATTTCACTGCGTCACTTTTAGGATGCTGTTGCGTCAAAATCTTGCGCCTGCCTCACAGCAGGTGTAAGACTGACGCAAGACCTTTCACATGGTGCTTTCCCCATGTGAAAGGACGCATTACTGGAGTTGCGTCACTTTTGTGACGCACTCCAGTAATGCGTCACTTTTGTGTTTACAGATACGTCAGAAATACGGACGTATCTGTAACTCCTTGCGACATGATTTGTCATACATTAAATATGACACATCTGGAATGTTGTAAGGAGTGCACACAGAAAAGTGACGCATCGCACCAGCGGTGTAAAAAAATGCGCCTCGTTGCGCTATATTTAAAAAGTAACGCATCTAGGTAGATGGGTCACTTTTTAAAACCCTGCGCCACATTATACCTGCGTCAGGTATAATGTATGCAGAGGGGGCGTTCCCCCGCAAAAAACTTGGTAATAGCGACGCAGTGAAATCTATGAGATTCCACTGCGTCACTTTTAGGATGCTGTTGCATCAAAATCTTGCGCCTGCCTCACAGCAGGTGTAAGACTGACGCAAGACCTTTCACATGGTGCTTTCCCTATGTGAAAGGACGCATTACTGGAGTTGCGTTACATTTGTGACACACTCCAGTAATGCGTCACTTTTGTGTTTACAGATACGTCAGAAATACTGACGTATCTGTAACTCCTTGCGAGTTGAATCGTCATACATTAAATATGACACATCTGGAATGTCATAAGGAGTACGCACAGAAAAGTGACGCATCGCTGTTTTCACGTAGCGATGCGTCACGTTTCAGAAATGAGGCCTCCAGTTTATTCACTGGGTCACCTCTACGACCCTTTCTTGCGTCAATACGTCCCTTTTGCATACATTACACCTGACGTAGGAATAATGTGGCACAGGGGTTTACAAAGTGACGTATTTACCTAGAAACGCCACTTTGTAAATATGAATAAATAAGGTGCATTTTTTATTGGACTGATGCATCACAAAAAGTGATGCTTTGGTGGTGTTAAAGTGACGCATGGCTTCATAAATGAGGCCTTCTGCCTTGAACTCCAGCAATGCATCTTTTCTTATCCTTCCACACCCCTGTTCCTTTTCAACATTTTCTTTGAATATCAACATTCCCCATATTCACTCTTCTTCTCCTTACTTTCTTTCCTAACACTCACCTTCTTTCAGTCCTCCTACTTCACTTCCTTTCTCCTCTCATACCTTTCTGTTCTTTCTTACTCATTCTCCTTTCCATTATCAATGCACTCTATTTCACTTACTCTTTTTTCATTTTTTTTAGAATATAGCTCTTTGATGAGAATTGGAGGTAGTTCTGAAAAGAACTTTTGGTTTTCTTCTTTTTTCTAAACAGGAACAAAAACAGGGAATGGAAACTGCTCAACAGGAGCAAAAAAACCAAACAAAATTAGGGGTGGGAAGAGCAGCGATGGTTTTCTAATGCTCGAACCATGAGCTATACACTTTGTTCTCCAAAGGTAAGCAGTTGATTGCAGTATCTGCATCTGAGGGCACCATGGTTAAAAGCAGGTTGAATGTTCCGAACCAGCTCTTGTGATCTCCCCCTCCCAGAAGAAGGTGCTCCTCCGGTTGATGTAGAGGCCCCATCACTGGGAACCTCTTGTGCCAGAGCCCTGACACTTTCCTGGGCAAAATTCTGGGGGTGCTTCCTCTCCACATGTCGGATCATCGTGTAGTTTCCAAATGAGTACTTTTTTAAGGGGTTACCCCGCGACAGCACTTCTTTGCAGATCCTGCACTCCACTTTTGGAGCATTCACCTTTTTTTGATTAGGTGGGATTTAAAAAAAATTTCAAATAAAATGTTCCTTAACTTTTCGTTGAGGAGGCTCTTCATTAATGAATTCTGGTTCTTCATCACTGCTGGATTGTCTGGCAGCCATGGTAAAATCAAGAAATATCCAGGAGCAAAAAGGCAGGTCTTGCAGTCACAAAAGTGAAAGAAGAAGTGAAGGAAATGGGTGGGGATTTCATTCTTTGTAAAAAAAACTGTTAGCAACCAATGAAAAGTGTTATTTTAAGGTCACATGACTTGACGCGCTTACGCTGCGCGCTCCGGAGCGCTTCCGGGTGCGCACACGCGGCGCAAACGTAGGCGCTTCCGGGGCGCATACGCGGCGCGAACGTAGGCACTTCCGGGGGCGTACACGCGGCGCGAACGTAGGCGCTTCCGGGGCGCACACGCGGCGCGAACATAGGCGCTTCCGGGGGCGCTTACGTTGCGCGCCGAAGTGACGTCATCATAGTTTTACGGAAATGCATTATCATTTTCCTCATTAAAAAAAACTGCTTTTATTTGTATGGTACGAAATGTTTTGCATTATTATTAACTTTACATTCTTATTTTTTTCACGAACGAAAGTAGCGCTCTGCGTGCGCTTTCCGGAGAGCTTACCGTTGAGCTTACCGGAGAGCTTACCGGAGCGCGCACCCAGAGCGCCCCAGGAAAAATGATATTAAAAAAACCTCAAAAATTAATACTTACACAAAACAGCAAATTGTAAAAAAAACCATAGGTTAGAAACTCGATATAGAAAGGAATTCGCATTTAAAAAACCTATGAAATTCACTGAAAAAACCATAGGTTTCACACCAGCTATAGTTAGGAATTAGCATTTAAAAAACCTATTAAATTCACTGAAAAAACCATAGGTTTCACACCAGTTATAGTTAGCTGGAAATTTTATTGACATAAAACGATTGAAATTCCCACGTTATAGTTAGTTGGACTCACTATAACTTGCGCGCCTGCAATGCACTGCTGATGACGTCACATATTACATCACTCATGACTTGGTCATATATATATATATATTACCTACTGGCGGTTGCCAGTAGGTAGTTATAGTTAGGACCTAGTTTCCATAGGAAATCTGCAACATTCTATTTGGAATAACTCTGGGGCCGGTCGACGAATCTTCGCGAAATTCTCCAAGAAAATGGCCTGCTCTGCTCCGCTCCTTCCCTGAAAGTTTGGGGGTGATTCGTCAAATGGGGGACAAGAAAAAAAGGGGGTCCTCAAACGTGTTTTCCCCATGCAATTTTACATAGGGACCTTTAAGACGGGTTACAGCCTGAACTGCTGAAAGGAATTACACCAAATTTGGCAAAAAGGTAGAGTTTCGTTCGCAGATTACACTTTTTGGTAAATGGTGTAAATCCGTTCAGTAGTTTCTTAGAAAATCAAAAGTAAAATCATAGATATATCTGTGGACGAAGTACCGTACGCGTACCTTCCTGAGCACAAGCTTTATGCTAATTGGCTGTCAACACTCCAAACCAGAAAGTGTTGGCAGCCATCTTGTGCCTCGGTAGAACTGAGGCACAAGAAAGCAGCAAAAGAAACACGAAAAACACGCAAAGGGGGCAGGGTAGAAACACCCTGACCCCCTAGGCCTGCTCAGGGGGTCCCACAAGGACCCCCAAGGCCCCAAATTATTATTTTTTTTTTTTAACGCGGGATACGCGTAGGTACGCGTATCCCGTGAAAAAAAAACCCCGTCTGTTTTTTTCTTCTAATAAGCCCCCGGGGGGACCAAATCCTGGGGGCTTTATAAAAAAAGTGTGGGGGGGCCCGAATCCCCCCACACTGCCCAGGGGACCACCAGCCCCTGGGGCAAAGTAAGTATAATAGCGGGGGGGTACACGGACCCCTCGCAGCCCCGGGGACCGCTACCCCCGGGACTTGGATATGAATGATGGGGGCCTCTAAGGCCCCCGAGCCCCAGGGACAGCCACCCAGTGGGCTTCTTTTTTTAAATTTAAAAAAAAAAACCTGTGTGGCGGGTTCAAGCCCCCCCCCACACGCCCCCCGGACCGCCACCTCCCCGGGGCACTAATATTTAAAATAGGGGGTTCTGTGATGGACCCCCCAGCCCTGGGGACCACCACCCCCGGGGCTTTACAAATGATGGGAGGGGGGCCATGTGCCTCCCTCCTGGAACCTGCGATGGCCCTGGGGACCGCCACCCCCCAGGGCCGGCTCCTGCTGTGAACCGGGGTGCCCACCCCCGGGACACTTCTGCTTGCTATGGTAGGGCGGGAGCCTCGCGGCTCCTGCCCTACCATAGCACACTGCTTTGGTTTTTGAATGAGAGAGCAGGAAACCTGCTCTCTCTTTCAAAAACCAAAGCTGATTGCTTTTCTGCATGGGGAGCAGCATGTTAGCTGCTCCCCATGCAGAAAAGCAATGCCAGCTCCCGCAGGATGCGAGGAGCCGGCAGGGACCGTGGGGGGCTTGGGGACCCACCACGGCCCCCAATGATGAGGGCCAGGCCCCGGGGCCAGAAGAGGCCCGGGAGGGGGGCCACACGGCCCCCCTCCCGAAATAATAATAAAAAAATAAGCAGGCAGGCCGTCCCCGGGGAATGGGGTCCCCAGGGCTTTAAGTGGCCAGAGGAGATGGCAATCCAGCCCCCCTCCTTAAAAATATGAAAGAAAATCTGGCTATGCCCCAGGGATGGGTTCCCGGGGCCTGGATAAGCCACGGGAGGGGGCCACGCGGCCCCCTTCCCGTTAAAAACATAGACAAAAAAAATTGGGGTTCAGGCCCTGGGGGATGGGGTTCCCAGGGTCCCAAAAAAAGAAAAAGAAGGGGGCTACACAGCCCCCCCTTCTTAAATTTATTATTTTTTAAAAACGGGATCGGGGAGGAGGCAACGCCCCCTCCCTGTACCACTCTGCAAACGTGCCCCCTGGCGCGTTTGCAGCGGGGGAAGTAATTCCCCTTCAATACTGGGGGATCCTGGGGGCCAACTAGCCCACCAGGAACCTCCATTATACACCAGGGGGCTGGGTTGCAGAGAGGTGTAATGAGGCCACGCCCCTTTTTACACCTCTCTGCAATGCAGCCCCCTGGCGCATAGTGGAGGTTCCTGGTGGGCTAGTTGGCCCCCAGGGACCCCCAGTATTCAAAGGGAATTATTTCCCCCTCTGCAAACGCACCAAGGGGCGCGTTTGCAGAGTGGTGCAGGGAGGGGGTGGGGCTTGAGGTGACGGATTGCACCACTCTGCAAATGCACCTTCTGGCACGTTTGCAGAGGGGGAACTAATTCCCCTTGAATACTGGGGGTCCCTGGGGGCTAACTAGCCCACCAAGAACATCCAGTATGAGCCAGGGGGCTGCGTTGCAGAGAGGTGTGATGAGGCCACGCCCCTTTTTACACCTCTCTGCAACGCAGCCCCCTGGCTCATAGTGGAGGTTCCTGGT
Organism: Lissotriton vulgaris; assembly: GCF_964263255.1. Lineage (NCBI taxonomy): Eukaryota > Metazoa > Chordata > Amphibia > Caudata > Salamandridae > Lissotriton > Lissotriton vulgaris. The sequence goes on along the minus strand of NC_141694.1, from coordinate 614,224,077 downwards.
GGGCTAGTTGGCCCCCAGGGACCCCCAGTTTTCAAGGGGAATTACTTCCCACTCTGCAAACTCGCCAGGGGGCGCATTTGCAGAGTGGTGCAGGGAGGGGGGTGAGGCTTGAGGTGACGGATTCCACCACTCTGCTAACGCGCCCCCTGGTGTGTTTGCAGAGGGGGAACTGATTCCCCTTGAATACTGGGGGTCTCTGGGACCCAACTAGCCCACTAGTAACCTCCAGTATGCGCCAGGGGGCTGCGTTGCAGAGATGTGTAAAGAGGCCACGCCCCTTTTTACACCTCTCTGCAACGCAGCCCCCTGGCGCATACTGGAGGTTCCTAGTGAGCTAGTTGGACCCCAGGGACCTCCAGTATTCATGGTGACTTAATCCCCCAACTTAGAACGCGCCACTGGGCTCGTTTGCACAGTGGTAAAGGTAGGGGCGGGGCTTGAGGTGATGTGTGTGCAAACACGCCCTGTGGCGCGTTTTAAGTTGGGGAATTAATTCCTTTTCAATGCAGAGGTACCCTAGGGGCCAACTAGCCCACCAGGTACCTCCAGTAAGTGCCACGGAGCTGTCTTGCAAAGTGTTGTAAAAAGGAGCATGGCCTCTGAACAGCTCTCTGCAACGCAGCTGCCTGGCACATACTGGAGGTACCTGGTGTGCTAGTTGGTCCACAGGGGACCTCTGGAATGAAAAGGAATTAATTTTCTAACTTAAAACGCGCCACAGGGCGTGTTTGCAGACATGTCCCCTCAGGCCACGCCCCTTCCTTCATCAGTGTGAAAACGCGCCCGTGGTGCGTTTTAAGTTGGGGAGTTAATTCTCTTTCAAGACTGAGGGTCCCTGAGGGCCAAATAGCCCAACAGGTATCTCCAGTATGCGCCAGGGAGCTGCGTTGCAGACAGGTGTTCAGAGGCCATGCCCCTTTTCACACCTCTCTGCAACGCAGCTCTGTGATGCTTCCTGGAGGTACCTGGTGGGCTAGTTTGACTCTAGGGATCCTTAGGATTGAAGGGGACTTAATCTCTCAACTTTGAACGGTGACAGGGCACGTTTACACAGTGGTGAAGGGAGGGGACGGGGCCTGATGTGATGTGTGCAAACACGCCCTGTGGCGCATTTTAGGTTAGGCAAAAAAAAAGTTGGGCAAAAAATTCAACTTCAAACCTGAGGGACCATGGGGGCCAAGTAGTCCACCAGGTGCTTCCAGGAATCGCCACTGCATGCAGTGCCCCTTTTTACATCTCTCTGCTACGCAGCTCTGTGGCGCTTACTGGATGTAGTACAAATTCCGATTTACTCTCCTCTTATCAGGAGAGACCTCAGTGCTGCATCTTTGAGCACAGTACTGATCCTCAAAAGTAATTCTAACCATACTTACCAGTAACTTGAATTTCCTTCCATAGGCTAACATTGACTAGTTTCACTTGGAAATTTTTTTAAGTGTGGAGTTTTGGAACTTTAAAAAATTCCTCTAAAATCAGCTGAACTACGAATTCTAATTTACTCACCTGTTATCAGGAGAGACCTCAGTCCTGCATCTTTCAGCCCACTACTGATCCTGAAAAGTAATTCTAACCATACTTTCAGTAACTTGAATTTCCTTCCATAGGCTAACATTAACTGGTTTCACTTGGATTTTTTTTTTTTAAGTGTGGAGTTTTGGAACTTTAAAAAATTCCTCAAAAATCAGCCGAACTACCAATTCTGATTTACTCACCTGTTAACAGGAGAGACCTCCGTGCTGCATCTTTCAGCCCACTACTGATGCTGAAAAGTAATTCTAATCGTAGTTACAGTAACTTGAATTTCCTTCCATAGGCTAACATTGACTGGTTTCACTTGGAATTTTTTTTTTAAGTGTGGAGTTTTGGCAGTTTAAAAAAATTCCTCTAAAATCAGCCGAACTACGAATTCCGATTTACTCACCTGTTATCTGAAGAGACCTCCGTGCTGCATCTTTCAGCTCACTACTGTTCCTGAAAAGTAAATTTACCTGTGCTTACCAGTAACTTGAATTTCCTTCCATAGGATATCATTGCCTGCTATATAAAATATATATAAATTAAAAAAGTATAAAATAAAAAATATATATATTACAATTACAATATTAAAAAAATTTTTTTTCAATTTATATTAAAAATATGTAATGTAATTAAAAAATAAAATATCTAAAAATAAACACTTTAAAACAATTTAGTAAATTAGTATAAAAATATAACAATTAATACATTTAAAAAATATCATTTACAAAACCTTTGAAATTCACTGAAAAAAACATAGGTTTCAGCCATGTTATAGTTAGGAATTAGCATTTAAAAAACCCTAGAAATTCACTGAAATAACCATAAGTTTCACACATGTTATAGTTAGCTGGACATTTCACTCATACAAAACCATTGAAATTCCCCTGTTATAGTTAGTTCAGCTAACTATAACTCGCACACCCTCAATGCACTGCTGATGATGTCACATATTACATCACTCATGACATGGTCAGTGACATCACTCATGACATCACTGATGACATCTCAAATGACATCACTGATGACAAACTAGATTTTAACAGTCCTCCCTTTTCAACATATCTAGCCAGCTTGTCAATCTATATCTATCCCCATTAAATTTCAAATTTCCACTTCATACAAAGCTTTCATGCGTTCAGCTTCAAAGACCAGAGTCTTAGGGCAGATATAGTTTGCAATGAGTGAGCACAGGGGTGGCAAGCATTGAACACCCAGGCAGAATCCACATATTACGACAATCAGTATCAATACGATCATAAACAACCTCCATCCCCAGTCCTTTACAGTACTCCAGAACCAACTACCAAGCGACCATTCTTCTTGTTCCTGGTGAACTTCTGAGGAAAGTCTGTGAAGGTGTTTAATGGCTTTGTAGACTGAGGGTGAATTGTCCGGTATGTAGGTGCAGCAGCTGGACCCAATAATACGGCATGCTCCTCCACGATCCGCTAGAACCACATCTAGAACAAGGTGGTTCTGAAGAGTCACCAGGCAAACCGCCTGAAGCTCGGCTGTATTGTTTGTGAGGATGCCAGCTGTAATGTTCATTGTTGTTTCAACTGCCTGGGTCAAATGTCGGATGGCACGGCTGTTCGCCATCGGACCCCAGAGTGGAACAAGTCCCTTCATTGCGTCCATGAACTGTGCTCCGGTGGAGTCGGCTTGCTCAATGTCTCTTGCTCGCTTTTGTCGATGATGGTTTGCTGGAGCCACATAGGTCGGAGGAAGGATGAAAGCAATGTAACAGGTACCTCCCCAGCCCTTGGGGAGCCAGGTGTAGGCTTTCGTACCAGAAACAAAGTACATGTTCGGAGAGGTGACAAAAGAGGGTGGATCAGTTGAGTCCAAAGTTCTGGTGATGCGGCAGGTGCTGTGGCCCACTAACTGTGTCCCAAGGCCTTCGATGCATACAAGGCCTGAGATATTGACGACAGATAGGGCCACAGTCAGGGTGGCATCTGTTAGTTTCCGGAGGTAGGAGAAGGTGGGTCTGGCTGGGTTGTTGAACACCTGCATTTCAATCCGTTCTTTGGCAGGGATGTCCATGTGAATAGAGGCGTTGGATGTCAGAGGGCAAAAGGGAGCAGCAGTTCTTCCTGTTTTGTTCTGCCAGACTCCATGATAAAAGTGTGCCATAGCTCTGTGGAAGTGACATTGTCTCTGTAACTCTCTTGCAGGAGGATCAGCCAAGCAAGGCAGGAACCATGAACGGAGAAAGGTGAAGGGATGAAGGGGATGGAATTTCCAGTGGCACGTGGTAACAATCCACAGATCCAGCAATTTGTGGCATTGGCGGCAAGGTTATGTTGGTGCAGCAACTGCATGAAGGAGTTGTTCCAGAACTCCTTACGTCTTTCTCGGAGTTGAGGTGAAAGAGAGACCAGGTAGTGTTCTTTCATGGTGGTAGGCTGCGCAGTAGTTAGAAATGTCTTATGAGCCGGTGTGCTCTCTTCCACGATCCAGAGGGTGGTCATGAGGAAGAGGCAAAAGAGAAGGGTGATAAAGAGGGCAATAGTCTTTGAGCTGTGTATTTTGTCAGTCTTTGGGTTTCTGTAGTGGGTCTTCGGGTGTCCGGTTGCTTCCATCATCTTCGTGTCGGGTGCTTCCATCATCTTCGTTTTGGGCGCTTCCATCATCTTCAAGGGGCTCGGTAGCGGGCAGAACCACAAACTTCGTTTGGCTTCTCTCCTGGCAGCTTAGTAGTGTTAGGCCACCGCTCTGAGAATTGCAACTTAGTCAGTGGTCTGCTTAGCCGAAGCTCCCTCCTTTCGTCACAGGTTATACCCTTCTCTGGATGGCACAGTGGGATCGGGGGATTCTGCCAATTCAAGTGTCTCTGTATCAGGGTAACAGCTCAGGGATGGTCGGTGTTTGTTCAGGAGTTCTTCTTGGGTGGCCACGTCTTCGGTCGTCATCAGTGTTGAGGAGATTTTCTTACAATGGTGTGCATGCAGCCAGTTTCGCTTCCCTTCCACTCAGAGCTGTTCGGGTGGTGATCAAGACTTGCCAGGGGCCCGTCCACCGGGGTTCCAGACTCTTTGCACGCTGGAAGTTGCGTATCAATATGTGGTCACCGGGTTGGATGTCGTGTCCGGGGCCCCTGGAAGTATCAGGGATGGCCTGCAGCACCTGTTGATGGATAACAGACAGTGTCTTAGTCAGATTGTACAAATAGTCAGACATTAGTACGTCCGGGACGTCGTGAATGGATGTCGGTTTCGGTGCGGACCAAATGCTCATAGGCCGGCCGAAAACGACCTCGTAAGGGGTCAAATGGTGTTTGGTGGGGGGGGAATGCCAATGGGAGAGCGTCTGGCCATTTCAGTCCTGTGGTAGCCACTATCTTAGCTAGTTTGAGCTTCAGCGTGGCATTATGTCGCTCAACCAGTCCAGCAGATTGGGGGTGAAAGACTGAGTGGAATTTCTGTTTTACACCCAACCCCTTCAAGATGAGTTGGATAACCTTGGCTACGAAGTGGGGGCCATTGTCACTCCACAAAATTCGACAAAAGCCATAGCGAGGGAAGAATTCTTTCAGTAATACCTTTGCAGTGGCAATGGCAGTGTTGTCGCGGGTTGGATAGGCTTCCACCCACTTGCTGAATGCGCACACGACAACAAGTACATACTTCAGACCTTGGCATCTTTCAAGTTGGATGTAGTCCATCTGTAGGACTTCAAATGGATGATTGGGGACCCCAAACCCTCCCCAGGGTACTACAGTTCCTTTCCCAGGGTTATGTTGCAGGCATATCAGACATTGTTGGGCCAGACGTTTCACTGAATCTGTAATCTTGTCATTGCGCCAAACTTTGGAGACAAGTTCGGCCATAGGGGCAGAGCCTATGTGTGCAGGGGAGTGTGCCATGGTCAGTATGGGGATCAGGTACGAATTGGGTAGCAGCCATTTGTTCGTGTCTCTTGTTCGCCAGCAGCCTTCATCGTCTTTCAATCCCACCCGTGCCCATTCAGTCAATTCGTGTGGTGAGCTGGCCATCTGGATGTCCCTAATAGTTTCCCTAGCGTCCGTCCATTTTTCTGCTTGTGACCTGGTCACATACATGTGTGTCGTTGTCCTATTCTCGGCCGTGGTCCGGGCAGTGATGTCGGCCAGTGCATTCCCCTGCCCAATGATGTCCGTCACCTTTTTGTGTGCCTGGCATTTGATTGCAGCAAGTTGCTTGGGAAGGAGGACCGCTTCAGTCAGAGCAGAGACTAGGTCTCCGTGCAGGATGGGTGTGCCGTGTGAGGTCAGGAATCCCCTCTCCTTCCACAGGAGCCCATGATGAACCACCCCGAAGGCGTACTGGCTGTCGGTGTAAATGTTTGCAGTTGTTCCTGCTGCTAGGATACACGCTTGTGTGAGGGCAATTAGTTCTGCTGCCTGTGCAGATCGTTGTGTGATGCGAGCGGTCTCAACTACAGTTCGGGCTGTGGTAACTGCATAAGCAGCTGAGGTGGTGCCATCGGGGAGTTTGATGCAAGAGCCGTCTACCCACAGCTCTCCGTCAGGGTCTGGGAAGGCAGTGTCTCGGAGGTCAACCCTACCTCTAGTCTGTTCGTCCGTGAGGGTCACAGTCATGTATAGGGGACACATTGGGGTTGTTCTCAGGTAGGGGCAACAAAGTGGCTGGATTCAGCGTGGTGCACCTTTTCAGTGTGATGTGGGGTGCAAGCAGAGTCAGTTCGTACCCAGTCAGTCGTGCACTAGTCAGATGTTGCGTCTTAGTCTAGTTCAGGAGGGTGTCAACGGCATGGGGTACTAACACCGTGAGGGGTTCGAGATCACCATCCCCTCACTCTGTCGGATAGAGACAGCAGCGGCAGCTACAGTTCGAAGGCAGGTAGGCAAAGCTCTGGCTACGGGGTCAAGAGTGGCAGAGAAGTAGGCACATGGGCGCTGCTTGGGGCCAATGGACTGAGTCAGGACCCTTTCGTGAGTGTAGAGGAGAAGGGCTTTGTGTAATCGGGGGTTCCTAGGATGGGGGCTGAACAAAGGGCATCTTGTAGTTCTTTGAAGGAGGATTGGCATTCAGGGGTCCAAGGGAGCGGAAAGGGGACATCTTTAGCCAGCAGGGAAAGTAGGGGTTTCACAATGAGGCTGAAATTTGGCAACCATTGTCGACAGAAGGAGGTGAGGCCTACCAGGGAGCGGACTTGTTTCTGGGTCTTGAGCACAGGGGTTTCTAGAATGATCTGAATTCGATCGGGTGTAAGCTTTCTCCCGTCTTTGGACAAGAGGTGGCCTAGGTAAGTGACCTGGGGTTGGCAGAATTGCAACTTCTTCTTGGAGACCTTGTGGCCATTTTCCCTGAGGAAGTGCAGGAGTTGGATTGTGGCTGTGACTGCAAGTGGAGTGGTGTCGGCCGCCAAAAGGATATCATCGACGTATTGTATCAACACCACTCCATCTGGTAACTGGACTGCGTCCAGTTGTCTCTTGAGGGCCTGGCTATAGATGCTTGGAACTTTCAGTGTAGCCTTGGGGTGCTCTACAGAATCTATATGAGCGGGCTTTTAAGGTGAAGCCGAAGAGGTATCAGCTGTCTGGGTGGATGGGGATAGAGAAGAATGCGTTCTTGAGGTCGATTACAGTGAAGGTGGTGGCAGTGGAGGGAATCAGAGTCAGAATGGTGGTGATGTCTGAGACTACGGGGTACTGAGGTACAACTACTTTGTTGACCTCTCGTAGGTCGATGATGAAGCGGTACGCTTTCTCATCTCCCTCACCCTGCTTCTTTACAATGGGTAGGATAGGGCTGTTGCAAACATTGCTGGCTACTTTCTCTACCACTCCTGCGTCTATCAGGAACTGGATAATCTTTACCAATGCCTTCTCGCCTTCGGGCGATATCCGATATTGTGGAAGTTTTGGGAGTATTGTGTCCTGTCGAACAGTTATGTGCACTGGGTCGATCATCATGCGTCCTACGTCAGAGTCAGTTTTGGCCCACAGATATAGAGGTAGAGTGTCGAGCAGGGACAAGTCGGCATCAGTGATGGAAAACATGCGTCGGGTGGGACAAAGTTTGAGCAGAGTCGGGTTGTCGTACAAAAAGACTCGAACTCCGTCTTGCGAACACCTGATAGTAGCTCGGAAATGCTTCAATAGGTCAAGTCCCATAATGGCATCGGGGTATTGGATAGAGCAAAAACGTTGTGTCAGTGGTGTTATTTTCAAGTCAAAGGAGATCGGTGTGGACAAGGGATTAGTGGAGGGCGTTCCATCAAAACCTATTGATGTTACATGTGAGCCAGACAAGGGTGCCCTTGGAATCAGTCGTTTAGATAACGCACTACGTGTTTCGCCAGTGTCTACCAGAAATGGAGACTTCGTACCCAGGACCTTAGCGGTGACATAAGGACCTTGCTGGTCAACATAGAGCTCGACTGGATCCCTCCCTTGCCCTTGGCAGTCCTATGCGAAGTCGTGGCAGTCAGACTGTTGGCACTGGTTCTGTCGGGGACGGTCAAACGCGTTCGGTCTGCTTGGCCTATCGTTGTGGGTATCGTTCGTGTACCCTCGTCCCTGTCCTCTATTCCTTGGCCCACTCGCTACATCTCTTGTGTCCCTATTTTTGTTCATTTCTAACAGGACCGGACACTGGGACTTCCAATGACCGAATCCTTTACAAAACGCACACTGGTTCTCGTCGATGTCTTTACGTCTAGCGTAGGGTGCGGGTGTACGGTCTTTAGGGGGTGGATTTCTGGGAGCATTCGACTGGTAATTTCCTTTGTACTATTCCCTTCCTATAGTCACCCCTTGCAACTGTGCGATCATCACCCTTTCCTTAAGGTCCTTTTTCTTTTTCTCAGTCGCCCTATCGTTCTCGTTCTTTTGATGCTCATAGTACTGGGCCATCTGAAGGATAGCCACAGGTTTGGAGGCCGCCCAACTACGCTCGCTAGTCTGTAGTTTCTGCGAGACTTCCTGCGTCAGACATTTAACATAATTCTGGACAAACAGATGGTGTCCGGTTGCAGTGGTCATGTCCTGGCCACTGTAATCAGAAAACACTGTCTCAAACCGGGAGAAGTATTCTGATACGTCTTCCTGGGGTTTCTGGCGGCAGGCCGTTACTATCGACCAGTCCACCTTTTTCTCTGGGATCAGGGTTTTCAATTTCTGAACGATCTTGTCTGGGAGGTCTAAAATGGACTTTAAAGGTTTCTGTCAGGCTCTCGCTGTCTATCTATGCCATTGAGTTGTGACCAGGTATGTCCGAACAGTTCAAGGTGGTCGACTTTCCGGATTTGCTTCCTCACATCAGCTGGCAGACATAACCCGAAAAACAAATCAATGTCAGCTAGGGTCATAATCGTCGAACTTAAGGCTGTACCTAGTTCAGTATAAAAGGCAGTGGGGTTCTTTCGTAAATCGGGTAAGGATTTTCAGAAAGTCAGGATGTCTTGTCGATCCCATGGTTGGTAGACCCAGTTATAAACTACCCTCCCTCTTGCATCTTGGTGGTTAATGTCATCTTGTGTTCCCTGTCCTCGTGGGGGGACCCAGTAGGGAGCGGCCTCCTTTATAGGCATCATTGTGTCAGTTTTTCCTGTTCGAGGTTCGGTCGCTACAAGAGTTGCAGTTTTAGCTTCTAACCTCTGTTCAGTGAGGTGGCGGAAAACTTCAAACGTACGCGTGAAGAGGTCCGTCACGTCACACTCGCCTTCATCCCCAATGTCAACTTTCCTATACAGAGTCGTTAGGCTCTCAGGACCTTTGTCTTGGTATCGGTCCTCATAGGCATTGAGGGTGTGATAACAAAATCGCACAACAAAGTGTCATCTGTGGCTATTGGCATATGAATTGTACATATCCGTTACGTATTCCTCACTCTCCTTCCGTTCCACCAGTGTCCTTACTATCTTATCGATCCCTGCTCGTTCATCCTTGCTCAATCGGTTCATTCTAGTGGAATCTTTCTTTCGGGTCTCAGGGTTGTCTAATGTTGCTGCTTGCGCTGCATTGAGTACGAGGGGTTCAGCCGGCGCGGAGGCCGTGAGGACCGAGGCCCTGGCACTATTCTCACCTGTACTTGGGCTGCGGTGCTGTACTAAGGGTTGGGAGGGGGCGTATAGAGGGGGCATGTAGATGATTGGGGGACCTGGTAATAAATCATCGTTCGCTCGTTGTTTCGAGGGTAACTCAGGGTAGAGCGTAGAGGGTGTTCTAACGGGACACTGGCCCGATGTTTCGGGCTCCTGCTTCTGCTTGGCTTCCTCTCTCTCCTTTATCTCTTCCTCTAATTTCTTGGCAGCTAGGTGAGCTGCTTTTCGTAGCTCTTTCTCTAATCTAACTTAGTTTCTCTTTTTCCGTTGTTCTGCTTCTTTGCGCCACATGCCGAGACTATCAAGCATAGTGGGCGTTGTCTTATTGTTACGAAGGGCTGTTTCCAGCACGTTTATTTTATCATCATCGAAGGATCCTATCAGTGGCCACTGACTTTCCTGATCCTTTCTCGTATATTTATGCCATAGCTTACATATAAGCTATGGCGACTAGTCCATATTTCGTGAACATGTCCTTATTAGGGGTGCCTTCCAGTGGAGCTGGATGGTTCACCTCTAATAAGCGGTCCGGGCTTGACCAACTACCAATCAGTGGGGAGAAGATAGGCATGACAGATTACAACGGGGGACAAAGGTCCGCACTACCTATCCTTCACTACTTGCAAAGACTAGACAGAATATTTCTATTCTACGTTATTTGCAAACAGAGAATATCTCAAAAAGAACCAACTTCGAACAATCAATGTTCGGACAATCAATCAATCAGTGGGGAGAAAAATAGGCACAACAGATTACAACGGGGGACAAAAGTCTGCGTTACCTACCCTTCATTATCTGCAAAGGAAGAGAGAATATTCCTATTCTTCCCCGTTTGCAGGCAGAGAATATCTCAAAAACAATCAATGAGCAATACTAGTATTTTCAAACAATCAAACAATCGCTTCGCAATTTGTCGTGTTACACGACCTTACCCGGACCGCATGGACAGTTTCTCGTCTTCCGCTTCCAGCGCCCGATCGTCCTCTATTTTCCGTAATTGCCGCGGCACTCCTGATGGTTCCCAGTCAGGACCGTAGATCACTCGAGAGAGGTCTGCTCGGAACCGGTGAAGTTCGGATGATCGGCTGCCAGACGAGGGTCTATCGGGCAGGTGCACTCCCGATCGTTGCAGTTGTTCACTCTGTCGTCAGGACCTCTCCCACTGGATCCACGTGTCACTGATGGGCCCCACGCTTGGGACGCCAATTATGAAAGGTAGGGCCGATTTGAACCGATAACCTTCAAGTATTGCCCGGCGTTAGTCGCCTCTCATACCACTCGAAATTATCAAACAAAGAGGCAGGCGCTGGAGACTGGAAGGCAGGAAACAGAAGTTTATTCCAACGGAGCAGAACACGTCAAATCAGACAACAGGGTATCTTCTCGAGGTGCTCTAACCGCATCTCTGAGGCCTGGCCTCTTATACACAGGTTTATGGCTTTATTACAAACATATCTGTGTCAACACTTTGAAGTACAGAAAGACATCCTCGGAATCCCCGCTCCAAGCCCGTTCCCACATACATTTACAGTAGAAGTCCCCACCCCGATCTCAGTAGGTGATGACTATCGCGCAGCTGGACATTCCGCTGGTTCCCGGAATGTGTGCGGCTGATCGGATCTCATGGGGTGGGGGCTTTGATCAGTCGTAGATCCTTTGAAGAGGGGCAGCTTCCTACTGTAGGGGGCAATAAACTGCATCCGCAGGGCCAGGTGATGGCCTGGGATTGGGCCGGACAATCGGGCACAGAGGAAGGGGGTTCATCAAAGGATGTGTGATTATGAAAGGGATGGAGGGAGGTGTTAGCCGGGTACGGGATGTGGCTCCGAGGCAGGGTCACGCTGAAGGGGAGGTTTATGGCCCAAGCATGTGAGAGCGGGGGCTGTCAGTGCGCGGGGGATGCTTGCGAGGTCAGAGGGAGAGAGAGAAAGACACGCTGGCTATCGGCGGTGGGCAGAGAGGCCATGGCATTCAAAATGGCTGCTACTTACGCGCACATATGAGCCTGAAAAGGGACAAGATGGCGCCGATAATGTTGATGTCGCAAACTAGATTTTAACAACTATGCCCCCGCGATTTGGTTCCACCGGGGGTAATTTGAACAAAAACAGACCGGGTTTTTAAAAAAAAAACATTTGGGCCTTGGGGGTCCTTGTGGGACTACCTGGGCAGGCCTAGGGGGTCAGGGTGTTTTTACCCTGCTCCCTTTTTGTGTTCTACACATTTGTTTTTCTGCTTTCTTCTGCCTCAGTCTACCGAGGCCAATCAGCATGCAGCTCATGCATGGGAAGGTACGCCTACCGTACGCGTACACGTACGGTACGCGTACGGTGCGCGCTTATAGATATATATATATTTTTTTCTTCTGATTTTCTCAGGAACTACTGGAAGGATTTATACCATTTAAGCAAAAGGGTGATCTGCGAATCAGACTCTACAATTTTGCCAAATTTCTTGCAATTCCGTTCAGCCTTTCGGGCTGTAGCCGTGTCTAATCGTCCTATGGAAAATAACATGGGGAAAACACGTTTTGGGACCCCCTTTTTTCTCACTCCCCAAAACATTTAGGGAAGGAGCAGAGCAGAGCGGAGCGGGCCATCTTCTTTGAGAAATTTGTGAAGATTCATCAACCGGCGCCAAGTTTTTTCCCAATGGAATACGGATTTCCTATGGATACTAGGTCCTAACTATATATACCTATTGGCGACCACCAGTAGGTAATATATATATATACATATATATATGGAAGGGATTTGCTGTGTTTTACTCCTCAGTCCATACTACCATACAGTCCCAGAGGATCACAGGCAAGGCAGCACTCGTCCTCAGCAAAGAGTTTCAGACAAGTTTAAGTTGTTGTGGCATTTGCCATTTTTATTTTTTCAAATATGTCTTCATTTTTGGTTTTCAAAAAAGTGCAAAGCTCAAGCTATCCAGTGCATCAGGAAAAAACAAAATGACCTACGCGTTTCGGCCAGAGGCCTTCCTCTAGGTCATGTGATAAAAGGTGTAGGGTGTTTAAAAAGAGGTTGGTAGGCCCGCCCTCTCTTGCAAAAAAATCATCCCATTTTCTTTTCAGCTTATTTAACCCCTTCGCTGTGGGGTGTTTTTCCCCCACTGTGTGGGGGGAGGGGGGCCGCGTGCGGCGCCGCTGTGCTTGTGACGAGCTCGGCTCGTCATGAGGCACAGTGCAGCTGCACTCATGATGAGCGGAGCTTGTCACAGCCACACCCGTTTTCGAACGTTCCGCACAGCGGGGAAATTATCCCCGTTCGCGAATGTTCCAATGGCCGCGATGAGCTCAGCTCGTCACGAGTGCAGCTCAACCGTGCCTCATAACGAGCTCAGCTCGTCATGAGCATGGAAGAGGTTAAAGGAACAGTGATATAAGGCACATTACAAGTTGCATTTGCTGACAGCGAAATTTCACTGTGCTCAAAATGTACCCATAGTGTATAAAATGGTCAATGATCTTGCAATGAACTAGGGATGGATGAAAATAACATTAGTGGTAAAGTACCCACATAATTATGTAATACATCACACACAGATATCGCTTGTACCATTTCCACGATAAAGTATCCAGAAGAGTTAATCCACCAAGTAGTGTTGTAATACAGAATTGTGTGTGTGCATCCTATCCACTCATTCATATCCGATCCTGACCAATACTATGGATACCATGGCTCCAACTGTGTTTTTATCAAATATATGTGTATAAATATATCAGAATGATAAGCTTTTCCAATTCATAGTGAAGTACCTGATTTGGTGAAAATATTGTCCATATTACATCAAATTCAGGTTCTAGCTGGAGTTTCATTTGGAGCTTCTAGTTTAATTTGAGTTTTGTCATTAAGTGAAATCATTAGTTTTGATTGATATATCAAATGCAGCGATAGTCAGAAAAACATCTGTGATGCATAAAAATTCTTCTACCAAACGTGCTACTAGTGCTATGAGACACAGCATTAAGGAATTTAACTTTCAACAAAAAATGTTTTCAACAAAATATTAATTAAACAAAATGGTTTGTGTTGCAAATCAAGTACTCTTGTGATTCAGTTATTCCCAATTAAAGAAAGTTATGCAGTTCAGCATCTGCATTGAGTCCCATGGCATCTCCTTTCCCTTCAAAATGATCCATTTCGGTTCTGCCTGTCTCAACAGACGATTCCGATCACCTCCTCTGATGTTAAAGGGAATGTGTTCTATTCCATAGAATCTGAGATTGTCATAGACACCTTCATGTGTTTTCCAAATATGTTTTGCAATAGCATATGCAAAGTCTTTATTTTTGATTGCCCTTAAATGTTGAAGTATGCGAAGCTTCAGTTTGTTTGCTGTGCTTCCTATATATTCTTTTCCACATTCGCATTTAAGGGCATATACAACATGGGTGGTTTCACATGTTATCCTTTCCTTGATGTTTTTATGTTCCCCCAGTTGAGTTTCAATTTTCTGTTGATTTAAACCATATTTGCAGGCCGTGCATTTTGGGCTCTTGAGGAATCCTTTTGCTTTCAGCCATTGCATTTTACTTCCACCTTGATCTGTTTTGTGGTAGTGGCTGTGTATTAGACTATCTCCAAGAGATGGGGCCTTTTTGTATGTTATATTGAGATGATCTGATGTTATTACTTTTAGATCCTCATCTTTTCTCAGAATTTTCCAATGGTTCTGGAGAGCATTTCTAATGGTCTTGCTGGCAGAATTATATTGTGTGATGTATCTCGCTTTCTTGGTTTCAGAATCATTATCAGATATTGTGATTGTTTCTTTGGGGTATAATAGGGTCTCTCTTTTCCTATTCAATGTCCTTGATTTCGCATTCTCTAGTACTGTGATGGGATATCCTCTCTTTATGAATCTGGTATAAATTTGGTCCAGCTGTATAAGGTATTCTGTTTCTTCTGAACAGTTTCTGCGCGCTCTTAAAAATTCACCATATGGAACACTCCATTTTAGGCATCTGGGATGAGCTCTGTTAGCTGACAAAATGCTGTTACAAACACACACACACATACAGTTTAATGTATATTGCTCCAGTATATAATCAGAGTGGGTCAGATTTGATACGAATGCCACGCAAAATATTACATTACACTATGTGAAACTTTTTATTTAGTACCATTTTCTGTTTTTCAGTCAGTATTATCCCCAAGATCTCAAGGGTCGTCTATGTATTGCTACAAACACATCTCTCATCTTCTCTATTCAGAACACTAGGGTAAATACATGAGATACTAAGAGCAGAAACTTAACATCCTTAACACAGCTAGTTCTACTAAGGAAGGAAAGCACAGAATTCTAAAAATGGTTTTCCTATTTACCTTTAACCTTGGGTTCAGAAATAGCATGCTACTCGCCGCAAAGCCCTTCAATACCTCATATGGGGTAGTATTTGCTATATAAATACGATTTATGATTACCATTACAATCTCATTTCAATGCCAAAAGATTCCTATCTGTGGTGAGTTCATATGTTCATATTTCCCTATGGGACACCTTGAGTTCCAGAGTAAAGATAAAATAATACTCATTGCTAATTTTCTATTTTATAGTGTTTCTAATTTGATTGCAATAAGTGTGTCGAACATCTGTAGAGACTTTGCTACTTCATAAAATCAGAAATATTCAGATGTAAGATCTAGATTTATAATGTTTGTAATTTATTTTCACATTTCCTCCAAAATACTCTTGTATTTTTGCGAAACTTGCATGTCAGTACCAACCTACAAAAGGTAATGGTTACAGCGGTCATTTGGTGCTGTATCCATTGTAGTGTTGTAAAAAGTATTTGGTGGGTGGTTTCCTTTTCGATACTCATATATTTAGCAGTCTGCTTTTTCTTTCTGCTCACAAATTTACTTCCCTAAGCATCCAACTTTTACTTTATTTGTTTAATAAATCTATTTCCTTTATGCGCTATTTGTTTGGTGACCTTCCTCTTGCGTTTTAACATGTGTAATTTCCAAGACGCTCTAATTTCTAGATTGTCTCAACATTATTATTGAGGTTTTAAGCACAGTTCATATATTTATATTTTTGGACTTTAGGCTACACATTGTTTTGTGAAGAAGACACAAACCACGAAAACAATACAGACATGAATGTTCTAGGTGCCAAAAATGCTCCCCAGGAAAGCTCCAGAGATGGAAAATAAAATGTAAAGAAAGTTAATTTGTTACCATTTTATTTTTCATCCACCCGTCCTGAACAGAGTGTCAGGCTGCTGAGTGGCAGAAATGAGCTGCGTACTTCATTTTAAAGTGCGCATGTCTTTTTGGCGACCATCTTGCAACGGCCAGCCAGACATGTGCATTTTAACTTTCTCTTAGCTAGCTATCTGAAGACAGCTGGGTTCAAGCAAGCGCAAGCCTCCAGTGCCCTTGGAGCGCCGAGAGAGGTCACGCCCTCCAGTCCTGGCATTGCTCTCATACTGGTGAGAGCAGCGTCAGGATTGGTTTGGGGAATTCGCTGGAGACAGAGGAGAACACGGACGGAGTAAGGAGGTTGTCGGATGTCGTACAGCAAGCAAAGTAAGTGGTTATTTCTTTTTATTTACACTTACCACTCACCTTGCATGCAATGGCCGATCAGACATTTGCCTGTCCCCTCCCCCGACTACTTGCTAGCCACCACTGATGAAACCTGGAGTAGAGTTGGCATGGCCAAGTATATTGGTACAGGCTTCAGCTGTAAACAATATTGGAAATTCTTTGTTTACACATTACGCAACCAGGAGCACACTTACAGACATGTGTCCTGATTCACAAAGGTTTTGCTGCGGCTTGGCTTCCTGGATTAACTCTGAAGTCCAGGAGTAAACCTGGACAGGAGTAAGTCACACTTACTCACAGCAAAATATTTGTGAATGGGGGCTTATATCTATAAGTGTGCTCCTGATTGCCTAATGTGTAAGCAAAGAACTTCTGGTGTTGTTTACAAGTGTTGCCTCTCCCCATATTTTTGGGCTTGCCAACTCTCCCTCAGGTTTCAGCTCTGTTCCGCCTAGTGCTTGTATGTACTGACTATGTTCCTGGTTTGTACCCGATTCACAAAGATTTCGTCTGGACTTCAGGGTTAATCCAGGTGGCCAAGTCACAACAAAAGCTTTGAGACTCGAGCTCATACTCTTCTGTCGTTAGTAGAATTTCGATGTAGGAACACATCTGCTGTGTAGTGTGCTGAAGAACTAGAGACTGGAATCAATAGGTTTCAAAGACAAAGAACTGGTTTATGAATAGAAAAAGAAAACTGCCAGCTCACGCAATGCATCACCTGCTTCGTATGAGACAGTGTAGTCTCAGAACACTGTCTTAATGTTATCACTTTTTTAAAATGTATTTTCTGTGTTAGTTTCCACTCCAAATAAAGGTAATTCAATGGCAAAATTAAGGTAAGTGCAGTGCTCACGGATAGGCGCTGCCAGTCTGGCATCTCTCTTTCAATTAGTGAGAGAAAAAGAAGGGGGAAGGTAGGTGCTATTGTGACATCACTAGTCAACTGTAATAAAATACTACAGGCTGCTTGAGGTATTTTGTCTTGTTACATGCAAGTTGTGATACCAGAAGCCCCTTGCTATAAGAAAATAAGGAACAGGCCTTTATCTGGATATTAGTATTTATCTGGATATTAGTATTTTTATTTAACAGAGTAAATTGGCACCGATTTTGTTTTCTGCAAAAGCACACAGTTGCTGACTTTGAGTTGTTTTTTTTCATCCAATTTCGGTTTGTAACCAGCTCTGTTCTTGGAACCTTCTCTGCAGACTTCTGTTAGCACTCACCAGTTACCAGGATATTCGCAGAAACCAAGGAAAACTCTATTTACGGTACTCACAGTGACCACTACGGAGAGAAACCCTCCTGACCTCGGTCTACATCCAAATTATGTTTGTGCTTCAAAAGTATGGAACATGGACTGTGTGAAAAATCCAAATCAAAGAAGATTTTACAGGGGGGAAAGTAGAATATACTATTTATGGTTACATTATTTAGTTTTTTTTCTTCTTTTTAGTCCTCATTTCACCATTGGCAACTGCAAATGAGCACTTACAACCGCATTCCGTCCTGGGCGCCCAGGGCTGATGTTCTTGCTTTCACCTGGAGCCGACCCGGCCTGCCCCTTTGTCCGAGGCATGGTGTAATCATAGGACCTTTCGGGGCTTTAGACCAGCCTCATTTCTCTTCCCCATTCTATCAAAGGTTCCCAAACTGTGCTATTTACATTATGTGCCATACCAGATTCTAAACGTGCAATACTCAGTGCTGCTGGGAGCCAATTTTCATAAAGAGGAGGACTAGAGACCTTCCATAGCTTGCAGATCTCCTGCGAGCAATAAGAATTAGGCTAAAAAATAATGCCACTTGTGTCCCCCTTAATCCACTAATAAGATCAGTGTCCAAACCAAACAAAACTCTTAACTATATTCAAACTCAGTTTAACTTTAAAAATACTCTCCATAGCCTTCTCCACAGTAACCCAAAAGGGGCCCAAGATAGGACAATCATAGAAGACATGGATGTCATCTGCCTCAACTAGTCCACATCTAGGGCACATGACATCCATGGTTACATTATTTAGTAAAAATGTGTGAGAGAAAACTCCTCTCAATTTTTTTTTTAGCCAGAGATTTCAAGTTGACACATTTTTCAGTTATCTACAGGGGAAATTGACTACAGAGCCATGAATTGTGATCATCTCACATTTTTGCAGATTCTGTTTTGATTTCGCACACCTGTAGTTGAACTGAGATGCTTTTTTGCTTTCAGTTTTTAGTCTCCACTTTAAGGAGACAGTGCACCGTCAGAATCCGTAGTATATTCATTTTTTTCTGCTGAAATTCAACAGGAAAATGCTCTTACATATTTTCTTTAAAAATGGGATAACCTACAGTAGATTTAAAAAGTGCTGGACGTGATGGTTAAATCAAAGCGGTGCAAAACAGGCCTTACTTTCAAATACTTTATTTTTATAGAAAAAAAAGAGTAGCTGGAAGACTGTAATATTTATATGAAAGCATGCACTTTTCCCTTACTGCAATTTAACTGTTGTAGCACTACTCAACAGTAGTAGGAGCATGTATGTCTTGCGATTTATATAGCGCACGTATCCCCCGAAGGCATCAAGGCGCTTGCTTAGGGAACCCGTCCTGGTATTCCCCTGTGAGATACCCCAGCAGGTTAACCACAAGGTGAAAGCCAGGCATCCCGCTGCAAGGGGCCGTTATGGAGATTAAGCAAGCTATTGCCCAGAGTTGCAGAGTGTGAACCCGTGAATCGAGTAGGCACCGGAGCGAGAATTGTCAAGTCCATGGACATTTTAGGACTCAAGACCCCGCCAAGCCGGGAATTGAACCCTGGTCCCGGGCTGATCTCTGCTTCCAGGTCTGCCTCCTCTAACCAGTGAGCCACACTTCTCCACATCAATGCTTTACTGTAATAATGTGTTACAGTTGTGTTGTTAGGTCACAGAGGCTTGTGCCAGAGCCAGGAGTGTTAAAAGCTGCTCCTTGAGCGCAATTCCAATTGTTATTTAACCCCTTCGCTGCGGCTGCAATTCCGCCGCAGCGCTGGGTGGGGGGGCCGAGCGGCGCTTGCATGCTCGTGACGGAGCCGCTCCGTCACGAGCCGCGGTTGCGCTGTGCTCATGACGGAGCGGTTCCGTCATAGCCTCGCCCGCCCAATAGTACGCGCTGCGCAGGCGCGGCGGCAGGGCCATGACGGAACCGCTCCGTCAAGAGCACAGCTCAGCCGATGCTCATGACGGAGCGCCTCCGTCATGAGCATGGGAGGGGTTAAACACTCTATGGCAAGAAAGCTCTTTCGCACTTTTTGTCTGGAAGCACCTGTCCCTGAAGCTTTAAAGCTGTGAACCGGAAAGGAGATATTTATGTGGCATTTTATTTAGGAGATTGTTGTACTTCTTCACAAGACACACATTATGTTTCTGCATGTTACCACTCATTCTTAGACAATGACTTCCAGTGTACTGAATGAAATATGTGTTTAGAACAAATTATAGATACCTTCAGATTCCACGTGCATTCTGAGAATCTGCAACCACGGGGCTTTTTTCATCAGCAGGCGCAAGAGACTAAACATGAAATCAGTATAGTTGAGGGTGATGCTACAACCGTCTTTTATAATAGAGACTCCTTACTAGGTGTAAGGAGAATAGCGCCAGTCTACTTACAATTCCATGATTTTAGATGGGAAATCTGGCCTTTGGCATTGTTCCTCCTTTTGATAGTATAACTCTGTTCTGATTTCCAAAATCTTCATAATATAACATGGGGTATAATGTATTCTGCATATACTTGTTTATTGTCATCACTTCTTTGATTTATCGATGCCAATTAAAAACAACTCTGCATACAAGTTAATCAATAGGCCTTATAGTGATTGGAGATAGTTGAGACTGTCTTTTGTCCTGTGGTATATATTGCCAATATGTCGGGAAGTGCCATAGGAATCCAGGTGAAGAACAGTGGTCAAACTGGGCGGGGTCTATTGGGAAAGACGTTCGCAATTTTTTTAAATTTTACAAAAACAGTCCCCTTCATTTTGTTAAAAAACAACTGTTTCTGAACAGTTAAAGCCGACATTGAAGTACATCTACTAGGAATGGAAAGGAGGAGAGTTCCTGAACTGTGAAGCAAGGGAGAGTCTGGAGGCACAGAAAAACACAAGCCTTCTCACCAGGGTGTCTGCTACATGAAATAAATGTAAATGAGTGCAACTGGTTATCAGTAAATCAAAAACCAGTATATGGCTTTAATTGAGTCATTTGAGGCTTCATGGTAGCAAAGATCCATTCTTGACAGATAATGTCAGGGTGTTACCAGCTAAGTTTTGTAGAGCGTCCTTCCATGGAAACTGATAAAAACGTTTTGCACTACATACAGTCTGATTGCATATTACAAAAAAACTGTATTTGGAAAGTTTCTGCTTTATCTTAAACATTAAATCCCTTTGACCATCTGTGTAATACAATTTTAAATGATTTGCATATTCACTGTGCTTCCAGTTGCAGGCTGAATCCTTCCTGAACTATAAGTGCCCATCACTATTCCCCACTGGGCAAACCAGTGACCAGTGTTTCCATTCTGTGACTGGTTACATATATAGACATCTGCAGTGATCACATTAACCACTTGATCTTTCAAGAGGTAAAAGTGTCCATTTCCTGCAGATTACCTAAACTGTATTTTTTTTTATCTTCAAGATGTGTGTTATATTTTATTCTTAATTACCTGAGGTGGAAAAGCCAGCAAAATAGTTGCAGACTATTTTGCCACATCTCTGATCCGACCCCCACACTCACTGTCCATGCCCATTTGTTCTGAGGATCACAGTTCCCATAATGTTTTATGAACATAAAATACTGGTGAAGAATGTATATGTTAATGTTCTGATATTGCTTAAAAATCCACTGTGCATTTTGCAAATACATATTGTACCTAGAAGTCAAAGAGAGACTAACTTCCCACGCAGAGTTTTTTTCCTCCTCTCCTTGTTAAATTTGAACTTTGGGATATCTCAGACGTGGAGGTGCATTCCATTAATCTCAGTGTGTTCTGTGTGACCCCCTCACTGTGCAGGTTTATGCAGATATGATACCAACCAGCTTAGGTTTACGAGTAAGCTTTAAAAATCCTCACATAGACCTTCCACTGTGACTTGATGTTCATTTTTTCTGTTCTAAAAGGATCAAGCAAAGTATTTGGCCTGAAAATATTATAGATACCTAATCTCTCCTGTTTGAGCCCACCACAACTCTCGCTGTATAAATCATCTGAGCACGACTCCTATAAACGGACAATATAAGAGGCTTGCAATTTCTGCTGAAATAACCTCATCTACTTTTGAGTAATCCACTGGCCAATTACTGACGACTAATAGCTTAGCTCGGTGTTCTGAAATGTATATGATTTTAAGATTTCCACGTCACTGAAAGTACCTCACTCAGTGGCGTAGCTAAACCTACTGCCACCCGATGCGAACCCTAAGTTTGCCACCCGGTGAAGGTAAGAGAGGGGGGGCGGGGAGGGAAGGAGGGAAGTGTCAGCCAATGGTTGACCTGTACCGGGGGGCGTGTGGCAGCTGACACATCTTGCTCACCTCCGCCGACCCTAAAAACAGTGCCGCCCTGGGCAAACCCCCACCCCCCCCAGCTTTGCCACTGACCTCTCTACATTAGGGTGACCAGAATTTTAAAGCCAAAAGCCAGGACATTTCCCAAAAAATAGAAGAAGGGCTACAATGTTACTTCAACCCAGCGCACAGAATGACAGTGCTCCTTTGCAGAGAATTACTTACAGAAGAGGCAGTAAGGACATACATAAAATGCAGATTTTTGAAGCCAGTAGCATGCCTGTTAATTAAATTGCTTTCTTATAACAGCTGCGAACTATCCCTGTTTGAAAAACATAAAAAGATACTTCCCTCCGTTTTCAGCCGACCTTCTCTAAAAATCGGGACATGAGCTTAATTTCCAGAAATCTGCCGGGACAGGGACTGTCCAGGCAAATCCGGGATGCCTGGTCACCCTACTCTACATCCATGTGGAGCCATTGAGGCTTATACACAAGTGCATTTTGGAGTACGTAAAGCAGAACTTGCATAGTACTTTTTTATGTACTCTTTAATTCTTTTGCACACAGGCTTCAAAACATCTAAAATGAGATTAACGTGGAACGATTTTT
This sequence comes from Lissotriton vulgaris, assembly GCF_964263255.1. Taxonomy (NCBI): domain Eukaryota; kingdom Metazoa; phylum Chordata; class Amphibia; order Caudata; family Salamandridae; genus Lissotriton; species Lissotriton vulgaris. The sequence continues at coordinate 614,201,792 of NC_141694.1, read as the reverse complement.
GAAAAATGCATATACAATTAGTACAAGTCAAAAGGACTGTGCCCTCTGTCCACATTTACTAAAAGCGAGTTGGACATTTCAAGGAATTACGTAATAGAATGTAAAAGAGTACTCCTGTAGTACTACTTCCAACACTCATAAATGATTTTGAGAATTGGCTACTTGTGTTTGCTGTAGCCTGTACAGGAAGGGTCAGGGATACAGGTAAAAATAGGTGTAATGGATGATGGATGAGAGAGTTAAAGGAAAAAGAAGAGTGAGAGAGAAGGGGGCAAGAAAAAGAGTGAAAAAGATAGGGGACACAAGAGTGAAAACGAAGCACTATGATAGAGTGAGACAAGAGAAGGGAGAGAGTAGGAGAGAAATAACATGAGAAAGTGAGAAAGGAAAAGTAGATCGGGCAGTACAATGGAGGTGAAGAGAGAAAAAGAGAACGAAAGAAAGGGTGCGACAGGAGAACAATAAGGGATAGATAAATTGGAGACAGAAAGAAATAGAGACACAGTGAGAGACGGATGGGTAGAGACAAGAGAGATGAGTAAAGAGAGTTTGAAAACGGAGTGAGACATAGAAGAAAAGAAAAAGAGTGACTGTAAGAGAACAGGCAGTGGAGCGGAAGAGAAAGAAAAAACAAAGAACAGGCGAGACTGGAAAGCAATGAGAAGCAGTCAGGCAGAGAGAGTGGAGACAAAGAGAAATAGAGACACCGTGAGGGGAGGGGGTGGGGACCATCACACGTCTGTCTCGTGTCCTTCAAAATGGCTTCCTAGGTGCTGATAAGTAGTAAAGAGAATTAGAACATGAAGTGCTGTGAAAATAGCTTTCCGGTAAGCTTTGTATATTCCGGGGCTTACAACCTCTAAGTAAGTTGCAGGCTGCAGCGGCTTCTCTTGCAGGCGCGCTGCAGCTAACCTGTGTGGTATTTAAAGCTTACAGCCTCAGAGTCAGGCGAGGAGAACAGCTGGGAGTCTTAGAAATTCAAATATGATTGAGCTTAGGATATTGCGCTTTTCACATTTTATGATGGACTGTAATGAGCTTATGCGCCGTAAAAAAAACGGTAGATGCTAAAGAAAACATGGATCCGAATGAAAAATGCCTCGGAGAGATTGTGAAGACGAACAAAAAATACTCATGGCCAAAAATCAGACGCTGAATTTTTTCCCCTCATATTATCGAATATTTTTAAAAAGGCGTGAGCATTCATTTCCCATTTTAAAGGCCCCTCGTTAAGACAGAACAGGGGACCGACTTTAAAGGACCACGTCTGGTTGTTAAAGTACTTCTCCAGATGAACAATAAAATATATTTTCAAGTGTGGTTATCTAAATAGTAAACTGCAATCCTAATCTTTAGGACCAAAATGTAATTTGTTTCAAGAGTTTCCACTGTGTTGTACTATACTGCAAGTACTGAATGAAAAAAAACGAATGTACTGCCCATGGGCCTAATACTGCCCTTTCTATGCTGGTGCAGGCCGGCCCCGCCCTTCAGTTGCCCCCATTCTGCCTAAGGCCTATGAATATCTGTTGAGATAGTGGTTGTTTTAAAAGGAACTACAGAAGTTCTGGTACTCACTTTCTAGGGTGTCTCTTTGCTCCTGAGAAGTTCAGCTACTCTTCCATTAAAAGTATTGGAGCAGCGCAAAGAAGTGCAGGTTCTTGACCTTTCAAATTAAAGAAGTGCATGTGCTCAGTACTGGAGAGTACCTGCCCATATCAAGCACTGGAGATATTAGAGTCTTCGGGCCCCTCGCCACATTTAGCAAGGGGGCCCAACTATATTTTTGGCTACACCAAATATACAGATTCATAAAAGAAAAATCGGCTCGCAAAGGGCCGGATTCTAAGAATCTGGCCCTTTGCGAGCGCAATTTTTGCATTTGGCATTCATCATCCCAAATGCAAAAATCGCTAATTGCGAAATCGCATATTTGCGAGGAATTGCATTTAAGGAATCTCTATTTGAGATTCCTTAAATGCAATTCATTATCCATTTATTATTTGCGAATTCGCTATTTCTGGCCGCTATTTACCGCGAAGTGTAACTTCGTGGTAAAAAGCAAAAACTTAGAAAAATGCACTTTAGTGCATTTTTCTAAGTGGTATGTTACACACACACATGTCCTTTGGACATGTGTGTGCGCAACATCAGGCTACATTTACATTTAAGGGGTGCAACAGGGTGTCCATTGGACACCCCTGCACCCTTGAAATCGCAAAATCAAAATGCGAATCGCTAATAGAGATTTGCACATTAATATGTCTTCCCATTCATTCGTATGGGCCTTTAGGCCCATAGGAATGAATGGGGAGTTATTACTTATTTGCTATTAGCAATTAGCTAATCGCAAATAAGGAAGCTGTAGGAATCACAATAAATATTGCGATTCCTACATGAATCCCGTTTTGCGAGTCTGTAATAGCGAATCCTTATTATTCGCTATTATAGACTCGCAAAACATGCCTATGATGAATCTGGCTGATACTTCCCAACCAACCCTTATCGTGTGAAATGTGCTAGCACTCACTGCTCATTAAAATGCCACCTGGCCTGCTGGTTATGAGAACATTCTAGGTAGTGATGCAGGAATTACTGTGTTTTACCGAGAGATTGGGATTGCATTCGGCATGTCGCGCGTCTGTGTCCTCTAGAGGACAATCAGTCCTTATGACCCTCAATGTCCTGTTGGCTTGAAAACTCTCTAGGATGCCTCCTGCCTGACGTATTTGCACTGGAACCCCGATACTGCTGTTAAGTTTGTGAAAAAGTTAGTGCCTAAAATGAGCCAGTACTCACCGGTACTGAGTACTGACAGTTTTAAATGTACTCTCATGGAGTACTAGAATTTCTCCTTGGCCTACTGCAAGCCTTGACATTTAAGCCTGGGCAGGGCCTTGTCAAGTGCGATGTAATGTCATTCTGAAGATGAGGCTTTTACAGCAAAGACCACCTGGGTTCCTCTCCGACAGCTAAGGGTCAAAATGGTAGGCCCCGGCTGAGCTGTGACTCAGTTATCCAACAATAGCTCATTTTTGTATTGTAACAGGATGGCTCACCGATGAGGGCATTGTTGGCACTGCATCCCACTGTGGTTTACAGCCAGGGACCAATCAAATCTCATGGTGTGAACTCCTGTTAGTGTGGGCAGTGACCTTCACAGCGTGTATGTCGGCCAGTGACCGAAAGTGGGGAGTCATAGAAATGCCCTTGGGGTGCAGAGCAACAGAGGAATTCCTTTATTATTTTTTAAACTTGGGCTGCTCGGGATGAGCTTCCTAAGCAGAGCAAGTTCTTATTTTGTCTTTGGTGTAATGACAATTGCTGCCATCATTGCACTAAGGTGAAAGTAAAACGAGCTGATGGGTTTGTTTTACTTCCACAGCATCAGTGCTTGGGGGTATATCTCAGCCCCCGAGCACTGATTGCCAAAATAACGCTGCCTTGTGGATCCCTGCTTGGGGATCTCCATAGAAGAACGACCCCCAAGCAAGGATCGACCCACTAGACATCAGGGATTTTGGGGAGCGGCTCCTCGGGCAAGGGCTTGTGTCCCCGACCTCTCCATTAGGTCAGTCTTTCTGCCCCTGGCAAGTGGATGGGTATAATTTCCCCTGATCCCTCACCCGGGGAAAGCCAGAAAGCCCACTAGACACCAGGGTCTATTTAAAAAAAAATATAGGGGTGGAGGCTGTACACTATGGCCTTGCCCATGCTCCTACTCCCCAAACAACTATGGTGACAGTCTTTCTGCCCCTCCTGGAGGGCAGAAGGGGATGATTGCCCCATATGTGTTGCCCCAGGGGGCAGAAAGTCCACTAGATACCAGGGCATATTTTTAAAAGAAAATATACAGGTGAGGACTTCCCATCATGGGCATGGCCTGGCCTTCACTCCAACAAGAAGAAAGATAGTATTTCTGCCCCCTTATGGGGCTGGTTGAGGTAATTACCATCAATCTTCCCCAAGGGGGGGCAAAAAGCCCAAAAAGACCCCAGGCTTTATTTTTTAAATACATATAGGAGTGAGGGCTGCCCACTAGACACCAGGGTCTATTTTTAAAATAGATGGGTGGGGGGCAGCCCACCATGGACATGGCCATGCCCCAACCTCCCAAAATACTATGGTAACAATCTTGCTGCCCCTCTTGGTTGGCAAATGGGGGTGATTACCCCCAATCTGACCTCAGGGTGCAGAAAGCCAACTAGAAACCAGGGGGTTAAAAACTAATATATATATTGGTGGAGACTGCCCACAATAAGCATGGCCATACCCCCACCCCAACAAGAAGATTGTCTATCCTTCTGCCCCTAGAGGGCGTATGGGGGTAGTTACCTCTGATCTGCCCCCCAGAGGGCAGAAAACCCACTAGTTATCAAGGCTTATTTTCAAAATAAATATACAGGTGGAGCTGCCCAATATGGGAACGGGTCATGACCCCATCCACCCAAAAAACTATGGTGAAAATCTTTCTGCCCTCTGCCCCTGGAGGGCAGATGGGGTGTTTACCCCCAACCCTCCGCCTGAGGTGGGAGGGTCATAAAGCACACTAGATACCATGGAATGTTAAAAAAAAAGAGTATAGAGATGAGGGCCTATAGCCATACCCCAATCCCAACTAGAAGCCAGATAAAATGTCTGCCCCCCTCAGGGCAAATTGGGGCACTTACCCCAATTTACCTCCATGGGGCAGAAACCCCATTAGACGCCATGGACTACATTTATGAAGTGCTGTGTTGCGGGTTTTGCATCTGGCATTGGCCATATCCCTAGCATCAAAAACAGAACAAACCAATGTTTTGCCCTCCCCATTCCCCCCAAGGACAGTCAGGAGGCTTGCCCCAATTTATGCCGAGGGCCAGAAATCCCACTGTATGCCAGGAATATATTTTTTAAATAAAATAATGGGGTGAGTCTGGCCCATCCTAACATCTTCTCCACACTCACCCAAAAGCCTCAACAGTCTTTCTGCTTCCATGCAGACTAAGAAATCCCACCCCAATGGCAAATGAGAAGACATTTAATTCCTTTGAGTTTTGTTTTTACATATGGGCAAGGATAGTGTAGTTAACTCCTAATATCGTCCCACTTGCAACGGTGAATGGCTGCACTTGTTGGGCTTGGGTAGGCTGCCACCTGGGAAAACCTTCCAGAGCCAGAATGCTCAGGGTGGTGTGCTTTGTGTGGACCCCACAACATTTTCTTACCCACAATGCCCTACAAACCACAAACTTTCACTAAAAACACACACTTTCCTCACATGTCTGTGCGGACAACTTCTGGTATCTGCGGAAAGCCACAAATGTCGTACCAACCAGCATTCCCCCAAGTCTTCCGATGATAATGGTGCATCATTTATGTAGGTGGGCCACAAGACCATGACATAAAAGACCCTAAAGCGCACAGTTGTGAGATCAGAGATAGGGGTAGCTGATGGAGTTGAAGTTATGCTTGGCTGCCACCCATAGAAATCTATAAACAACAGACATTTTTTAAAACTAGGTAATCAGGGAGTTCCAGGGTGTTGGGTAACACTGGGTGGTAGGATTTCTGTGGATTCCTGTAGATTCTGCACGTTTCAATCACAGAAACATTTAGGAAAATGTTTGATTTTAAGCATAGTTTGAGTTTTGACTCCATGTGTGAACAAGGGGCATTCTACTTCCCAATGAGTGCTTAACTTAGCCACTGACTCCTAACGGGTATTACACGCCACTACTTTTAAAGATCACCAAACGCTGTTAATGGACTACTGAAATATATTGATCCCATTCACAGTCCTCATCTTAGACATGCTATAAGCCTAACCCCAAGCCCCACATCTAACCTCCTTCCCCACCAGCTCCCACGTCAATAGGGTAAGTACCTGCACTTCTTTTTTCCAAACTAAAGTCCTGGGTACAGTACACAGTAAGAGGCCTATGCAAAGATCCTCCACATCCCAAGTAACAAAAAGTGCTCAAGTAAGAAAAGTTTATCAGGTGAAAAGTTTGAAAGTAAACATTTGAAAAGCAAAACATTCATAAAAAAATAAGACATGCAAGAAGTGAGAACTGCATATCTAGAAAAAGTATCATGAATATTTTAATTTCAACATTTTAAAATATGAGCAGACAAAATAAAAATAGGTAAATTGTACTACGTCATAGACAACCAAGATTATGCTTAGAAAGAGTTACAATGCTAACTTGTTGTTTTTTTGGAGTTTGTAATCACAAAATAAAACATGTTACAGTTACCCGAGAAATATAGTTAAAGCTGCTAATGGAATAAAAAACCTTTTTGGGTATTTATTTGCAGTCGGTTCGGGGGAATTGGATGTTCCATAGCTATGTTAGCTTCAGGGGACGATTATTAACAAAGTGATGAAGTAGAGAGCATCAGTTGCAGTTCGTAATGTCCTTCTTTCCAAACAGGAAATTACATTTTGCGTTACTGCTGAAGTGCTGCTCGAAAGTTCACCTGATGGGTATGTACGAAAAAGCCAAATGAGTGAAAATCAGAGTTGATCCTGGAAAATGATCCAAGGACCATGTTGCAAGCAGGTGAGGGCCTTTTGGGACAACAGAGAAAGAATTATTGCTTCTGCATGTCTGTCAGGGACAATCTGGGTAGAGCCTGTGATGGCAGTGAAAATAAATGTGGCCCATTTGTTCACTTAATTTATAACAACTGTACCAATAAACACACATTTACACATTTATTACACCATTGCAAAGTTCAAAATACAGCTTAGTATCATACTAGTGTTGACACTATCTTTGATTACCAGATAAGATTTGCGATAAATCATCTGTGCAGGATCGGGGGTGGTGTTAGCCTAAAAAAAGTAATAGGTGATGTGCCCTAACAAAGGGCCCGATTATGATGTTGCGTAAAATCTTTCCATTCGACTCTTTCTCTGAATCGGTTCCGACAGACTTGGCATTGGCGGTTCAGCATGAGCGATTACTACGCTTCCGCAAATTGTTCGGAAGGACTCCCATTGGCTACAATGGGAGCTTGTGTTCCGACCGACAACACAGCCTCCAATGTGGAAAAGGGGTGGTTGCGGAAAACCTTGCAACGTTGCACCCTGTCGCGGGCATCCCATGGTGCCTGCCACACTGTGCATGGTTTTAAACGGGGGTACCATCGGTATCCCCATGACCCCCAACCAGAGGCCTCAGGATGAAGGGGCCCTGCTAGGGGCCTCCAAAGACAGTTTCCGACAGCCTTTCTGTGTTGGACAAACCGCATTGGAAAGGCTGTCCGAATCCAACATCGTAATCTGTCTGTGGAAACGATGTCCGCAGAGCTGTATGATTCGGCTCCGAGTGATGGTCGGAACCGATTTGGATTGACCGAACGGTTACCTTTCCGACCACGAACATCGTAATTGGTCGGTCGGAATCGTTTTCTACCTAGTCGGGTGGATAGGTTCCAAAATGGTCTAGGGGAATCTGATTGCCATTCGGAGACTTTCTGCACGACATCGTAATCGGTCCCATTGTCAAAATGGTCAAATATTCAAGCAGCATAATCAATTAAATAAGCCTTCTTGAAGTAGGTACAGGTTAGAAATCATAAAGGCATATTCAAAATTTAAAGTTCAATACAGAAGGCAAAAATAATGATCAGTCAATATGCATAGAGAATTAGCATATGGCTAAGTCACATACAGCAGGAAGACTAACACAGTGTCAAGTCCCAAATAGAAAATATTCAAAGTACTAAGCAAGAGACTGACAAGGGTCTTCTCTCTGAGAATTAGAGAAATAAGTAAAGTGCTCACTTTCAAATTAGCTTCATTTTATTGCAAAATATACTGCAAAACCACATTCCTCAACGTTCTGTGAACAAGAATGTGACATGTGCTCAACAAATCACGATTCAGAAATAAATGGAATAGTTTATAACACCATTCCAACGCTATCCCCTAAATAAATTTTAATTAGACTCCTCTTGACCTAATGACATTGTATGTGACAGTGCAAGTGTAGTTACAGTCAAAACAATGGTGATCTCATTATATGAACAGACCCACTAAGAACAGGCAAGAGAGGTTTTGAACAGTTTCATTTGGTAGGAAAAACTTCCTTAGGAGTTCATTGAGAACAGCATGTCAACTAGGGGGTGCATAGTTATGCTAACTTGCTAACTTACTTACTAACTTGCTTACTTTGCTTACTTGCTTTTGTGAAATTTACCAAATTATGAGAGATTATGAGGAAATATGCAACCTTGCATTCAGCGCTTTTTTCTTACAGCAAAATGCACTCTTGCATCCAAAATGGATGCGAGAATGCATTTTGAGCTACAAAAATAGCTCTAAGTGCAACAGAACACAAACAGAAGCAGCCAGCAGCCGCTCACAAAGTTGGTTGCTGCTGTGGCAGGATTTATGTGCTTAATTAATAATCATTACATGAACAGGCACAATTGTGTAATTTTTGATAATTTGTGTCAAATGAGTAACATGAAATTATCAAAATGACTCTGATTACTTCAGTGTAAATCAAAAGTTTCCCAGACCTAACGTCAAAATAGAGCATTTCATTACTGCACATGTTTGCTAAGTGGTGAGAGGAGAATAAAACCACAACAAGCAGCCATGTCACATTCAAAATGGAGTCAAGGACTAGTTTGAGCCTAATATGGCCAAACACAATAAAACATGGCTTTGGTTGGTGCAGTAAAATCATTTTTGATACAGGATGCTCGGAACACTAGGTAAGCAATATATGTTATTAGGAAAACATGAGAACATGTTTATCAGTAGCATGAAATTCATATGACAAAATGTTTCTTTACTACTGCAAAGACCGCATGTTAGATTCACTTTACTTGCAGGAACTACTCTGGTAATTCACACAAGTTCCTCTTAAATGTGATTATTCCTCACTGCCCAAATAACCCCTTGCATGTTGGTTAAATCTTCTTTTAAACAAATGCACAGTAATAACGCCATGGCATGAATCATATATACAGATTTGGAGAATGTAGTATGCCTTTTACTGCCATTGTTGAGGAGGGAAGGGCATCATAATCCACTTGTTAGTCCTTTCCCTCCACACACTCCTCAATTGTTCTAAATAGCATAATGCACACTGTAAATCTCTCTCTTTATGTGTGTGTATATTTATGTGTATGTTATGTTTACATTGTGTACATATAATACACAGTGGTGATCTCCACTGTGTAGTTACATGGAAATAGTGTGATTTTTGTTTTGCTAATAACTTTGGGGGCATTTGATGAAATTTCATGAAACTTTCCAAAAAATCATCCACCTCAGGTCCTTCCTGGAATGTTTTGGGGTGATCGTTCAGCTGTGAGCTGAGAAAAAGGGATTTCCTAAGCATATTTTTCCAATGTAAGTTCCCATAGGTATTTTTGGAAGTAACACAGAATTATACGAAATGTGTCTGAAAACTAGATCTTTAGTCAGAAAGCGTACTTTTTGTGATTAGGTGTAAATCTGATGAGCCGTTTTTAATAAATTATGGTTCAAAATAAAGTGATATCTAGATGGTTGGTCCTGCGGGCTCCATCCCACAATATCGGAGTATCACAAATGTAAAAAATAAACCATTCTTATTGGCTGAAAGGGATTTTTCCTATGTCCATATGCACACGGTATCTAATTTGTGTAGCAAAAATACAAATTATGAGGAAATTCTCTTGCAGTATCGCATTCATCCAAGACTGCAAATTTTGCTAATTATATTGCAAATTTTGGAGCAAATGCAGTAAATTCATAGTTTTGTGATTAATATATAGCCACAGAATCACATAAATCTACTAACTCTTACCATTGCCCATTGATTTATTAACAATTAGAAAAACAGAGATTTAAGGTGAGTAGATTCAGATTGTTGGTGTTGTAGAGTGCTCCATATAAATTAGCTACTCTCCACCTAATGCTTGGAACCTTCCCTGGATTGCTTATTTCTGCTCACCATCTAAATGGATTTCCCATGACCTCTCACATGATGTGGCAAAAGCCATCACAAATTATGTTTTTGACATCACAGGTGCAATTACATATCATCTTACTATTGACAATATTTATGACATCACTGAGGGTTCAGCGTGACTTCTTTATTTGGACATGCTGTTATTTAATTAAGTTGTATTGTTAAGTTCTGTTATTTATTGATATTAATGTTGTGAGGTGGTTAGCAGGAAAAGAGAGAGAGCTTAAGACAGGTGCTGAGTCAAGTTGGGAAAGATCAAAGTGAGACAGTTTTTGAGAGTGCTACACAGTTAGACAAAAAGAGTGATAAAGAAGATGAGAAGAATTTTGTACCGTGCCTGTCTTGTGAAAAAAGTAGAGATGGCATGGGAGGAAAGAGAGCGAGCAAGAGTAAAAAGAGTGAGAAAGAGGTTAAGAGAGAGAGAGAGAGAAAACTGGAGAGAGGTTGGGAGAAACTGAGAGGCATGAGAGAGCAAAGGAGAGAAAGAAAAGAAAGAGAGTGGGTTGCGCACAATGGTAGATAACACGCAAGCACCGTAAGAATTGTGCACAGGGCCCTGACAATCAAATCACCCTGTTTAAAACCTTCCTGGATGGGCAATCTTTAGTCCAAGGATGTTATCTCCCCACCCACAATAAAGGATCCATCCTAGATTGGATCAGAGCTAAAGAGAAATCAATTGAGAACATTGTAATCACACCCTGTGATTGGTCAGACCACCACATAATTACATTTGAAATTCCCCTAAAAAAAACTAAGTCATCAACACAAGCTATTAAACCCAAAATGTGGACCAGAGACACTAGAGGAATTAATATGGAAAACATAGCTGCGCGCCGCGAAATTGATCTGCAGCTACCCAAGAGCATGGTTCACGTCAACGACCTCACGCTGCATTATAACAAACTATCTCCAGCATTATTGAGGACATAGCCCCGCTAAAACTGAAAAAGAATCTCGGACAAAGACAAAAACCTGTGGTTCAATGGTGCCCTGAATGAAGAAAGAAGGTTACTGAGACTATCAGAACATAAATGGCGACAAAACCCCTCTTCACCCCATTTAACCTTGCTGAGACAATCCAGGAAAGCGTATAATAAAAGCATTATTAAATCAAAAAAAGAATTCTTCAGGAAAGAACTGGATTGCGCAGTATATAGACCTAGGAAACTATTCGATCTACTTAAAGTGCAATCAAACAAGGCGGCCAAAATGGCTCAAGTCACTTCCAAAACAAACCTAAATAGCAAAGATTTCTCTGTCTTCTTTACAGACAAAGCAAACTTTTTGGAAAGGGAACTCAAAAAATCTGCTGAAGACATTGAAATGGAGAAGGGCATGGGAGATAAGGTGCTGGATGAACAAGAATTAGTCAAACCTAAAAGCAATGCCAGATGGCCAGATTTTATACCGGTCAGTGAATTAGACAATTTAAAGATCATGTCGACCACGAAACCAAACAATCACGATAACGATCCTCTACCACGAAATACTGGTCCTCCATAAATCACCCACTAATCCCGTCTTGGACCAAGGTCATTAATGCCTCATTGTCACAATGTCAAATACCGGCCTGCTTAAAAACATGGCAAGTAATCCCGCTCCTAAAAAAAACGACTGAGAACCCCTTAGATCCGAACAATTTCAGGCCGGTAACCAATATTCCCATGTTGGCCAAAATTCTGGAAAAATGTGTCCAACAACAACTGAGTCTCCACATCTCTGATTTCAAGCTTTTAAATGATTGCCAATCTGGTTTCTGCCCAAACCACAGTACGGAAACTGCGATTCTGCACATAGTAGATAATGCTTTAACGGCTCTCGACCAGAATGAAACATGCCTATTAATCTTGTTGGACCTGTCGTCAACTTTCGACATGGTGAACCATGCCAATATACTTTATCGGCTAAAAAACAGAGGGGCAGATTTACAAGCCCCTTGCGCCTCATTTACGCCGCCGTTGCGTCACTTTTGTGACGCAGCGGCGGTGCAAATCCTGTGCCATGGTGCGGTGTACTTACAACGTGAAGCATCTGGGAGATGCTTCACGTTGTAAAGCCCCGCGCCACATGTAGGCGTTCCATCGCAGGGAGGGGGGCGTTTTGGCGCAGGAACGCCTCCTAAAAGTTACTGAGTGAAATCTACAAAATTTCACTCAGTCACTTTTAGGCCCATGCTGCATCAAAACCCTGCACCTGATTGAAGAAGGCGTAAGGCTTGACGCAGCATTAGTAGAATGGGCCCCCCAGAGCATTGCTGGAGCTGCGTCGCGCTAGCAATGCAACTCCAGCGATGCGATACCTTTACGGCACAGATGCGTCATGCATCTGTGCCGATTTTGCCTCATGGTGAGCCGCATTGTAAATGCGGCGCATCCATGATGGCGGAGCTGTGGCGCACAATAACTGGCGCATCCCTGCTGATATGCAGGGATGCGCCAGTTATTGTAAACATGCCCCAGAATGGGATTTGAGGGTACAGTTCTAACCTGGTTCAGCTTCTTTCTGGAGAATAGATTGCAAAAAGTCATTGTCAACCAAACCCTGTCAAGCGCAACCAATAATACTATAGGAGTTCCACAGGGTTCAACGCTATCTCCTTCACTTTTCAATCTATACGTAGAACCTCTTACGGAAATGCTACAAAAAGCTAACATAGCTTTCCACATGTATGCTGATGACACTCAGCTGTACATCAAGGTTTGGTCGACTGATGATATAAAGATAATGAACCTAGCTCTGACGAGAACACTTCTATGGCTAACCAAGAACCACCGAAAGCCGAATTCCTACTGATTACAGCACAGAAAATAAAAATAAAGATAACAGAATGGTCCAACCTCATCACGGCTCTAAAGTGTACGCCGATGATTGTTGAGTCAACCAAATCACGGGGTATCATTCTGGACAAAAACTTGAACATGTCAGCACATATCCACACAATGGCAAAAAACGCCAGGTCCCACTTAAGCTACTTACGAAAACTAAATCCTTTTATAAATAAAGCAGACCTCAAAATAGCAGTTCAGGCATTGGTAATTTCAAGGATCGAATATGGGTACACAACTTTAGCAGGGCTCCCTAAGATCTCAACAGCTCCATTGAAAGCATGTCTTAATGCAGCCACAAGACTTATAGCGGAATCCCAAAAATTCGACCATATCTCCCCTCACCTGAAAGTTCTCAAATGGCTACCATTCGAAGCACAAATTCATTTCAAGCTGGAATGCATCACCCTTAAAGCAATACACAACAAAACTCCAGTCTACCTCACCCAGAAACTCACACTTTCGGGAGGGACACGTTCCGACAGGAGCAAAGCGGATCTACTACTGAAACCGTCTCGTTTCCGTAAAAAAAGTACTTATGACCGAGCATTCTTAGGAGCAGCACCAAGAATTTGGAATGCCCCCCCCCCCCCACATGAGAAGAATTCCATCCATCGCAACATTCAAAAAGGAAGCAAGATTGTTTTATATGAGTACATTTCTCGCCTAATACCTTACAGCTGAACAATCTGTATTTCACTTTGTCATGCTGTTCGAATGCTCACGCAAGCAGCTCACTGTACAATTTTGGACTAGTATATTTGTTTTTGTCTTATTGTGTTGTATAGTTCTCGAGGCATTATGGTAATCTATCTGTTGAATACTATATATGTTGTTATACCTTACGGAAGTGTAAATGTCACAAATTAGTAATGTCTCGTAATATGTAAGGTGGGATGTGTTGAAATGGTCCTGACCTGACCTGGTCAGCCGGTCGCTCCTCCTGCCGCGTGCCCCACCCCGAGTGTGGCCGTTCTCCTCCCGCTGCCGCCGCCGCTGCCAGGAGTAGTCTTGTGCCCCTGCTAGGTCTGGCCCCCTGCCCCTGACCTTCCTCTGTGCCTGCTCCGCTTTAAATTGTATTCTGTACTGTCCTTCGCCGTTTCTTCTCTGGCCCCCTGCCCCTGACTTTCCCTCTGTGCCTGCTCCGCTTATTTGTATTCTGTACTGTTGTTCGCCGTTTTTTTCTCTGGCCCCCTGCCCCTGACTCTCCCTCTGTGCCTGCTTGTCTCTAATTGCACTCTGTACTGTCTCTGTGCCTTTTCTCTGTGCTCCCCCTTGTGTTGATTCTGTGCCCCTTGTGCCGCTGCCCCACACCGCTCCCTGCCGCTGCTCCCCTGCGGCCCCACCCCCGCTCCCTCTAGCATCACCGCATCGCTCCCCCCACTCGCCACCCCGCTCCCGCCTCCCAGCTGCTCCTCCCTCGCCCCGCCCCCCACTCTCCATTTATGGCAGAGTGGATGCGTGCGTGCAGCGTGTACGTGAAGCGGGCGCGCCCGTCCGTGCCTCGACCGCGCCCAACGCCAGACCCCCTGGCCCCCGAAGAAGCCAGCCCACCCGCCGGACCTACGACCACGCCACCCTCAACGCTCTCAACACCGTCTGAATCCCCGGCTGCCACCGAGCCTCCCCAGGACGCACCCACGGACCCTTCACCTGCCAATCCTGCAAGTTCTCCTGCATCCGGACCTGCACTGCACCCGCCAAGACGAGCACCAGCAGCAACCACCTGAAATGCATCCTGCTCAACACCCGCTCCATCCACAGACACGCCGTAGAACTCTGGAACCTCCTCGACACCACAGCTCCAGACGTCGCCGTCCTCACGGAAACCTGGATGAACGCCTCCTCAGAGCCCGACATCGCCATTGCCATCCCGGACGGATACAAGATCATCCGGAGGGACCGCGTCAACCAGACTGGAGGAGGCATCGCCATCGTCCACAAGAACCCCATCCACATCATGACCAACTCTGACGACACCCTCACAGCCGCCGAACACCTGCACTTCCAGATCTACACCGACCCCAAGATCACCCTCAGAGGCACCCTCATCTACAGACCCCCGGGACTACGCACACAATTCAGCGAAGACATCGCCAACTTCATCAGCCCGCACGCCCTCCCCTCCGCTGACTACATCCTCCTCGGGGACCTCAATTTCCACCTGGAGAACAACCATGACCGCAACACCGCCACCCTGCTGGACAACCTCGCCAACCTCGGACTCAAGCAACTGGTGACCACCCCCACCCACTACGCCGGCCACACGCTTGACCCCGTCTTCTCCTCCAGCAAGGACATCTCCTTCAGCCACGTCACCGGGCTCCACTGGACAGACCACAGCTGCGTCCACTTCAGCTTCAGAAGGACCACGCTCTACCACCACCAGCAACAGGCCCCCCACAGAAGCTGGAACAAGATCACAGCCGACTAGCTCGCCACATCCCTGAGCCAGAACCCTCCCGCCAGCTCAGCGAACCCCAACCAAGCCGCCAACAACCAGACGAGGCGGATCAGCAACTGCGCAGACGACCTCGCTCCACTGAAAACCCCCCCTGCCAGACCCAGCACCAAGAAAGCCTACTGGTTCACCGACAAACTCAAGAGCTCCAAGAAGAACTACCGGGTCCTCGAGAAAGCCTGACGCAGAGACCCAACTACAGACAACATGACCACCCTCAAGCTCGCAACTCGAAAACATCACCAACTGATACACGCCACCAAGAAAACCGCATTCAAGGAACGACTGGACAACAACGCCCACAACAGCAAGGAACTCTTCAACATCGTCAAAGAGCTCTCCAACCCCAGCGCCGGAAACAACGACATCACCCCATCGCAAGACCTCTGTAACTCGCTCGCCTCGTTCTTCCACAGCAAGATCGCAGACATACACAACAGCTTCAGCACACAGCCGACGCACCCCACGACCGTACCAACGCCCCCACCACCCCCCGCTGCGCCTGGACCCCGATCAACACCGAAGACACAATCTGCACGATGAACTCCATCCACTCCGGATCACCAACCGACCCCTGCCCTCACCATGTCTTCAACAAGGCCGACTCCGTCATCGCACCCCATCTATGGGACATCATCAACGCCTCCTTCGACACCGCCACCTTCCCAGAGAGCTGGAAGCACGCCGAACTCAGCGCCCTATAGAAGAAACCATCAGCAGACCCCACCGACCTCAAAAACTACTGCCCCATCTCGCTCCTTCCTTTTCCTGCCAAAGTCATCGAGAAGACCGTCAACAGACAGCTGGCCGCCTTCCTCGAGACGAATGGATCCCTCGGCCACTCGCAGTCTGGCTTCCGGGCCAACCACAGCATTGAGACCGCCCTCATCGCAGCCACCGCGACGACATCCGAACCCTGCTCGACAACAGGGAAACAGCGGCCCTCATTCTCCTGGACCTCTCCGCGGCGTTCGACACGGTATGCCACCGCACCCTCGTGCAGCGCCTCTGCAACATCTTAATCCAGTAGAAGGCTCCGGAATGGATCATCTCCTTTCTCACTGGAAGAACACAGAGAGTCCGCCTCCCCCCGTTCAGATCAGAAGCCACCAAAGTCATCTGCGGCGTACCACAAGGATCATCACTCAGCCCCACGCTGTTCAACATCTACATGAGCCCCCTCGCATCCATCGCACGCCAACACAACCTCAACATCATCTCCTACGCCGACGACACCCAGCTGATCCTCTCCCTCACCAACGACCCTGCCACCGCCAGAACCAACCTACACGAAGGGATGAAAGACGTAGCCGAGTGGATGATGAACAGCCGCCTGAAACTGAACTCAGATAAGATGGAAGTCCTCATCCTAGGATCATCACCCTCCGCCTGGGACGACTCCTGGTGGCCCCCTGCCCTGGGCAGCGCACCCAAACCAACAGACCACGCACGTAACCTGGGCTTCATCCTGGACTCCTCCCTCTCCATGACCAGACAAGTCAACGCCGTCTCCTCGTCATGCTTCAACATCCTACGCATGCTATGTAAGATCTTCTGGTGGATCCCCACCGAAACCAGGAAGACGGTCACCCAGGCCCTCGTCACCAGCCGACTGGACTACGGCAACTCCCTCTACGTCGGAAGCACTGCAAAACTCCAGAAAACACTCCCGCGCATTCAGAACGCCTCAGCACGACTCATCCTGGACATCCCCCGACACAGCCACATCTCCGCACACCTGAGAAACCTGCACTGGCTCCCCGTCAGCAAGAGAATCACATTCCGACTCCTCACCCACGCACAAAAAGCTCTCCACGACCAAGGCCCAAGATACCTCAACGACCGCCTGACCTTCTACACTCCCACCGCCAGCTTCGATCGACCAGCCACGCCCTCGCCGCCGTCCCCCACATCCGAAGAGCCACAACGGGAGGAAGATCCTTCTCCTACCTGGCTGCCAAGACGTGGAACTCCTCCCCATCCACCTCCGCCTGACCCAAGACCACCTCAGCTTCAGGAAGCAACTCAAGACCTGGCTGTTCGAGCAGTAGCGGACCCCCCTACCCCAAGCGCCTTGAGACCCTCCGGGTGAGTAGCGCGCTATACAAATGCTTTGATTGATTGATTGATTAAAGCTCTCTGATACCCTGTGCAGGGTCATGTTTGCACTATAGAAAACACAAAAAATATAAATAAATAAATAAGGTGGCCAAGGAATTGCAAAAGGATTGACATGCTAGAAAGTTGTTTTGTTGTGTCTGATGTCAACTTAATGACTGTTTGAAACAGTGTACCCACACTTTAGTAAATAAGTCAAGATAATGTAACCAAATCCTATTGCCAGTCTAAGCAAACAAAAGAAAGATTAAAATAGAGGATGATAGCAATGGTGTTTGTGAGAGGGATACCAAGAGAGACCGTGAGAAAGAAAAATAAATAGAAAGACAGAGAACTGTCCTAAATAACAGAGATGTATTCACTTCTCAGCATGCAAATTCTTCTGAGCGCAACAAGGACTCAGCTAAGTGTTCAACTAGCTGTGCGTGCTCTATTACATTTCAGAATGTCCATGTGTAAGTTTTACAAGCAATCCATGCATATTTCACAAAAGCTATTTTATTTTAAGAACCAAACGAGTGTTGTATATTTCCTTAACTCCACGCCCTGCAAGTACTTCTTGTAAAACTATATGAGAAGCTGGAAATTCATTTAATTTTTCTTCTGTAAGGCAAGTGCCAATGATGTTAGCGTTGACGTTCTTACAATTAAACAACTCATTAACCACTGTGAAGATATCACTGGAGTTATTGCAAATCATCAGTCATTTTGTTTGGAGTTTCTGCATATACTTGAGGGAATATAACACTGCGCTATGTAGAAATTAAACGCAGAGCCTGAAGTTTGCAATACTTGTTTATCAGGCATTTCTCTGGAATTCATTTTTAATATTTTATGTGTGGGGTGTAAAATGTAGGTGCTTTGGTATTCATTGCTTCCACCCCCCTTGCGTGATTTTCAGATATATTCACAGTAAAGGAGGTGGACACTATGTTAAATAGATGTGATACTCTTCAGGCAGAGGTTGGAGAGACCCACCCAACTTAAACGCCGAAGCATGCAGCATCAAATGCCTTCACAAATGTGATGGGATCTGTGGCTGAGGAGAACTCCATTCGCTGTCGCTGTCCAACATCAAACAGAAGACCTCCTGCTCCATCTTCCAGGCAGGCGGCTGTGGCACCCCACCATTCCTGGAGACCAAGATCTTGTGGAAATGGCAATATACAACAACAGTATCACTATGCTAGAAATTAGGAACTGCATGATAAAGAGGCCAGTGTGGCAGGCATTCTACTTCTGTGCTCATTAGATCTGGAATAATATCAAAGTTAAGCTGAATATCAAGTCATATCTGGTGGCTCAGTGGGCTAATGCACCTACTTACTCCAAGAATCTATGCTTGAATTCAGGATCATAAGTTTGATCCTGGCTGTTCCACTTAGGGGCATATGTATAAGGAAATAGTGCCGCGCTGTAGCAACTTTGTGGAAAAAAGTGATGTTTCTCTGGGGCAATCCCCTTGTACATAATCCCACTTAGACTTTCACTCTTCCGATGTTGATACAGTGAGTTACGTTGAGTTGATTAACGATAAACATTTTTTATTCAGTACAGGATGTACCAAGGGGGTGACAGTGTTATTTACAAATCAATATGTTAGCCACCATGCTTCACCCCTTCTCTGCTTCTACAAGGACCTGAAAACTAATCTGTTTAAGTAACACCTCATAACAGGTATATCATGGGATGCTGCAAGTCCCCTACGTGTTCCCACTGCTTTCACTTTCTAAATCCACCAGTAACTCTGCCACTTCCCTCACTACTCTAACGCTCACTGATGGTCTCAATCCAGCACCATTCTCCTCTCCATTGGAAGCCCCTGGCTGTGCTGTTGTTTCCACACCTACTCTCGCATCTCCCACTTTTTCTGCACTACCTACTGTAAAACCTCGAACTAAATTGCTTTGTAGCTAGGTTAGCCCTATATAAATCATGCATATACAAAAATACATGCATTTATAGCCAATAGCTGTGCTGTATGAACCGCATCAATCACTTCTTGTAAATGCATTTATCCATATTTAACACCTATAAGAGCCATAACAAGTTCATCACCTAAGGCTTGATTGACCATATGCCTCTGTTTGCTCATGTGCGCTATTTAAGTGGCTCACATTCCTACGCAGCTGATTGCTACAAATAAAAACCTAACATCAATCACTTGCTGTAGATGCACTTCAATTATACTCAACAGCTATCAGGGCCATAATAAACGAATAATTTGGGCTGAATTAAAAAAACTTGTGAGACTACTATGTAGATTCTTCCTAATCTTGAGTACATTTCTGAATCATGGAATTATTAAATTATTTTTAGAATACTCGCAAGAATCCATGACTGCCACAGATTGCCTCAGATTGTAGGGGAGTGCTCCATTGAATATCCACTTATGACTATGGGCATGTGCTTGTGTACATTTCTACATGCAGGAATGAAATCCAATAGTACAACGTGTTTGCCCGCTGGAAAAATATTTTCTCTGTGAGAAGCTCTTTCCACTTACATTCCCATCAATTATGCACGTGTTTCCTCCTCAATATCAACCTGACTAGAGCTTTCTGGGCGGAAAGCTACCTGACAGAAGTTTTTGAAATAGCCAGAAACGGTCGAGTTCACTAACTTTTGATGGGAAACCCAACACGCAAGGCGCACAAACTCGTCCATAAAGGCACATTTTCACACATAGGAATTCGCAAATACTACTATCGGCACACAAAACTTTGATGTTGGTGCACAAATAGCTTTGTAAACTCGACACTAAATGTCAAACCCCCAAAAATGCAAACATGAGATTATCTTTTTTTAAGTACTGATATTTCCTAGGGGTGATTCCACACAATGAAAACGTTGATCTACTTGTGAACACTGACTGCGTTCCACAACACCATTAGCCATGTGGTCTCTTACATTGTATGCCGTGAATTCCTGCCAATCCCCTCACCTCCTCTGCTATGCTGTGTTACTTTAATTATGGTATTTGTTCTGTGTAGAACACAGCATGGGCTATATCATCTTTAGGCATTGTCTGCATCCATGTGTTGGCTCAGGGAGGTTTGTATACGGGGGTGATCATGCTAGGAAAAATTAGGATAATAACCCATTGCAATAAAAGTAGAGTTTTTGGGCCATATGTATCAAGCCAAATTGAATTCGTAAACGCTGAAATTCGCAGAATTTCGACGTTTGCGAATGCAATTTGGACGATTGGTATGCATCAAGGAAATCTTCTTTCAAAATATGGAATCGCAAAATATACGATTCCTTATCTTGCGATTGCATTTAAGGAATCGCAACTTTTGCGATTCCTTAAATGCAATGTAAGAAGCCAAAGAAATATCAAATTGGCCTTAAGGAATCATAATTTACCACCAACTTCTAGTTGGTGGTAAGTTGCGAATTCCTTTCAAAATGCATATTTTTTCTACTTTCTAAGTGCCATGTGATGCACATACATGCCCTTAGGGCATGTATGTGCACCACATGTCCACCCATGCCGATTTCAGGGGTGCAACAGGGTGTCCTTTGGACACCCCTGCACCCTTGAAAATATTCACAATTTGCGATTAGCAAATTGCAAATCGCAAATTTCTGCTTCATTCCTATGGGCCTCATGGCTCATAGAAATAAATGGGAAATTATTCCTTAATTGTGATTAGCAATTTGCTAATCGCAATTAAGGAATTTTAAGAAATCCCTTAAAAGAAGCTAATTTCTACATACATACCATTTTGCGATTTCTAAATAGCGATTCCTTAAAAATCGCTATTTAGGAATCGCAAAACGGAATGCTGATACATATGGCCCTTTGAGTATAACATAGCCTCCAGTGATGAAAATAGTCTACAGACTGTTATAAAAAATAATCAGCTATGGATGCAATTCTTTCCAGGGACAAGATTTCACGGATTGCCCAGATTTGTTGCAATTTTGCACCAGCATTTCTGGATTACTCGATTGAACTACTTTCAGTGCAACATTAGATTGAATTTGCCCCATACCACAAGATCTAAAAAGCCACATGCATGAAATTACTATTGCACATAACATGTTAAACTCGTTGGTTGGTCCAGATGTTGATGCAAAAGCTATCCGTCCTAAATTGATCTGCTTTAGTATCTAATGCGGAAGCGAATTTCTTCTCCCTGCAATTGAACTAATGAGAGCGTAGTAACCCTTGCGGCCATTCCTCTTCAGCTATAGTAAGGATAAGCATCGACATTCATAAGCCAATCAGACTTTAGAGCAGCTTTTCTTTAAAGAGTACTTCCAGTGAAGAGAAAAGAACACTTCTTTTTAGCCAGTCCTGCATCACAAACAATCATCAGCAAAAGGCATCCTAGAATGATCCTTTGTTTGATGATGTCTGCTGGGTTTTGAGGCAATGTGTGACTTTATTCACCAGATGGCCCCTTTAAGTAAATTGGAAAGCAGACACTGGGTTAAGGTAAAGTGTGTCTTCTCCTTGGCAATTTTTTTGCACAACCCTATTAACCAGGAAACATTGTCACTTCTTCCTATTCACTATCTACTTTCATCTTCTGAAAAATTAAGACTGGACCATGACGAGCTTTCTATGCTACATTTTATTACTGGATTCTTCATATAGGTCACACATTTAAAAGCAGATTAATCAAATCACAGTAATCACTCAACAATTAGCACGTGCTGCACACAGCAAGCTCGAGAGCACTGATATCCTGATGAAGTATAACAGCATTGCAAACCAAAATATGTAGGGGCTATTCATGAATTACATCGAAATCAGTCCTGCTCAGTACATGAACTTTACAAAGTCATAATTCGAATGTGCTTGCTATGTTCTACCCATGTCAATTTATTCAGGGCGAACTTTTTGCTGTTTTTCTTGAACACTTGGGGGCAGATTTACAATAACTGGTGCATCCCTGCATATTAGTAGGGATGCGCCAGTTATTTTGCGTCACTCAAAAAAACCCTTGCGCCAAGGCGCAAGTATAGACAGGTGCGTGACGCATCTTTCGGCCTAAGGGTGACGCAGTGCTGGTCAGGGGTGCTCAGGGGTGCGCTATACCTAATATGCTGCTTGAAGCAGGCATAAGGATTTGAAGCAGCGGGGGCGTAAAAGTGACTCATTGAAATCTTGTAGATTTCACTGCGTCACTTTTACGGGGCTTCCTTGCGACGGAACGCCCTCCCAGCATACATTATACCTGACACAGGTATAATGTAGCAGGTATAATGACACAGGTATAATGTAGCAAAGGGCTTTACAACGTGACGCATCTAACCAGATGAGTCACGTTTTAACACCTTGCGTGCGGTGCAGATTTACCCCCGGTGCTGGGCCCTAATGTAACTGGGTGTGGTCATGACGAGCTGAGCTCGTCATGAGCACATGAGCACCGTGCCTCATGACTAGCTGAGCTTGTCATGAGCATCGAAGGGGTTAAATATGTCGCATAGTGGTGCATTGTTTATGCCGCCGCTGCGTCACAATAGTGACACAACGGCGGCGTAAAAGTGTTGCAAGGGGCTTGAAAATCTGCCCCTTGCTTTTTCTGGAACAGGTGCGTCCATTCAGCATTCCTTAAAAACAATTCCTGAAAACCTCTTTGTCTTTTTGATTTGAAAATGGCCACCATAACAACCTTTTCAGATGTTTATTGGTTCTATCAATGTAGGTTTTCTCAGTAGTAGCAACTGGTGAAATTTAGAAGTAGTGGGGCAAAACAATTTTTTTTCCACCTGTCACCTAGCAAGCGAGTGAAGCAAGCGAAATGGACATTCCTAACAGTTTTGGGCGTACTATTGTCAGGTAGCTTAAGTCTCCCTGAAAATGAGTGAGTCTCCAAATGTAAATTGCATTGCCATTCATTCCACTGAATTCCAGCTAGCAGTACAGTATCAGGGCTTAATTTGTAAATAATTAGGTACCAGGGCCCTCAACAGGAGTCCACTGCAACCTTGGAACTGCCAGTGCTGCCAATGATAGTACCAAACCAGCTTTTAACCATCACACTTCTACAGGTGTTACACTTCAGACTATTCCAGGCCCCCAACTCTATAGGATTAGCATGGGTGGCAGGCAATAGTAATTTTTTTATGTATATTGAATTAGTAAACAACTGTTGTTGTACTCACTCTAAATGAGACAAACAGCCCAACCTGTGGCAGGCTGTCATAAGTGCCAGTGCTGCCGGTGCCGAGCACTGGAAACCACCGGCTCAAATTGAGCACTGACTGTACTAGGCACCGTCAGAGTCATTCCATGAATCACCACCAACCGATATACCAGGATCAGCACACTCAAAATACAAATGCTCGCAGACATACAAACACATGCTCTATCACTCTGTTATACACACACCCATGGACACACAGACACACATGCTCTGACACAAGCAAAGAGAGTAACACCAAAATCATTCTAGATTGTGCTCCCCTGGCGGAAGTTGAAAAGTCAGGCTCACTCTCCAAGAAAGGGAATGACAGAACTCCCACTCCTAGGTACGAGGAAGCCAAATAGAACAGCAGTGGTGGGATTACAAAAAGGAAGTCCAGCCTGAAACTCCCTCCCAGCTTCTGGGAGTGATAAATCTTACAGTCCGATCACAAGCTGGGAAAGGCTTGGGATCCCACCCCTGCTGTTTGCTCACAAATTCAATTGGTCTAAGGGGTGCACTGATGAGCGCCCTGGCTGCCCCTTTTAGCAGAGGTATTGCACCACCTGCTTGAGCAGTACATCTGCTAAATAACCTGGAGTGTGCCTGTGGGAGCGGGTGTATTTGAATTATGCCCTACCCATGCACAATCTATGCATCCATCTGCAGACTCCTGAATGTAGGGTACTCTGCAGATGCAGTTTCATCACACCAGGTTCAGCCTTCAACCCCTCCTTTCTCCTGTCAGATCTCTGAGCGGAGAGTCTGATATGTGCACACCGCATCTTCAGCCTGAAAAGATGGTCTGTTTTCATGCAAGTTGACTCGGCAAGCATCAGTTGAGCTTTGAGTGATATAAGTGCTGTGCCTTTGAGGCAGGGTACACAGAGTGGTGGGTAGACACCCCAGTGCCCCTTTACATGAGCTGCCACAGGGTTTGCTGCTCCCTAGGCATTTGTTTGCACCGCAACTAAGATGTTCCACTGTGGTTTGCCACATAGTACATCTCAAGTCCAAGCGAAGAAATGATGTAAGGTGTTTTAGAAAGGACCAGTAATCAACATGACCCAAATAGAAAGAAAGGCACAATGGTATGTTCCATGAAGATTTCTCCACGCTCGAGGACTGACATTGTGGACCACGCCAAAGGAGGATATGCGTGCTTCTGGACCGCAACCACAGAGACCACTGTCAGAATTTTGACGTATCCATGTCTCCCGATTTTCATTACGAACTTATTGAGCCACATCCATGTGGTCACCACATACCCCGGCCGCATATTCCATTTGGTGATCCAGGACTCTCACCACATTTCCGTTGAGAAGAAGGGGGGTCTCATACTCATACACCTATACAGCCACTCACACAGTGGATCAATCACCCTTAGAGCTACTCACATACCTACTCACTCACACATGCAGTCATTCACACAGCCACTTACTTACCCACACAGCTACACACACAGCCATTTACTCATACAGATACTAACACATACTCATTCACCTATACAGTCACTGACACAAGCACACACTCAGCCATACAGCCACACTCACTTTCACTCATTCATCCATACAGTCACTCGTATAACCTATCACTCACCTATACTGCCTTGTGATATCTGCTGGGTTAAAGCATGCGAGGTAAAGACCCACGCTGTAACATCTGGTATTCTTTAAATATTGATAGGCAGCATAAGCAGCATCCAAGATGGCAAACTCTCTGAGATGGTGTGAAAGAAGACCGGTGGGATTAATATCAGTCATTCTGTAACCAATACAGTTTTGGCGAGTTGAACTTTCTAATTACAATTACTTTTATTAGCTAATTGAATTGTATTTTGATAATTCTATTAAAGCATGCAATCATACCATCACCACTCATGTTTTAAAGTGACATGGTTTAGTTTAAACGCTACCCTTTAAAAATAAGTAATCCTTCACAAGCAAATGCACAATCTGAAATATATGCAGTTCATATTCAGTGTTTTTTCCAACTTTAACAGTAAGCCAATATGAAGTCAATAAGCGCAAAGATGTAATTTTTTGCTTCACCAACGGGATTCATAAAATCTATTGCCGTAGACTCCTAAGCTTATTTTGGGATCAGAATCAGACTCATTAGTAGACTCTTTTCTTTCAAAGGCCTGTCTTGCCCAAAACAACATAAACATTCCCATACAAACTGCTCAATTTCCAGATAAATTCCTGGCCACCAGAAACTTTTTTCATATCCTATGTAGTTTTTATAATGACAAAATGGCCTTGATTTTGATTTGATTTATTTATTTATATACTGCCTGAATCACCCCCGAAGGGGTATCTCTGTGCATGTGGACAGGCGTAAAAGGGCTGGTGCTATGTGAAGTGTCTAAAACAAGAAAGTTTTCAGGGATTTTCTAAAGTGCAGATAATCCAGGCACTGCCTCAGTGTGGTGGGGAGCGAGTTCCACATTCGAGGGGCACGGTACGAGAAGGCTTTCCCCCCACTCCTAGACTTGTTGATCTGGGAAACTTTGAGGAGGGATTTGGAAAGCGATCAGAGGTCTCGAAGAGGGGTATATTGGCAGAGTTTCTCCTCAAGATATCCCGGACCAATACCGCACTCCACCTTGTGGACAATGCAGCAACCTTGAATGTTATTGGTTTTTGCACTGGAAGCCAGTGGAGCAGCCGCAAGAGCAGACTTGAAGAAGATCTGTAGGGGGCGTTCAGTACAAACCGTGCCGCTGTGTTTTGGACTATCTGTAAGCGTTTTAACGAGACCTCGTTGACGGAGATTAGTAAAGCATTACAGTAGTCGAGGCGGCTCAAAACTAGCGACTGAATAAGCATCTTCCTTGTGTGATCTGGGAGGAAAGGAAATACTTGTCTCAGCAGACGCAACAAGTGAAAGAACAAGCTCACTGTATGGGTCACCTGCTCCTTCCTATTCAGACTCTGCTCAATGTGCACCCCAAGGTTCTTTACTGAAGTTTTAGGGGTGGGAGAGATACCCATCTCCCCTGCCCACCACTCTGGTGTCCACAGCAGTGAGGCCTCACCGAAGAGTATAATCTCTGTTTTCCCGGCATTTCATTGGAGAAAGTTGTTAATCAATCAATCAATCAGTCATTCGTTGAGCGTACTACATACCCGTGAGGGTCTCAAGGCGCTGGGGGGGAGGTGGGGCCGCTACTGATCGAACAGCCAGGTCTTTAGTAACCTCCTGAAGGTCAGCAGGTCTTGGGTCTGTCGTAGGCTCAGTGGGAGGGTGTTCCATGTCTTGGAGGTGAGGTGGGAGAAGGACGGTGGTGAGTGAGAGGTCGGCAGAGCGTAGCTGGCGGTTGGGGGTGTACAAGGAGAACCGTCTGTTGAGGTAGGCTGGGCCGGCCTTGTGGAGTGCCTTGTGTGCGTGGATGAGGAGCTTGAAGGATATCCTCTTATTGACGGGGAGCCAGTGTAGGTTTCTCAGGTGGGGGGGTGGTGTGGCCGTGTCATGGTACATCTAGGATCAGTCGTGCCGAGGCGTTTTGGATGTGTTGTAGTCGATTGATGAGCTTGATCGGGGCTCCCGTGTAGAGGGCGTTTCCGTAGTCGAGTCTGCTGCTGACAAGGTACTGGGTGACTGTCTTTCTTGTATCTGTTGGGATCCATCTGTAGATCTTGCGGAGCATGCGGAGTGTGTCAAATCAGGAGGAGGAGACGGACTTGACTTGCTTGGTCACTGGGAGCGTTGAGTCAAGGAAGATTCCCAGGTTGCGTGCATGGTCGGTGGGGGTCGGGGCTGCCCCCAGTGACGTTGGCCACCAGGAGTCGTCCCAGGCTGACGGGTTGGAGCGGAGGATGAGGACCTCTGTCTTGTCCGAGTTCAGCTTCAGACAGCTGATCTTCATCCAGTCGGCAACGGCCTTTATTCCTTCATGGAGGTTGGCTTTGGCGGTGATGGGGTCCTTGGTGAGGGAGAGGATCAGTTGAGTGTCGTCGGCGTAGGAGATTATGTTGAGGTTGTGCTGTCGGGCGACGTGTGCGAGAGGGGCCATGTAAATGTTGAACAGTGTCGGGCAGAGGGAGGATCCTTGAGGTACGCTGCAGATGATCTCGGAGGCTTCGGAACTGAACAGGGGAGGCGGATGCTCTGGGTTCTGCCAGAGCCTTGTCTTGGATCCCGGCTGCGTGGAGGCGTGCGTGTAGTGTACTGTGGCAGACGGTGTCGAAGGCGGCGGAGAGGTCTAGGAGAATGAGTGCTGCAGTCTCCCCATTGTCTAGCAGGGTCTTGATGTCGTCGGTGGCGGCGATGAGGGCGGTCTCGGTGCTGTGGTTGCTGCGGAACCCAGACTGGGAAGGGTCCAGGGTTCTGTTCTCTTCGAGGTATCGGGTTAGCTGTCTGTTAACGATTTTCTCGATGACCTTGGCCGGGAAGGGGAGCAGAGAGATGGGTCGGAAGTTCTTGAGGTCTCTTGGGTCTGTCTTGGGTTTTTGAGTAGGGTGTTGATCTCGGCGCGTTTCCAGCTCTCTGGGAACGTCGCGGTCTCAAGAGAGAGATTGATGACATTGCATAGGTGGGGTGCGATGGAGCAATATCTCAGTGGATGTTACACATCCACTGAGATATTGCTGACATACCGGAGGAGAAGGTGGTCTGAGCTGTAGTGGATGATTTATCAAAAGAGAAAGTGAGCTGGGTATCATCCGCATATGATATTGAAGTGAACCTATATGTCCTCAGGAGGTCAGCCAAGGGAGCAACGTAGATATTAAATAGGGTTGGACTTTGGCAAGATCCCTGAGGTATTTCCTTGGTGAGCATCGTAGCCTTGGACCTGTAAGGTCCCAGGTTTACTGTCTGGGAGCGATCAGAGAGGAAGCTTGTCTTCCACCATAGGGCCTCTCCCTTTATCCCAGATTGCGCTAGTCTCCGAGCAAAATCTGGTGATCGACCGTGTCAAACGCTGCCGACAAATCTGATAGCAGTAGGGTAGATTGCCCTCTGTCTAGTGCTAGCCTGATATTGTCCGTAACAGCCACTAGGGCTGTTTCTGTACTATGTTTAGGCCTAAAGCCTGATTGTGATACATCTACTCAAGTCAAGTCAAGTCAAAGATTTATATAGCGCGCTACATACCCGGAGGGTCTCAAGGCGCTTGAACGAAGGTGAGTGGGGAGTGAGTTCCATGTTTTAGCTGCGATGTAGGAGAAGGACCTACCTCCCATGGTGGTTTTATTGATGCGAGGTACGGTAGCAAGCGCTTGGTTGGAGGATCGTAGTTGGCGGGAGGGGGTGTAGAAGGAAAGTCGTGTGTTGAGGCATTCGGGTCCAAGTTCGTAAAGTGCTTTGTGTGCGTGGGTTAGGAGGCGGAAAGTAATCCTCTTATTGACGGGGAGCCAGTGGAGGTTTTTCAGGTGATTAGAGATGTGGTCTCTGCGTGGGATGTCTAGTATGAGTCTGGCTGATGCGTTCTGGATGCGTTGGAGTTTTTTCTGGAGTTTTGCAGCGATACCGGCGTATAGGGTGTTTCCGTAGTCCGGGCGGTTGGTGACCAGTGCATGGGTGACCGTTTTTCTGGTTTCGGTGGGGATCCAGCGAAATGTTTTTTTGAGCATGCGAAGAATGTTGAAGCAAGATGATGAAACAGCGTTGACTTGTCTGTTCATAGAGAGTGAGGAGTCCAGGATGACGCCCAGGTTCCGTGCGTGGTCCGTCGGGATGGGTGTTTTTCCAAGGGCCTCTGGCCACCAAGCGTCATCCCAGGCGGAGGGGGAGGTACCTAAGATAAGGACTTCTGTTTTGTCTGAGTTAAGTTTCAGACGGCTGTGCTTCATCCACTCGGCTACATCTTTCATTCCTTCATGTAGGTTGGTTTTGGCGGTGTTAGGGTCTTTGGTGAGTGATAGGATCAGTTGAGTGTCATCAGAGTAGGAGATGATGTTGAGGTTGTGTTGGCGTGCGATGGCCGCGAGGGGGCTCATGTATACGTTGAAGAGGGTGGGACTGAGTGAGGACCCTTGTGGTACGCCGCAGATGACTTCAGTGGCCTCTGAGTGGAATGGTGGGAGGCGGACTCTCTGGGTTCTTCCGGTGAGGAACGAGGTGATCCATTCCAGTGCTATTCCTTGGATTCCGATGTTTCTGAGGCGCTGTAGAAGGGTGCTATGGCAGACTGTGTCGAAGGCTGCAGAGAGGTCGAGGAGGATGAGGGCGACTGTGTCTCCATTGTCCAGTAGAGTTCGAATGTCGTCTGTTGCTGCGATGAGTGCGGTCTCAGTGCTGTGTTTTGCTCGGAAGCCGGACTGTGAGGAGTCAAGGGATTTGTTGGTTTCGAGGAAGGCGGCGAGCTGGTTGTTGACAGCTTTCTCGATGACTTTGGCCGGGAATGGGAGGAGCGAGATGGGGCGGTAGTTTTTGAGTTCGGTGGGGTCAGCTGTGGGTTTTTTCAGAAGGGCGCTGAGTTCGGCGTGTTTCCAACTTACTGGGAAGGTGCCGGATTTAGGGAGCAGTTGATGACGTCTCGGAGGTGTGGTGCTATGATGGAGTCTGCTTTGTTGAAGATGTGGTGAGGGCAAGGGTCTGAGGGGGATCCTGAATGGATGGAGTTCATCAGGCGAATGGTGTCCTCAGTGGAGATTGGGTTCCAGTCATTAAGGATGTTCAAGGGGGGTGAAGGTCCTGCAGAAGGTTGGGTGGGTTGGTCTCCGGGTCGGTTGTCGAAGCTGTTGTGGATGTCTGCGATTTTGTTGTGGAAGAACGAAGCTAGGGAGTCGCAGAGGGCTTGAGAGGGGATGATGTCGTTGGAGTTGGCTGAGGGGTTGGTAAATTCTTTGACGATGTTGAATAGTTCCTTGCTGTTGTGGGCGTTGTTGTCTAGTCGGTCTTTGAATGCGGCTTTCTTGGCAGATCGGATAAGTTGGTGGTGTATGCGGGTGGCGTTTTTGAAGGCGTCCCTGGTGCTGGTGTTTGGGTCTTTTTCCAGGCCTTCTCGAGGGAGCGACAGAGTTTCTTTGATTTCTTAAGATCATCGTTGAACCAGGAGGCGTTTTTGCTGCCTAGTTTTGTTTGTCGTTTTTTCAGCGGTGCTAGGATGTCGGCGCTGTTGGATAGCCATTGGGTGAGGTTAATTGCTGCTTGGTCGGGGTTTGAGGAGTGGGCAGGGGGGTTTTGAAGAAGCGATGAGGAGATCTGGTTGATGGTGATTTTGTTCCAGTTTCTTCGCAGAGTAGGTTGAGGAAGGCTGTGAGTTGTGGTTTTATTGTAGGTAAAGTGTACGCAGCTGTGGTCCGTCCAATGGAGAATA
Source organism: Lissotriton vulgaris (assembly GCF_964263255.1). Classification (NCBI taxonomy): domain Eukaryota; kingdom Metazoa; phylum Chordata; class Amphibia; order Caudata; family Salamandridae; genus Lissotriton; species Lissotriton vulgaris. Next base: position 614,171,016 of record NC_141694.1, on the reverse strand, counting down.
GTGGTGTGACTGAAGGAGAGATGTTTGCTGGAGGTGAAGATAGGGTCGAGTGTGTGACCTGCGATGTGGGTGGGCGTAGTGACAAGTTGTTTGAGTCCGAGGTTGGCGAGATTGTCCAGAAGGGAGGTGGCGTTGCTGTCATTGCTCTTTTCCAGGTGAAAGTTGAGGTCTCCCAGTAGAATGTATTCCTCGGAGGGGAGGGCGTGTGGGGTGATAAAGTCAGTGATAACGGCGCTGAATTGTGCGCGGGGTCCTGGAGGTCGGTAGAGGAGTGTGCCTCTGAGTGTGGTCTTGGGGTCGGTGTGGATCTGGAAGTTAAGGTGTTCGGCGCTGGCAAGGTTGACGTCTGAGCTGGTTGAGATGCGGATGGAGTTCTTATGGACGATAGCGATGCCTCCTCCTGTTTGGTCAGTGCGGTCCTTACGGATGATCTTGTAGCCTTCCGGGATGGCAATGGTGATGTCTGGGGCTGATGAGGCGTTCATCCATGTTTCTGTTAGGAAGGCTACGTCGGGAGAAATGGTGTCTAGTAGGTTCCAGAGGTCGATTGCGTGTCTGTGGACTGAGCGGGTGTTGAGCAGGATGCATTTTAGGTGGTTGGAGTCAGATATCTGTTGTGCGATCGTGGATGAGGAGTTTATCTTGGTGCCGTCGAACTTGCAGGAGTAGCATGTGAAGGGTCCATGGGTGTGTCCAGGAGCGGCTTGGGCGCAGTTGGGGAGTCGGCCGGGGTTAAGGGCTAGGAGGGTGGAAGCGTCGTATGTAATACGGGAGGGCTGGGCATTGCATGGACCAGGGGGTCTGGCGCTGGGCGCGGCCTTGGCGAGGACGGGCGTAGACGGGCTTACCTTTGGCGCACCTTCAGCGCTATTGTGGGGCGGTCGCTGCGCGTGGACGCTGCGCGTTTGGACATCTGTCATAAATGGAGAGTGGAGGGGGCGGAGCGTGGGAGGGGGAGCTGGGAGGCGTTAGCGAAGGGGGAGGGACGGTCTGCAGGCACAACAAAATGGTGGGCACAAAAACAACAACAGGACGCTATGCGAGGTCAAACAACATACAAATAATCAAATGCGAGGATTTCAACAGCAGCGCTATGCACACATGTCATCAATTGCAATAGTTAAGCCCTGAAATGGTAATCGACAGTCAGCAGCGCAATGCACGTAGGAACAAATGACACCAAATAACTACGCAAATGCGGAGCGCTACGCTGGGAGCTGGGTGCTGAATAAGGACTGAGAATGCAAAATAAGTGAATAAAATGCCAGTGGATAGGCAGCACGAACGATACCACAGAGGCACTTGTAGGTCGGGAGGTGGGCAGGAGCAACCGCTTCACATGTAGTTCAGCTGGTCACAGGGGCTCTTCGCCATGGGCTGACAGATGTTTATTAGTATGCTTTTCCAAAATTTTGCTCATTAGCGGTAGGAGGAATATAGGTCGCAAATTCGCCAGATCTTTCATAGAGGCCTTGGTATTTTTGCGAAGTGGAATGACCTGTGCTGCCTTCTATTCAGATGGTAGATGACCTTTCTTTAACGATGTATTTATGACGGAACAAATAGGAGCAGACAGTTGTTGTGCAAGGCCCGCGGATATTTTTGCTTATGTGACATCTAGTGGAGAACCAGATTTTACTGTATGTAGTAGGTTTTCTACCTCTTCACAGGTCAAGGAGGGAATCTCATCGAGGGCTTCTCCTTCGTGCAAGGATGGTAGTAATAGTTTATGGCCTGCTTCGTGTTACCAGCTATAGAGAGCTTATTGTAAATTATGACAATGTTCTGCTCAAAATATTTCGCAATAGTGTTGCATAAGGCTTGGGATGGCGGTTCTTTCAGATCATACGCTTTAGGATTCGTGAATGATCTAAGGATTTTATATAGTTCTTTTGGGGCGTTCCCTGCTTGGTTTAGGTGCTGGGCAAAAAAAGCTTTCCGGGCTATTTTTGTCCTTTTATGATACTGAGCGAGAGATATCCTATATTTTTCTTTGTCTCTTATGCTATGTGTCCGTCTCCACCACCATTCAATATTTTTACAATGGCCATTCCGAATGTGCGGCTGCATGGACCTGCCTTGGCTTACCCGTAAATGTTTTTAAAGGTGCGAGTTGGTCAATCGCAGCTTTAGCCAAGGCTTTAAAGCTGGCTAACCCCTCCTCTATGTTTTCATGTTCTCCATCCCATGACACTGGAAAGATGGCTGAGAAAGCCTCAGGGGTGATTTTATGCCATTGTCGAAACAAATGTTTAGAATCTGACCCAATCTTTTCGTGACCACTGGGTCCCTGAGTCTTAAAATCTATGAATGCATAGTCTGACCAACTAACGGATCGTGGAGAGTCACAAGTAACATGGGACGAATTAGTGAAAATAATAAAAGCCTTCATGACTCAACTCAATGATTTTCTTTTGCAATATCCCTTGTGGGATCCCTTTCTCTCCCCTCAAAATAACACAATTTTCCACAGTCAGTTCTGATCTTAGTTCCTCAAATAGTTTTAATAACATGATCTAAGAACCTTGCCTTGGCCAATCATTAATCATATTTCTCATTGCCTCTTGGAACACAACACCCTTCTGGTATTCTCCTACCCACCTTTCTTTTTAATAGCCAGAAACCAGCTATCATGAAAGTACACAACTTGAATTCCATTTCAAATATCCTCCTCACATTCCTTCATTGGATTGACATTCTCAAAAGAAAATGTGCAATTACATTTTCCCTATTAGGAACATGCACATTATTATAGCTGTAACCCTCTACCTTATTAACAGTCTCACAATAATGGTTGAAGCTTTTGCTGTACCCTCAGTAGCAACGATTTTCACCAAAGGTTTATGGTCACTACATATGGTAAAAGGTTTACCATAAACAAATGACGTAAAGTGTTCTAACACCATGGCTTATGCTAATGCCTCTCTTTCAATAATCACAGACATCTAATTCAGAGGCAGCAACCTTGAAGTGTACCCAATAGCAAATTCTTTGCCAACCATTCCAACTTATATTTATTGCACCCAATCCTTTATTGCTAGCATCCATAGTAACAATAAAATCAGCATTCGGCTCAAACCATTTCTAAATTGTCACCATGATATTGACATCTTTAATAATTTGAAAACCAAGAGCACACTCATTTTCCTTTAAAATTTCTTTTTGCCTTTGCGTAATTGTCTAATATAAAAATGTTTTCTCTGCAAAATTTGATAGAGCTTAGAGTAGAACTCAACCTTGCCCAAAAATGATCTCATGTCATCTCTATTGCTTGGTGCAGGAGCACTCTGAATTGCATCCACAAAGGATTACTTGAGTTTAATAACACCCTCACTGATTATATGTCCTAAATAGGTAATACTATTTTTCAGTGAAAGAAAATGCCAATACAATACCACAGTCAGCCCTTTTGACTTCAAAATGCTCAATACTTTCTCTAGTCTTAAATCATGCTTTCCCCTGAAACTGATACATCATTCTGAAAAGTTTAAATATTAATTATGGACATACCACTTCAGCGAAATGTAGCCGAAATGGAATAATATTGAACTGGAAATACCCCACTGGTGTTATTAAGGCTGCACATTTCCATGAATCAAAATAGAGTGTATTCTGGTATTAAGCAGATGTACGTATATTAGGGAGAACCCTTTAACTTCCTTCACCATGAAAACTGATCAACAATAATGTTTTCATTAAGGTTGTGTAAATCCACGCACAATCTCAATTTGTTATTACTGAGTCATGCTACAACCAAGTGCGGAATCAATTTAGATACATCCACAGGCTCAAATATTCCAGTGTGTGCTAATCTCTCCAATTCTGTGGTTATATCACATCTCCATAGGATTGGAATATTCCTAACTTTATGTATTCTGGGACATGTATTTCCTTCAAGATGGTTCTGTATTCAAATCCATGTAGTTTTCCAATTGTTTTTCTAACAACACCTAGACATTTTCTCTACATGGCATCACTCACGGTAATGCCTTTACCAACCATCATAGCTTGATCCTTACTATTGGGATCAGAACAATGTGCAAATTATTCTGGAGCCACCATGAATAAACCTTTTTTAGCAACATACATCTTCGCATGAGCACATCAGTTTTTTCACAACAAACTTTATTGTCTGAACTCACATATTATGCATAGCTCTGTTTCCCAGAGGCAACTGCCTTCATCAATGAATCACGAGAAACGTCAGGTACAGTTTAACAGATGAAAAACAATTGAAGCAAAAAAGAAAGCCCCCCGCAAGGCATGGCAAACATAGGATGCAGTAAATGTTCAACCCCCCACCCACCCCCGCGCCCTCCCTGCGTGCACACTCGCCCACTTGCAGCATAGAATACATGCACATTATAACGCCTTGTACCTATCATGCCAACTGCCACTGTTCATAGTCCATCTCCTCACACTGTCGGGAGGGTGGCTTCCTCAGGTGGTGGGTCCAGACCCCGATAGTCAACCCAACGTTTCCAAATTTTGAAATGCTACCTGGGACATCCCATTGCGATAAATATGGGCTGTTCAAAACCCATGTAGAAATCCATTCCGTTCTTCCAGGCTGTGAGCGATGGGGCCCGGGGGGCCTTCCAGGCTCTCGCGATATCGCGTTTCGCCAGTGTAAACCCCAGCATTAGGTGACGCTAATACCTATTTCCTCCCACCCCAGCCATGACAAGCAGCAGCGCTAGTTTAGGGTCTCTCAGAATCTCCCAGGACAATACTTCGACTAAGCAGCGGTGGACCCCATCTCAAAACCTCTGCAGCGATGCACACTCCCAAACTGTATGTAGTAGTGTGCCTACGACCAGGCCACAACGAAGGCAGTCAGGGGAAGCTACCAGTCCCGCCTTCCATAAGCGCTGTTGGGTGTAGTATGTGCGGTTGTAATCCAAAGAGAGGGGCTCGTTATTACCCAGAGGGAAATCGAGCACCAGTATACTGTCAAGTAAAGAAAAATGTTTTCCCAGTGGGAGATCAAGTTATCTCAGATCCAAAGAGAATTCAGAGACCTATCTCCCGCAGTCTGCATCACTCACTCAAATATCAACATTTTACTCGGGGAACACTCGCCAGAAGGAAAAAACAATATTTATGTAAAAATATGCATTTTATTTTAATAAAAACATATGAATCCATTTGCAATTATGTTTAAAAACACATACAATGTACAATAAAACCACCTAATGTGGAAATGGAGAAAAATGGGAAAAGACAATAATATTTGTCCTAGTCTTGTTAATTCCGACCCACTGTTTGACAACACTGGGAAGGATTTTCCTTCCTTATACCCAATATGTTTGTTGGCAACTCTGAATTTAACCCTTTGTGAATGTGTTGATGTGTTTCGGAAGCCTTGAATGATTATGGCCTCCTTCCTCAGGACAATATCTATGATTTTCTCCACAATCAGTGTGTCACCTAATGCACAAATAAAACATAGCTTTTAGCCCACAATCTAACCGTTATGACTTTACATATCATTATCACCATTAGGACAACCTTCGGTCTATACTCTAAGACTAGGACCTATACATGTTGTTAGCATGGTTCCATATATCACCTTCTATTACAGCTAGGACATTTATTTTTATAAAAGAACACAGTCAAGTTATCCAAGCTTTACATACTGTTGAAACAACAGGTCATCTTTTGAAACAACAGGTCATCTTTTGAAACAACAGGTCATCTTTTGGTTTCTATGGCGTGATTCACATAGTTTATATGATTCCATATATCACCTATTATTACAGCTAGGATATTTATTTTTGAAGAAACACAGTCAAGTAATCTGAGCTTTACAAACTGTTCAAACAACAGGTCGTCTTTTGCTTCCTATGGTGTGATTCACAAAGTTTATATGATTGTCATCTCTATTCCATGTACCCAATTATATTTCGTCAACTATAGAGTTATTATCTATATACATCCCCTTGTTTTTTACACATATAGATGTCTTCCTCTTTTATCTGGTCAGTACTGCCCTGGTAAAGCATTCCAGTCTTTCTGGCACTCTTTCACACCATTCAAACCACATGTTTAATTTACACATGTCACTCACCTATGCAATTGCATCTTGGTGAGTTGTGTCAATTGTTTTTCTATCTGGGGTCGTTTTAAAGATTGCAGAATTTCCCAAACTCCTGTTAAATGTAAAGGAGTACAATGCATTAATGTACCCTATTTTATATTAGGATGGTGGTATGGCTTTTGTTTAGTCGATAAAGTATTACCTCAATTTTAAAAAGGCCGATGGAAAGCTTCAAATACGGTGTCATTCAATTTTTTGCACTCGTTTTCGATTTTCCTATCGTGATCCTATTCAAAAGAAATAGATTACTTTTTTTAGTGCTCCAGCTTATTACACTAAGAGTAACTTTCATTACACGCCCCCCAGTTTGTGGATGTTTACCTCAAGGTGTCTTGTATGACATCGATTATTTCTTGTATATTTTAAGCGAATATCGTTTCTGTCTCTGATTCTGCAAAATATGTACATATCTTTTAGTCATTTGTAATCCTCCCGATAATTGATATAGGTTCATAAACTCCCAAGTGTGCTCACCTGTTTTAGAGGGAAGATCTGTATACATTGATTGTCATGGTGCACCCGGGTAGTTTGCGCTCGTGGCTGCATACAAAAACATATTTGTTTTAGAAAAAGGTCAATATTTATCTAGCCACGACCTTCTATAACATCTATTTGGGTAGTTGGTTGTTTGTTAAAGGAAGCTCGAAAAGTTAGACGGCTACGATTTGCTTAAACCGATCATGTAATTAGGTTAGCTTTGCGATCTTCAAACACGATTAAAGATCAATAACTATTTCACTATGGTTGTTTAATCACGTTTCGTCTATCACGACTGACTAGTTTTAACTAGCGCGACTCTGTTCTTACCTCATTTGGTTCGGCAAGTACTCCCGGAGTGCTTTGTATGCGTCTGTTAGATCCCCATTTAAAATCGAGTAAGAACTCGTATGGCGCGTGCTGTCGCTTTTAAATCACGTAAGTTGTACACGTGATCCCGAGTTAATTGGACCACTTTTTGTTAAAACAAACCAAAATTACTGGCATTATTCCCCGCGTGAAAGCTGATTTATCGTGTTGCAAAAACCATGTTTACGTTTTGAATCTTCGATCCAACACTATCGTTTTTTACTTCATGACCTAACTAATTATTCCTAAACGCCTTACAATTTTGTGGTGAAGTTGGTTTTCATGTACTTTGTCAGGATTTATGGGGCAGAGGAATTTTTGAATAAGAGAAGTTAATATTATGTTTTAGTCCTCATACAGGCAGCGAGACACGGGGATTCTTAATTGGAAACCCTACTTACGGTCCTCAATGTCCTGTATTAGGCGCAGGTGACGTTATGGGCCATTTATTTTTATACCACATTATTATTTATAAATTATTACAAAGTTTCCAAACAGTTAAAAAGGTATGAATACCTGGGACTAAGTAAATTGTGCAAGATATTTCTATAAATGATCAAGCACAATATCTCTTTTATTAAAACTAGATTTCTTATTTATAATAAAGAATGTTTATTTTTCGTTTTTCATTTCACAGTTGTCCAAATTCTATACTACAATTCTCATCCAGTCTTCCTTCGTGTTCAAACCTCTATTGACTATATCCAAAGTAGAGATGTACCATTGTTCTCTATTTTTCCTTTTTGTGTCTATGTTACCCCCTCTTTTGGATGCAGTAATCTTCTCTATCACAAACCAAGAGAACTCAGTGTCTTTGTGTTTTAGTTTGGTGAAATGTTCAACCATGGGGACATTTTCTTTACATGTTTTAAGGGCTGATCTATGCTCTAATAGGCGTAGTCTTATTTCTCTTCCTGTCTCGCCCACATACGCTAATTTACAGGGGCACAGTAGAATGTAGACTAAATTGCTACTTCTGCAGTTATTCAATGTTTTGGATGTCATGGTATAGTTGTTATAGGGTAATGTTTTGGTGACAATACAATTCTCACATATTGAGCAATTACTACATTTATGATTGCCTACTGCTCTGGTTCCATTTATGGTCATTTGATTGATCTGGTTTCCCTCTCTGTATGTGTGTACTAGGTTTTGGCGAATATTTTCTTTACGCCTGAAGGCAAAGATAGGTTTAGGGAGTTTATCTTCTTTTCCATCATTTAGAATGTTCCAACTTGAATAGATGACATTTTTCAATTTGTTACTGATATTGGAAAATTGACTCACAAATACCAATTTTGAGTCCGTCACGGGCCGTTTCTTTTTATTGGGTTCAGGGTGTATCATACTTTCCCAATTGTAGAATCGTGCCCTTTTGCACGAATTCTTTATGAGTTTTTTCGGGTGTCCTCTATCTTTTAACTTTTCACTCAGTTTTTCTGCATGTTTAAGGTAGTCTTCCATGTTGGAGCAGTTCCTTCTGAGTCGGAGGAACTGTCCAAATGGTACATTGTCCCGTTGGGATCGTGGATGATAACTACTATAGTGTAGTAGTGTGTTTTTATTGGTGGGTTTTGTGTACAATTCCACCTCTAAACTATCCTCTCTATTTTTGATGGTAATGTCAAGAAAGTTTACTGTGTTCCTGTCATACATGGCTGTAAATCTTAGGTTCCTATCACCTAGGTTCAACCACTCTAGGAATTCTTCGAGGGTATCTATTTGACCTCCCCAGATAAAGAAAATGTTGTCAATGAAGCGACGCCACAATGAGATGTTATCAGAGAAGGGCGCCGCTTCATTAAACACATGTTTTTCCTCGAATTTGGCCATGTATAGACATGCCAAGCTCGGCGCACAGGTTGCACCCATGCTAGTGCCCTTACACTGAAGGAATAGCTTGTCTTTAAATAGGAACATGTTATTCTTTAGCACCAAGCTAATGCACTGCATGATAAAATCCTTACTAGCACCTCCAAGGTCTACATTCTCAAGGATCTCATCAATAACCACAATAGTGTTATCTTGCGGTATATTGGTGTATAGTGCCTCTATATCGAGGGTCACCATAATTTGATTATCGGGATTATATGCCAATCCTTCTATCATGGAGATCATATGTGCTGAATCTCGCACATATGATTTCTGTTGTAATACAAGGGGTTTCAGGAAGGTATCCGCATATTGACTTAGCGGTTCAAGACGTGAACCAATACAACTGACTATAGGTCTCATGGGTGGGTTGTCAAGATTCTTATTTATTTTTGGGAGACCGTATATGGCCGGTATCCTGGCATCTTTGTTATATAAGAAATCATGTTCAGCCTTACAAATCCAACCTTTTTCTAATGCACCTTTAACCTTTTCTAAAGTATCTTTATTTAAAGAGTCTAGTTTAGAAAATGGGACCTTCTGATAGTGTTCCTTAACTTCTAATAAACCCATCATCCTTGCATTGTAGTCCTCTGTATTAAAGAAAACCACCCCTCCGCCTTTATCGACGGGCTTGATGGTAAGCTGCAGGTTGTTTTTTAATTCTATCATTGCTTTTCCATGTTCTTTAGACATGTTGTTGGTGTCAGGAAAAGCATGCTCTAAAATTTTCCTTACTGTGGATTCAACTACTTTCTCAAATATCTCTACATTTTTTCCAACTTGGGAGATAGCAGGTGTAAAGACAGATTTTTGTTTAAGGCCTGAAATGTTAGTGGTTGGATTATACTCTCTATCCGCAACAAATTCTTTTAATCTAATTTTTCGGAAAAATACTTTCAGATCTTTTTCTAAACTAAACTTATTAACATTTGCAGTAGGGGCAACGGTAAACCTTCTCTCTAAAACTTCTAGTTCTATTTTCTTTAGGGTATGGCATGAAAGATTAATGATGGGAAATTTCTGTGTTTCACTTGGATCTAGCGGCGATATCGCTGTTTCCTTGTGTTGGGATATTCCTGAGGGGCCTGGTTGTGTTGATAATTCATTCTGTTCCCTCCTCGTTGTGCCTGGTATTGTTTTCTCTGGTACTGACTCCTGTGCTGATATGGTCTTCTGCCCCTCCTTTGGCGATTCTCTAAAAAAGAGTTTCCACCATTCGGTTACTTTTTAAAATTGAGGTAATACTTTATCGACTAAACAAAAGCCATACCACCATCCTAATATAAATTAGGGTACATTAATGCATTGTACACCTTTACATTTAATAGGAGTTTGGGAAATCGTGCAATCCTTAAAACAACCCCAGATAGAAAAACAATAGACACAACTCACCAAGATGCAATTGCATAGGTGAGTGACATGTGTAAATTAAACATGTGGTTTGAATGGTGTGAAAGAGTGCCAGAAAGACTGGAATGTTTTACCGGGGCAGTACTGACCAGATAAAAGAGGAAGACATCTATATGTGTAAAAACAAGGGGATGTATATAGATAATAACTCTATAGTTGGCGAAATATAATTGGGTACATGGAATAAAGATGACAATCATGTAAACTTTGTGAATCACACCATAGGAAGCAAAAGATGACCTGTTGTTTGAACAGTTTGTAAAGCTCAGATTACTTGACTGTGTTTCTTCAAAAATAAATATCCTAGCTGTAATAATAGGTGATATATGGAATCATATAAACTATGTAAATCACGCCATAGAAACCAAAAGATGACCTGTTGTTTCAAAAGATGACCTGTTGGTTCAACAGTATGTAAAGCTTGGATAACTTGACTGTGTTCTTTTATAAAATAAATGTCCTAGCTGTAATAGAAGGTGATATATGGAACCATGCTAATAACATGTATAGGTCCTAGTCTTAGAGTATAGACCGAAGGTTGTCCTAATGGTGTCCTAATGGTGATAATGATATGTAAAGTCATAACGGTTAGATTGTGGGCTAAACGCTATGCTTTATTTGTGCATTAGGTGACACACTGATTGTGGAGAAAATCATAGATATTGTCCTGAGGAAGGAGGCCATAATCATTCAAGGCTTCTGAAACGCGCCGACGCATTCACAAAGGGTTAAATTCGGAGTTGCCAACAAACATATTGGGTATAAGGAAGGAAAATCCTTCCCAGTGTTGTCAAACAGTGGGTCCGAATTAACAAGACTAAGACAAATACTATTGTCTTTTCCCATTTTTTTCCATTTCCACATTAGGTGGTTTTATTGTACATTGTATGTGTTTTTAACTATAATTGCATATGGATTCATATGTTTTTATTAAAATAAAATGTATATTTTTACATAAATATTGTTTATTTTTTCTGGCGAGTGTTCCCCGAGTAAAATGTTGATATTTGAGTGAGTGATGCAGACTGAGTGAGATAGGTCTCTGAATTCTCTTTGGATCTGAGATAACTTGATCTCCCATTGGGAAAACATTTTTCTTTACTTGTAGTATGTGCGGTGCAAATAACGGAACTGAATCAGTCGCAGGCGCGTGTAGATTGCCGCCTCCCTGGGACTCTCAAGGGCCTCCACCCAGTCCTCCTCATCCATGTCCCCGACACCCCGCTCCCAGTGGGCTCTAAGGCCGCTCAGGTCCGAGGAGCAGTGACGCACCAGCGTCTGATAGATACGCGATAGCTTCTTGTCTGGCAGCTATCCCATGAACATTTTGGCTTCTAGGGGACTGAATTCGGGGATCTGCTCCAGGCTCACTAAAGAGGGTGCCAGGGCATGGCAAAACTGGAGGTACTTGTAGAACTGGGTGCGTGGCATCCCAAAGTCCTCCTGCAGGTTTGTAAAGGATTTAAGGATGTCACCGGACAATACGTCGCCCAGGGTTGAAATGCCTATGGCGTCCCATCCCCTGAAGCCCATCAAGGCGTTCAGCTGAGGGAGCCGACCATTACGCCAGAGGGGGGAGCACATCAGTTTTTCAATGCAAACTTGAACAACATAAGTCCCAGCATGTCCGCCACTATGTTCCACTTGATGAATATAAGTTGCAATTAATTTATCACCAAATTTACCAAGTAATTGGTTTTTCTAAACCTCCTCATTGACAATTGTATAAAATGATTCAGAATCAGCAAAAACGTTTAAATGAAAACCACCAATAATTATCCAAATAATGGTTCTGCTACTTTGGATGACATCTTCCTTTATAATTAAAACCAGATCGCTTGTCAATTTCATCATGGTCATCCCTTGACAAACCCTTTTCCTTTTCTGTAACTTCTACACACTTAAGTAAATCCTTCCACTCTCTACACACAATACATGGTGCCCAGATATACCACATCCACCACATTTTAGTTTCTGACAAGTGCAACTCTTGGAAAAAGACAAATGATCCATGCTATCACAATGGTACCATTTAGGTTTATCTTCTCCCAGGAACATTTAGAATCAGATGTACTATTTTTTTCTGCTAATAACATCACTTCTCTCATCCAGTTTCAATGGCACATCTGCTGGACATTCCAACCTTATGTACAGTGGTCAAAATGTCTTCCAATGCTGAATGCCCATTTTCCCAAATTCTTTCTTGTATAGCGGGTGTTAGGCTTGGCCATCTTTGCAGGCTTACTCCCAAAGTTTTTGCTTTCACCCATCAAATTTTTGCTGGATTTGTTTTTGTTGGGTTTAGGACTCTATGCCACTGCTAACCAGTGCTAAAGTGTTTGTGTTCTCTGCTTTATACATGGTAAAATTGGCTTACATCTGATTGGCATTTTTAATTTACCTGTAGGTCCCTTGTAGAGTGGTGACCATTTACCCAGGGCCTGTAAATAAAATTCTACGAGTGGGCCTGCTGCACTTATTCTACCACCCACTTCAGTAGTGCCTTAAAATATGTCCCACGTCTGCCATTGCAGCCTGAATGCAGTTGTAGACTTCCAATTTGATCTGGCAATACAACCCCCTTGCCAAGCTTTAAAATCCCCATTTATTCCACATATAAATTATCTTTAATGGTAAAGTCAGATTTTAAGTTACAATTTTGAAATGCCACTTTTAGAAAGTTTGTGGACAAACAAATGCCAATATTTATTTTACTTCATCGAAAACAATGATTTCTGTTCGTGGTCACAAAACCCAATTACTGTGATCACCATTTATTTTCATCATTATTAAATACTTTTCATTTTGCATAAAACTGTCATAAACAAAGGAACAGCACACTCATGAATTGATTCAATTCACATTCAACGTGTAACCCACATCAAATAAACAACATTATTACATTACTACCACAACTAATTCTTACATACAACGTTACAGCAAAAAATACAAAGAAAATGTGACAATCAATGTCCTAGTTCTAAACTTTGAAAACCAAATGGGTACTCTGTGTGATGCCTGTAAGAGCCCCTTATTTATTGGCTTAAACTGGGGAGCATATGCTTGTTATATAATGTAAGGCCTGATAGGGGATCTACACAATCAGATGTCCCACTAAAAGATTCCCAGCATGCCTCTGCGTCTTTTTTTGGCACACTCCCTTGCTGATTTTTGCTGTTGTTGCATTTCAAGACTTAAAGGCCTAGGCTTGCTGACATTAAATAAGCTCAAACTCCTTATTACTTTTAGATAGTTGACATTTTCCCGCCCTAATCACTTGGTGCATGCAGCCTGCCTTTGAGTCATGTAACTGGATGTAGTTGGCACTTAGACTTTGTTTATTCTTCCCAGGCAGCCACAATATAGTGCAATTAGATGTGCCTGGATTGGCCATCAACTGAGCTGGGCATTGCCCCACTGGCAAATTAATAGACTGTACACTTCCTTCACACAAAGGACTTGGCACCACTGCATTGTTCATACACCCAGGTTGGAGCTCCTCCTCAAAGGGAATGCTCTTGAAACTTCAGCTAGAACAGTGTTTGGTCGCATTGTAATCAGGAGGTCGGAGCCGCCGACCTCATGTCAGTCAGTCCCGAGTCTGAGATGATGTCGGTCGTAGGCAATTCCGACTGACATCGTAATAAGCCCCATAATATTGTCATCACAGTAAAACATATTAACACCTTGGCTGCTAAGGCAATTTTCAGCCTGTGCTGGAAATTGCTATTTTACATGATTAATGACGAGCTCAGCTCGTCATCAGCACAGCTCCACTGTGCCTCATGACGAGCTGAGCTCGTCATGAACAGGGAAGGAGTTAAACATAAGTAAAATAGTGATAACTAAAATATCAACAAACATATTGTTATTCTACTAAATGAAAAATGTAAACAACTCTAGATATATAAAATTACTTCAAATGAATTAAAACACTCTAAAAAGAAAAAGTAATATACATAACGATATAAAGATTTATTTTACTGTAAATAAATATATCAAATGAATACATTTATAACTTAAAAAAACACTGATGGAAAACGACTAAACAAACAATAATTAGCTTTCAACAAATAAGGTTAAAAATATATAAAAAAGCAAAGTAATCAACCAATACATGAAGCTGCAAAGCAGTTAACTAATTGCCATGCTTTAGTAAGAAAAAATATATAAAAAGGCCACAAAAAGTTGAAAAATAGATTCACTAAAACCCTGCACTTCAAGAAGCCCAAACGATGCTATAATGCTGAAAGACACCAGAAAACAACAACTTATGTGAAAAGAAAGATAAAAATATAAACTGAAACTAAATTAAATAAACAAAAACTACATATGACTATTCTAACGAAGTACTTGTCATATTTCTGTTTCTTGATCCTTAATAATAGGTAAACAAAACACATCCAAGCCACAAAGAAAACATCACTGAAGATATACTTGGATGCAAATTTGACAACACAATGACAAATATAAAGTAAGAAAAATGTGAAAAATATTAACAAATATAATTAACTAATACTACTTTTTAAAAAGGACAATAAACAGTAGTGAAGAAACCAAACTACATTAATTATTTCTCCACATCAAACTAATGCTACAATTTTTCCTCTCCAAACAGTTCAATCAAAAAGCATCCCTGAAGAAAACACAACTAAATCAATAAACCATCAAAGTGACATTTGCAATTCGGAAGTATAAATGTGCACCAATGTTTGATAAACACATAAATAATTAGCCAGTAAAAACACAGTTATTAATAACATAGTAATAATTTACTACTGCACAACTGATAAAATGCCTACACAGCCACATATACAAGATCTCAGAAATGAAAATTATTATTAAACTACACGGGATACACCTAGAGCAAAGAAAGTACAAGCAGTAAACGAACACACTAGAACTTTACAAAATATTATTGTAATACACGTAAGGGAGATCAGCTGCAAAAATAAAATAATTGAAAATGTTATCGAATACAATATAGAATATAATCACCCCCCCCCCACATAATGGTAACAATGAGAGAGCATGTTTATATCTGACACTGATAATACCCTACCAAACCTTACCCAGAACAAACACATGGATGATGGATGACATGTTCAAATGTTGCCTGCCACCCTTCACACAAATCTACACAATCCATGGAGAATACCAAAACACCAATGTTCCCTTATTCTACGCAATTTTGCCAAATGTAAAAAAGCAGCATAACAGGAACTATCAAGTAAAGACCAAAACCAATAATCACGATTGTCAAAAAATGATTCTCCACTTTGAGGAAGCAATGATTTCAACCATTTTAAAAATATCCACATACAGCCATATAAGGGTGCTATATTCAAAGTAACTGGAGACACCTACAAAAATTGGCATTTAGGGGACGATTACGATGCAGCTTCGAAAGACGGTCGGAGCCTTCGGAGCCGCATCGTAATGGGCCGGTCGGATTTCTCTCCAACCGCCTCATTTTGATGGAGGCATTCGGAAAGGAATCCAAACGGTCAATCTGGCTGGCTTCTGACGGGCTCGGAGAGCCCGTTCGCGAGTCAGAAGGTGGCAAGTAATCTCAAGGGTAGGCCTTTCCGCCCATTACGTGACGGTTTCCAACACGGTTTCCCTGCCGGTCTGTCTGACATGGAAACCATGTTGGAAATAGTCTTTGGGGGCCTTCAGTAGGACCCCTTTGGTGCACGGTCTCCAATTGGAGGCCGAGGAGGCACCTATGGTGCCCCCCTGTTGATCCCTGCACCTTGTGGCAGGTACCTTGAGGGGCCTGCCACAAGGTGCAGGGGTGAACCACGCCTCCCATTTTACCATGGGAGCATGCCTTATGGGTGGCTTATGGCTTGAATGAAAGCTCCCTTAGTAAAATGTAGGAATGTGTTCGGTCGCATCCTAATGAGGCTGTCGGGACCGCCGACTGATACAATGTCGGGCGCAAGTGATTCCGCCTGACATCATAATAATGGGCTAAGTGTTGAATACTCCACTAATGGACTATTTTGAAGATACTTGGGCTGGCAGACTGTTCTGTTCTATGCCAACCCATGTATCACATACCAGGATAGTACGTTTACAACAGTGCCATAGAAAAACAGGCCACAACCAGCAACACAGTGGAAAGGTGGCAGAATTTGTTTAAATGAACTACATTATACAAATGTTTAGAAATTTTTAAAAAGGAACAAAGAGAGCATGGACTTGGAATCGAACAGTCACTAACTCACCACAAACCTAAAGTCTCAAAAAACACAAAAGTACTGCCCAACATTTTACAAAGCAAAGTTTAACTCTTTGCTAACAATTAATGTCTAATGTCATAGTAAGTAACCAGTATAAAACATTGCCAAAAAGTACCCTAAGGAAATCTTTACACAGTCAAATATTTGTTTTATTTATTAAGATTTTTTGCAGCATTTTAATATTTAATCTAAATTAAAAAATAACCATAAAAACAATAAATAAAACAAATACCAAACCTCCAAACCATACCACATAGTACAAAATGTAGTATAAAATATCCAGAACATAAAAACATCATTTATAATAAATAGCATAATAAAAACAATTTTTAAGTTTTACAGCTTTGTAGCTAAAGAGATGAAACACCATGATAATCCAAAAGGCTAAAAAAAAACATAATTAAAAAATAAAAAGCAAGCAAACGAAAATGCATCAATATTAAAGAGAACATTTAAATCCCAAAGATGACAATCCTGGAGTCTATTGAAAATCTGACACGTTAATATGCTAAAAAAAGCTAGAAGAAAACTCAACAATCAAAAAAATGATTATTTTGGTTAAAAAAATTCTTTGCTTTAAGAAAAACATTAAAAATCATGGCATCATCAATGACTCAAACACAAAACTTGTAATAGAAACACAAACCACCCACCCACACAGCCCATTAACCCCACAAATATTATTATATAACTAAGGCTCCCATTTAAATGGATTTTCACACATAAATACAGACGGAAAAATATTTTTCTTCCGTCTGTATTTATACAAATAGAAGTGGAAAAATACAACAACATTGGATTTCAAGATTTGTTCAGTAATCGATGCTCCAGCCCAGGGTTGGCTGCCATGCCCCTCTTCCTGATTGCGGGGTATGCCTGCCCACATTAACTCCTGCTGGGCCATTAATCTCTGTCAGGCACCTAGTTAACACTTGGTCTTTTAAAGACCTGTGAAGTACTCTGGTGTGGCTGCGATAAGCTCATGTTTGTGTGTGCCCAGGAAGCTGTCTCAGCCTGGGTTAACACACAAGGGGGGCAGGCAGGGGGGGATGGGGGCTGAAGCCCTCTGAGCACAATGCACGTTGCGCGCTAGCCTCTTTTGGCACGTCACCCAAACGAGAGGTAGCCAGGTGTGTGCACACTGCAAGAACATGTGATTCACACCTGATCTTGCACATACACTCAGTGCATTGCTGCCGTGTATTTTTATTAAGACTACTCAAATGTGCCCCACGGGCAGGTGCACAACTTGCAGCACCTCACCCAAAAATTAGGTGCCCAGGTCTGTGCACAGCAGTTTTAAAGAGGAACGCCTACTTCACCAGGGCATTCATTTGCGCACCTTGAGGCAAAGCTTGTGCCCTACGATCGTGGCTGGTGGCTCCAAGGGCAATCTGCTGCTACCCACCTAGTAACTCCCCGGACAGCTGCCTCGTAGCACCTTACACCTTACAGCAGCATTGCTCTAAAAGTGCAGTGCTGACAGTCCCGCATGTTTGCTGCCAGCATTGCACACTTTCACTGATGCCAGTAGTGAGCAGTGGTGCACACAATGAACGTGTTCTTTCCTAATTCAAGGGGCCCCTGCACTAGTGACAGGCCCCTCGCTTTGTGAATGTTCAGCCTTTGTTTTCTGAATGCAGAGACAACCGACGGTGTCAAACGTGAAGGCGATGAATTGAAAGCGCCTCTCAGCACATCCAATCCGGGCCAGAGTGGGAACGCATGTTGGGTGAGTGCTCTGTGCCCCAGAGGGCAGTTGCTTTCCATGCTTGTGTGCAAGTAGCAAAGGAATTCAGAGGCGAAACTGCAGTCAATGTTGTGTCCTCTGCAGTCCACCGTAGTTGGCAGAGGTGAAACTAGGGCCAGATTTCGGCGGCAGGGGCTAATTTCAGGTCACTGAAAGTGCACAGGTGCACTTGTCTAAATTCTAAATGTGTTTACATTTAATAATCATGGCTAATGACAGTGTTTTCAATATTGTAACACAGCAGCAGCTCACTAATATGGCAAGTAATCTCTGTGGCAAAGTTTTCAGATGACTGTATTGTGTTTACTTAATTTTAAGCATATATACATATAGCGAAACCTATAAATACTGTGTGCACTGTCTACTTAAATAAATGTAGAAAAATACTAGCTGCAACGTCTTCACTTTTATTAGTGAAAAGGTACATGCTCATATTGAACCAGAAGTACAGGGGGCTCTATTTGGGATCTCGACTCCAAGTTGCCATCTAAGATTGCGACAGTAACAGTGTGTTTATAGTCACTACTCCTTTAAAAGAGAAAGTCCCCGAACTCTCCCTCATTTGAAACATGGGTAATAAATTTGGATCGGGTTAGAAAATTAAAGGAGCTCTATGCTCTAAGGGTGGGTGCACTGAAGAAATTCAACGGGATTTGGAGTAATATAAGCCGCAAATTACATCCTTGCTCTGAGTTTTCATATTCTACTGCTCTACAAAGGTTGACCTGATGTAGGATTACGTTTTTGTACTTCCTTGTTATTTTTATGTACTGTAATTGAGATGAACTATGATGTAAAATGACATTTCTTTGGAAAATGGATTTTTTTATTACAGATTATCAAAAGTAATTTTAAAAAAACTCTAATATCATGAGGCCAGCTTCACTCGACTATCATTTCACTTCACTTGAGCACATTTCTAACACTAACCAGACAAACTACAATAAACCACTAATCTAAACTAACTAAACGAATCCTGTAACCACCCATAACACTAAAGCCTTCCAAAAAATTATAAAAATAACCTGACACGGAGTACAAAAACAGATAACTGCATTTGAAGGGAATGAGAACCAACCCAAAATAAGGATGATAGGCTATAAAATGTATAAAGCAAAAAGATTTGGCGGCGAAGTAACCATAAAAAAGACTCGAAGACAAGACCATAAAGACCACTGCAGATTAAAAATACATTATTTATTATTACATTTTTATAAAATACAAATATTGTAACAATTAAAAAAATTATGTTAAAAAATGTAAATGTACCAAAATGTAAAACTAGATTAAAAAAAACAAAAAAAATTATAACTTATACTAATTGTTAATATAATAAAAATATGTTTGAAAATATAATGTTTACAATACATTGTATGCATGAACAAAAAAGTATATGTGAACAAACAATTTAAATATATATATATCTGTTAAAAAGTATGAGAAATACAAAAGAAATACATTTGTAAACGTTATCATGTTGATAAAATATGTATGTACATGAAAATGATATTATAAAATGTATGAGAATCGATGTTAAAAATGCAAATAAATATAAACTGTATGAATGACACACAAGTACGTAATTGTGTATGTTACTAAAATGTCTACATGTGATAAATAAACTGTACAAAAACATTGTCATTCTTGATTTTTTTACTTGATAACCTAAACTGTAAATGGAAAAGTATTTAAAAGAATACGTTTACATATGAAAACTAAGTTCAGCTATAAAAGTACATACAGGGAAAAAATGACAATGATTTAATAAAGAATATTTATTCCTTATGAAATGTAAACACAGTAAATCAAGTATTTTGTATTTTTACTCCAGTGTAATCTACATTGGATGAAGCGCTGGAATTTGATGGCGTATATTTTCTATTCCCACACCAATCTAAGGCACATTGGGCACATTCTTGACCTTTCAACGGGGTACATTTACTCTTACCACCCCAATCAAAGCCACATTGGGAAAAGTTTGGGCTTTAGGTGCCAGATTTAATATCCCCACTCCAATCTAAGCCACACTGGGGAAAGTGTTGGGCCTGGAGGAGCATAGATTTACTGTTTCCACACACATGTAAGCCACATTAGGGAAAGTGTTGGACATTGAGGGATAGAATTACTGTTTCCATTGCAACCTTAGCCGCATTGGGTAAGGGGTTGGACTTTGAAGGGGTTTTCTTCACAACTCCCACTCCAATCTAAATAATAAATGAAAAATACTTAAACTTTACAAAATATAAAAAGTCGTATTCAAATCTATCAATGCAAATACTGTGTTATACATAACTGTAACCAAAACAATCAAAAACAATTATAATACTTACAGAAATAAATAATTAAAACTTAATGGAAAAACATGTATAAACACAAGTTGTTTACAGTAAATGAAATATTTACACAACATTTATTTAGTTCAAAACATAATTAAGTAAATAAACATAATTTCAATAATGTCCATCTTACAACACTTAAAATACAAAAGATTAAATTAAAATATACACTTAACCTTTTTATAAATAAAACATAAAAATATTTAACTAGAATAACCATATTACATTTATTTTGATTGTTAATATAACATAAGAGGGTCGATTCCGATTCGGGAAAGGAATCCGTACGACGATTTGTATTCGTAGCCGTTTCCGTACGAATCGTACAAATCCATCCGAATCGCGTAGTACAATCCGTTGGTAAATAATTCGCCCGAATCTTTGCGAACCATACGAAAAATAAGCGAAAATCCGTACGATACTGACTCGGAAAGTGAACCGTACGATTCGTAAACATGCTGTACGACCTGACAAGTACGATCCAGACCGGGGACCGAGAACGCGATTCGTACGGGAAAATGTCATAGTGTATGAACTGAGATTTGTACGGAAAACATCGCGTATGAGTGATCCACAAAATCAAATACGAAACAAACCCCCCTTAACGAAGTGCATGCGAAACCGGTAAAAACGTCGCGTAAGATCGAGCCACAAAATCAAATACGAAACAAACCCCCCTTAACGAACCACACGCGAACCCCTTAAAAACGTAGCGTATGAGCGAGCCACAAAGTCAAATATGAAACAAA
The DNA here is from genome assembly GCF_964263255.1 of Lissotriton vulgaris. Classification (NCBI taxonomy): domain Eukaryota; kingdom Metazoa; phylum Chordata; class Amphibia; order Caudata; family Salamandridae; genus Lissotriton; species Lissotriton vulgaris. The sequence continues at coordinate 614,149,702 of NC_141694.1, read as the reverse complement.
CCCCCCCCTGAACGAAGCGCACGCGAACCCCGTAAAAACGTCGCATATGAGTGAGCCACAAAATCAAATACAAAACGAACCACCCCTGAACGAAGCGCACGCGAACCCCTTAAAAACGTCACGTATGAGTGAGCCACAAAAATAGCTCCAGATAAGACCCAATTGCATGGGCGTCCGCAGGGGGGGCAAGGGTGGCTCTAGGCCCCCCTGGATCGATAGTGTCTCTGAATGGGCTTAGTCAGGGCAGGCCCTAGTCCATCATGCTTTTGAAATGGTGCCATTGTTCCAGGTGGCAGCACCCTCCATTGGGTGGGAAGGGTGCAAGGGGGTTGCCGAGAATTGTGCAAGGCAGAGGGGAGGAGGGTGCAAGACGGAGGGTGAGAAGGGTGCAAGGCAGAGTGCCAGAAGGGTGCAAGACAGAGTGGAAGAGAGAGCAAGGCAGAGGGTCCGAAGGTTGCAAGGGGGAGGGTGAGAAGGGTGCAAGGCAGAGGGCGATAAGGGTGCAAGGGGGAGGGCAAGAAGGGTGCAAGGCAGAGGGCGAGAAGGGTGCAAGGCAGAGGGGAGGAGGGTGCAAGGCACAGCTGTGGAACACCTTGCCGCTGACAATCCGGGGAGCTACTAGTTTACTCGCATTCAGGAAAGGCCTTAAAACCTGGCTGTTTGCCCTCTAGGCTGTTTTCTGTCTTTTTCTGTTTTCTGCTTTCCATTTTGTTTTTATTACTGTGTTGTGTTATTCTGCTGTAGGTCTCATTATTAAAAGCGCCGGGACACTCTTTTTGAGTAGCCGTGCGCTATATAAAAATAAATATAACATAACATAACATAACATAACTGAAGGGTGCAAGGGGGAGGTTGAGAAGGGTGCAAGGCAGAGGGTGAGAAGGGTGCAAGGGGGAGGGCAAGAAGTGTACAAGGCAGAGGGGAGGAGGGTGAAAGGGGAGGGTGAAAAGGATGCAAGGGAGAGGGCAAGAAGGGTGCAAGGGTGAGGGCGATAAGGGTACAAGGGGGAGGGTGACAAGGGTGCAAGGAAGAAGGCGATAAGGGTGCAAGGGGGAGGGCAAGAAGGGTGCAAGGGGGAGGGCAAGAAGAGTGCAAGGGGGAGGTCGAGAAGGGTGCAAGGGGGAGGGTGAGAAGGGTACAAGGCAGAGGGCAATAAGGGTGCAAGGGGGAGGGCAAGAAGGGTGCAAGGCAGAGGGCAAGAAGGGTGCAAGGCAGAGGGGAGGAGGGTGTAAGGCAGAGGGTCAGAAGGGTGCAAGGCAGAGGGCTAGAAGGGAGCAAGGCAGAGGACCAAAAGAGTGCAAGGCATGGTGATGAAGCTAAAAATGTGGCCACTGCTATAAACATTTCTGAGGACGCCCATGCCCAATCACACTCATCCCATATGGCCCAGGTACACACCCATGCACCATGCTCAATGCACATGGAGTGGGAATGTACTGACAAGATAGCTGAAACTGGGCCCTGGTGTAGGCAGCGCAAGGCCCTCCTGTGAACAGTGCAAACACAAACACAAACACCAGGACAACAAGGTCAGATATCTTGTTCAGGAACTCACAACCACCGTCATGGCAGCATGCTCCATGGGCGGACAGCCACACCACAAGGGAGGCCCAGTTCCAAATCAGACTCCTACTACCAGCACGGCCTGTCACACACACCCCTTACATAAACATAGCCTCTTGGGACAGGCAAAGGAGTGCCCCACTGTCACAATCGTCATGTAACACAACAAAACAAATACAGATCTGATGAAGCACCAAGCAAAAAATGCACAGTGCAGATTCACAAGTCCCTTGCGCTTCTTTCACGTGCCGTTGCTTCACCTTTGTGATGAAGCGTACGCACCAATGTTGCGCCATGGTGCTCGGTATTTACAAGGTGATGCATCTGGTAGATGTGCCATGTTCTAAAGCCCTGCGCCTGAAGTAGGTGTTCTGGTCTGGGGGGGGGGGGGGGCGTGGGTGGCCGCCACGGCACAGCAACATCTCTCAAAATTGGCTGAGTGAAATCTTAAAGATTTCACTCAGTTGCTTTCATGCACATGCTGCCTCAAAACCCTGCGCCAGCTTGAAGCAGGCGTAAGAATTGACGCTGCATTGTGCAGAAATAGTGCCACAGAGCATTCATGGTGCTGCGTTGCGCCGGCGTCTCAACTCCAGCAATGTGCCACTCCTACGGCACAGATGCGTGACTCAGCTGTGCCGTTTTTCCACCATGCTGATCTGCATTGTAAATGTGTTGCATCCATCCTGGCATAGCTGTGGTGTACAATGACTGGCAAAGCCCTGCTGATATGCATGGCTGTGCAAGTCATTGTAAATAGTCCCTCACATGTCAATGACTCTTGAGACCAGATCAATCTGAACCCACAACATACCAATCCACAAGTGAACATTGAGAACAATTCAAAGCATAGACAACTACCAGGTGGAACAGTGCCAACGACAATGTATATGAAAAATGGATTTTGCATAAAATGGCATTAACATTGTCTGTCTCTCACACCCACAGGGCAACGTGCGGAATCTCCCCCCAACAATAGAGGAGAGGAATCGCAGTCACAGGCTACGCAGGACCCTCATCCCACCGACAGCGACGCTTCTCACCACTCCCTGAATGACCCCGACCAACCTGGCACCTTTGGTGCCCAAACCCGTGCAACACCTGGATCAGGAACATCTGCGCCAACCACCACACCCATTCCTGCCACATCCCAGCAGACAGCTCGGAGCCCTGCCCACACTCAACAACTGAGCCAGTCTGACAATGAGGGACAAGGTTCGCCGGGCACCCAGGAGGTGGCAGACAACACCACCTCTGCCATCCCTCAGGGGTCCCGTCGACCCGATGTGCCCACAATGGCAGGCCAGGCTCATGTGGGCAGGGGTGGTGGGAGTGGCACAAGGTGGAGGCGAGAACCTGACCAGCCAGCTGCAGGGCCAGGTATGTCTGAACTGCGCAACATCATGGAGGCATACCGGCGTGACACCAGGGAGTTCAGCCGGGTAGTGGGGGCCCTTACCAAAATAAAAAACCAGCAGGCCGAGCAACACGCCAGTCAACAACAACACCAAGGACGAATGGAGGCAAGACTGGCTGAGCTCCTGGCGGTGCTAAAGGACATAAGCCATTCACTCCGTCGGATTGCTGACAACATGGAGCACCCTTCCTGTGTCACCAGGCAAGAAACATCTAGGCAAAGACCGCCAACAGGCACGGGAGGGAGAAGGAATCGTCCAACGGAGCGTCCCATGCATCATCAAGGCCTGCATATGAGGGTCTCCCAAGGAAGGTGGGTCATCCACGGAAAAGGCAGTGAGAGGCAGTGGGCCATGCCCATCTCCCAGGTCACCTGGTCTGGCATCTAGCCTTTTTGTGCAAAAGCATCACCTTATTGACTGTCCTACTCTCCCACATGGACTTGCTGGTTGCAGTCTGAGCAATGATGCCAAGCACCGTGGTCTGAACTCTGTTGACTCAAACTGCAAGGCATCACATTCACTTTGTGAACTTTGGATTCCCAGCATTGTTGTACAGCACCTAGCACTTATTCACGTTTCCCGCACAAGATAGATAAATAAACAAAACAAACACAAGTGAAATTGATGTTGCAGTCTTTTTCCCTAAGTCAATAACATACATGTGGGGATATGTCAAAGTATGCCAGAGTGTGGAACAAACTCAAGCCATCCATACACTGGGATCTAAGTCTGGTCGAGGAAACACATAGGTCACAATGTATCATCAAATACATACAGGGAGCATAATACTCACCTGTGATGGTTGGAGGGGGGGGGGGGCTTGCCATACTGCTCGGACAGACAGTTTTGGAAGAGTTTAATGAAGGTGTAGAGGTCATGGGTCATGTGGAGGTGCCCAGGGAGGGAGTACCAGGCCTGTTTGGTGAGGGGGGAGAACCATTTCCCACATGCAGTTGTACTGTGAATGTGATGAATGGTGCCCAGGGCAAGGTTGGCTGGACGGAGTTGGGGCAATGGGGTGTTGGATGGGAAACGTCCATGTATGACTTTGGGGCTGGGGTTGTGGAGTGCCTCCTGAGTGTGGCTGAGGAGTATGAAGGTGATCCTGCAATTGACAGTGAGACTATTGTAGGAATCTCAGGTGGACTGTCATGTGGCTGTGGCAGGGGATGTTGAGGATGAGGTGTGCGGATGCACCCTGGATGTGCACAAGTCCTCCTGAAGTCTGGCTGTTGTTCCTGCGTTGAGGGCGTTGCTGTAGTTGAGCCGGCTGGTGTCGTGGACCAGGGTGACTGTCTGTCTTCACTAGGACTGGATCTATCTGAAGATCATTTGCAGCATGCGGAGGGACTTGCAGCATGAGGTAGAGATGATGCTGAGTTGCATGGTTATTGTGAGCAAGGAGTGTACAATGAGCACATGCTTGCGTGTGTGGCCACTGTGTGCTTGTGCACTGCCCAGGCCGGTGTGACACAAGGAGTTGTCCCAGCCGTAAGGGGACACTCCTCAGATGATGAGCTCAGTCTTATCCAAGTCCAGCCTCATGTGGCTGATGTTTATCCATTTGTCAACGCACCTCATGCCTTCTTGAAGGTTGGATCTGGGAGTGGCTGGGTCTTTGGTGAGGGTGAGGAGCAGCTGGTTGTCAATGGCATGATGATGAGGTCGTGTGCGCATGTGATGTTGGAGAGGGGGGTCATGGAGACATTGTAGATTGTCACACTAAGAGATGAGGCATGGGCCCGATGACCACAGTGTACCACATGCCGAAGGGGGATGTGGACTCCCTGAGTCTTGCTGGGGAGGTACTTGACGATTTCATCCTGGGCCTTCCTCTGGATCCCAGTGTTGGAGATGTGTGATCTGACAGTGTGGTAGCACATGGTGTAGAATGCAGTTGAGGGGTCGATGGTGTGAGGGTGGTGGTATCACCATTGTTGAGGAGGGTTCAAGATGTTGTTGGTGGTGGCAATGAGGGCTGTTGCAGTGGGGTGATTACTGTGGAAGATGGTCTGGTGTGGGTTGCCTGGAGATGTTTGCTTGGAGGGAGATGGTCAGTTGCTCGTTGACAGCCTTCTTGATGACATTTGCCGGGTAGGCAAGCAGGGTGATGTTCCAAGACATCCTGCGGTACTGCCGTCCATTGTCAAAGAAGGGCCTGGGCCTCCAGCTCCCATGGAAAGTGGCATACTCAAAGGAGACATTCATGCCGTGCCGGAGGTGGGTTTGAAGGATGGTGTATGCTTTGATTGAGATGTTGTGTGGGAAGGGTCCTGATGGAGAGCCGGAGTGGATGGTGTACATGAGCCGGGTGGCGTCTTTGCTGCTGACGGGAGTCTAGGATCTGAGGGGGGTATGCCCTGTGGAAAATAGCTCTGTCTGCCTCTGTGTGGCGAGGCTGTCGTATGCGTCCATGAGCTTGGAGTGGGAGTAAGTTGCATGGGTGGGATGTCTTTTGAATGGAGAGCTGGGGTTAGATAGTTCACTCACAATGCCGATGAGGTCATTCATGTTGTGTGTGTTGGTGCCTAGGCCATACCTGAAGGTTGTTCTCTTGTCCGTGCTGATGGTATGGTGATGTCTGTGTGTTGTGGATTTCAGGGCTGAAAGGTAACTGATGGTTGTTTGTTTTACAAGGTTTGCACATCAGTCCGGCTAGACCTGTATGAGTCCAGTAGGTCTGCCCTCTCCCTGGTGGCTTAACTGTTGTTGTGCTTCACAGAAAAGTCCATCAATGTGACAAGAGTGTTGGAGCAGTTGCTGATCCAGTGTGTGTGGTTGCAGGGTGTGGCAGTGTTGTTGGTTGGAGTGTCCTGTGTTAGGGTGCCACACAGCTCGTTTGTGTTGACTCAGGTAAAGCTTTTTTGGTGGATCTGTAGCGGAGTGTGGTGCAGTGTGTTGTTTTTGGGACAACTGGATGCAAATGTTGATGTACCAATGCAGGATGATGGTGTGGTTGTTCTCCAGCCAGGAGTTGCTGTCCCCCTGACCCATGTAGTCTGTGTAGGTGAGGGCCTGCGTGCTGATGTAGTTGTCCAATGTCTGAGGACCAATCAGTAAAGCCGGTTCCCAGCTCTGTGGTTTCAGATTTAGCCACAATTTCATAGGAAGCCTCTCTGCTCGAATTGCAGATGTGTATATCCGGGTACCCTATTGACCCCTTACCCGCCAAGCAATAGAACATCCTTGCTAAGATTCACAATCACCATTTAAACACCATCTGGAACCTTTCCCTCAGATTGGGCTCTAATCCAGATGGGTGGAAACACGTGTTCCTCCTGCCCATCTTAAGGAAAGGCAACGCAGATCCCGAATCTCCTTGCAATCATAGACCTAACTCTCTTTTACCAGCTCTAGCCAAGATTTCAGTGAAATTTTTCTGGCAGCAACTGATATCCTTTGTTGAAGATAATAGCCTTCTCCACAACTCTCAATCCAGCTTCCATCCCAGCTATAGTACGGAGTCGGCCATCATTGAAATGGCAGACTCTATACGCTGGGCAGTCGATGGAGGTTCCAAGGTTGGTGCTGTTAGACTTGTCTACAGCATTTGACACCGTCGACCATCCCATTCTTCTGAACCGCCTTAAGACCAAAGGCGCGGGGGGCTCAGTGCTGAACTGGATATCATCCTTACTATCTGACCGCACACAGCAGGTCCGGACCTATCTATTCTTCTCCCCAGTCAAACCACTGAAGTGGAGTGTGCCGCAGGGCTCTGCTCTGAGCCCTCTGACTTTTAAGATTTATTTAACCCCGCTGGCTGAATTGATTGCCATGTCTGAAGTCAAAATCATATCATATGCTGATGATCTCAGCTTCTATTCACCTTAAATGTTGTGTGTCCCGCAAATTTTGACCCACTCGAAAATTGTCTCAAGATTATTGCGGCCTGGATATACCACAATTTCTTGAAACTTAATCCAGATAACACCTAGATCCTATTTTTTTTAACCAACCTTCTCCCCTCACTTCCAATCTGTGGTGGCCAGAGGAACTGGTCATTGCTCCGGCACACAAGGACTGGATCAGGAATCTTGGAGTTAGATGGGACAATCAGCTATCCCTTCCCAAACAGGTACAAGAGGCGTGTGCCGCTTGTTTTGGCAAGAGTAAAATCATCAAGAGATTTATTCACTATTTGCATAATGTAACCCGGAAAACGGTGGTTCACACAATGATCACCTCCCATTTAGACTACGCAAAAGGCTCATACGTGGGTCTCACATTAGGCTTGCTCCGTATACTGCAGACGGTCCAAAACGCTGCTGCCCGCCTGGTATGTGGAGTCTCACTTTGACAACATATCTCTCTGTATCTTTGAGTACTCCATTGTCTGCCCATAGCTACATGAATAGATTTCAATGCGCTGACACTCGCCTTCAGGGCAGGACAAGGTCGTGGTCCGGTATACCTTAGGAGGAGACTCCATCCCTATTGTCAATCACGATCTGTACGTTCAAATGACAAGCACTTGCTCATTAGCCCTTGGTTTGCAAAACCTAGATCAGGAGGTGAAACCTTTCAGGTAGGAACCACCCAATGTTGGACTAAGCTACCTCTTCCGCTGCATATTTTTCTGTCTGAATGTGAGACTCGCAGAGCCCTATTTAGTCTGCTTGATTAGTTGCTCCTCTGTATGCTGCCTCATTTTCGGCACACTACAGCGCTGGGACACCCCGTTGGGTTAGATGTGCGCTCAATAAATGACTATGAATATTATTGTAGATGGCTTAGCAGAATTGTGGGTGTAGGCCTGGAGATCTGTAGATGATAGTTAGACTGAGGGTGATCAGGGGGTTGGTGTGAAACCTGAAGTGCAGATGTGTGACAATGCTGAGTGTGTCCTTGGTGTTGTATGTGACTCTGAGGGTGTACTTCATAAAGAATTGCAATTCATCCTCCTGGATTGTTGGTGCGGTCCCTGCGGGTGATCTCGTATCCGTCTGTGATGCTGTGTGCTGAGGATGTGTTCAACCAGGTTACTGTAATGAAGGCAATGTGTGGGGCTGTTGTGTTGAGGAGGTAACAGAGTCCAATGGCGTGCAGGTGGATGGAGCGGGTGTGCAGTAGGAGGCACATGACCTGGTTGCACGGACATGGTCTGTTATGTGGGGCAGCGCGGTGTTGGTAGTAGGAGTTGCACACACAGCCTGCAAAGCTGTCATGGGTACGCTTAGGGGTTGCCTGATAGCAGGTAGATGATTGTCTGGTGTTCACTGTTTGGAGGGTGGCTGGAGCATGAGTCTGTTGTGTTACCTGCGTCATGGAAGGACCGGAGGGTCTTGCACTGTGCACGTTGCAGGCACTGACGGTCCTGCCTTTGGCATGGAGGTGGCGCAACAGTGGCACTGACAAGCTGCTGCCTGCATTAAGAATGGTTGGAGGGAGGGAGGAGCATCTGGGAGGCGTGTATGTTGCAGAATCAGGGCACAGGATCAGGCACCAAAAGGCCAAGATGCGCACAGGACACACAGCCTCAGCAGGTGTTGCCTGCGCGTTGTGGGTAGCAAGCTGCAACAATACATACACAACCATGTACTTCATCAGCCATGATAAACTGCATGCATGTTGCCACAGTACACATACTTCCATATGCACAATATTTGTAAATTATGCCATAGATGACGCATGCAAACTGGCAAGAGATCTGCGGTGACATTAATGAGGCACATTGTACTGTGGGGAACACATTTTCTGCACAAATGGATCAAGTTTGTGTTGAGTCCATGCTGCTTTAGCCAATGTCCATGGCCAGTGCCATTGCTCTGAAGAAAAAAACAGTCATGCAATGAGTTTACCTGTAATGCTAGTGAAACAATGTGCACACAACTGCCTGGGACTGTCGGTTCCTTTAATTCCTACGAAACGTGCGATGCTCAAAGTGGTCCATCTCCAGATAGCCCCTTGGTCTGAGTAGAAATGACTGACTCAAAAGGGTGATCAGGCGAGGGAAGGAAAGGAAAGGAACAGCAGGGAGGGAGATCTGAATCAAAGGTAAACAAGCATAAGGATTCAACACTTCTTGTCACTGAATCACAGAATACCTCAGGACCTATACTGTAACAGTTGCAGCTGTAAAGGAAAACAACAGCCACTGTAGCCTATTTGGGATCACAGTAATGAAATAATACTAGATCTGAGGATTGAACACGGACACATACAAGGTGGCAGAGTTTTGGAGCTAAATGAAGGGGGTATAACACTCTGCAGGCTGCTTCAATGCAATTAGAGCCATGCGGTAATCAGGGAAATCACAGTGTATGTATAAGGCTGCAATTAACAGAAATTCTAATGCGCTGCAGCGCTACTCACACAAAGGCAACAATCCGTACTTACCCCTGGGAATCAGTGAGGGTCAGGAAGGGAAATTACACATCACCTGCAAGAGCCTTAAGAAGCTCATCCAACGAGGGAGGGAATTAGGTAAACAAAAGGAAGCCCCACAAGAGCCAGTCATTTCTCGTCCAACTGGGCTTTGAAATGCTTAACATAACAAGCTGCTGGGCCAGATCTCAACAGAGAGCAATGAGGAGCAATGGCACAAAACCACCACTACCGTGACCAGGATAGGCAGCACGCCACAAGAGAATCCTGGGATTAACGTCACCCGACTGGTGCCACGGAAGCATTTACATTTGCTACAGCACAACGTTGTGATGTCATCAGCGCAACATTCCTGGCATCATGGGCATAGAAAGTTAACATCAACTTACCGAGAAGGCTTGCAAAGCAGTGTTCTCTACCGGCCCTGAGGAAGCGACGTGACAGTGACATGACAGACTGGTACAAGGGGCAATGCATCCATGCGAACAGACTCAAAGGACATTTGACAGAACATGTGGGACATACGCTGGCCCACACCTTCACAACATGGTTGATTGGAAATCAAGCTGTACTGGCACACAAGATTAAGTGGATGAGCCAAACACATCCTGCTGCACACACTGAGGCTGCAATTCCCCATAGAGCCTGTGGTTGTGATGTCCCACACAATGTCAACCCGTGGTATCCGCAATGTGTCAGGGTCAAGGTTTACACACATTGATGCCTTCACCAGAGTCAAAACTCAACAACAGATGACTGTCAAGAAGGGTGACTGTCCTGTCATGGGAGTGGTGCAACATGTATGTTGATACATTGTGATGAGACATGTATGAATGGTTCTACAACATGCACAGAAACAGTTCCCACACATTCCCAAACCATACCAAGCCCAAACAGCCTGTTTGGATCTCTTACCCAAACTGACATTTACACATGTCCGTGCATGGAACACTGATTCGGGCCACGTTGCAATCATCATGAGGAATAGCAGGAGGACTAAGATGACACGAACAGACAACAGGCACAGCAACCTGGGAATGACAGACACACAAGGGGTCACCGTTAAAAGCCTTTGCTAAAGACATGGGGATGCACAAAACAGGAACAATGTAGTACACATGTAATTTTCAAGCTAAGTCATTGCGCATGTCTGTGTGGCATGACATCAGCACTTGCGTGACACATCAGAACACACATCATAGTTACTTTGCATACAGTCAGCTGGACACACACATTGCAACACATGCCACTCAATGCTACAAGCTTGCACACTCATTCCCAGTGACTCACAATTATGAGAAGAAGTTGCGTATGAGCTGACTCCGGATATCATTCTCCTCCTCATCACTTGCATCGTGACCAAGCCCTTCATCCTCAACGGGTGGATGTTCCTGCTCCTCAGGATCCAGGATGGGTGTCACTGCCTTCTCACCTGCCATGTTGTGCAGCATGCAGCACACGATGAAGATATTACAGACCTTGGCCGGGGCATATGGGAGGGATCCGCCGGTCTTATCGAGGCACCGGAATCGGCTCTTCAGGAGGCCAAACGTCCGCTCAATCACTCGCCTGGTCTGCCTGTGTGCATTATTGTACCGCTGATCTGCAGCTGTTCTTGGGTTGCAGAGAGGTGTCATTAGCCATGGCATGTTGGGATATCCCGAGTCACCTACAAAGGTACATCATGTAAATAAGTGGGTCAGGAGATGCCGTCAGAGCAAAAGATACTGAAACACACAGGACAAACAGAGTTTACCCACCTACAAGACATGTCTGATCAGTGCAGTAGGATACCTGTGTTGCGGTTGGAGATGTGGTTCCAGCCTGTTTGTCAAGTCCTGAATCAGCTGTCGAGTGAATCTGTAACGTCGGATGCAGGCACGTTCCTTCATAGTAGCCAAGTCTGGAAATGACCTTGGTAGAGGCGGTGCCCTGCAGGACATATTTGGGAACCCACACCAGACAATCTGTGGAAGATGGTCTGGTGTGGGTTGCCTGGAGATGTCTGCTTGGAGGGAGATGGTCAGTTGCTCATTGACAGTCTTCTTGATGACATTTGCCGGGTAGGCAAGCAGGGTGATGTTCCAGGACATCCTGCGGTACTGCCGTCAGTTGTCAAAGAAGGGCCTGGGTTTCTGCATGCCTACAGCTCCCATGGAAAGTGCATACTCAAAGGAGACATTCATGCCGTGCCGGAGGTGGGCTTGAAGCATGGTGTATGCTGTGATTGAGATGTGTGGGAGGGTCCTGATGGAGAGCCGGAGTGGATGGTGTACATGAGCCAGGTGGTGTCTTTGCTGCTGACGGGAGTCCAGGATCTGAGGGGGGTATGTCCTGGGGAAAATAGCGTTGTTTGCCTCTGTGTGGCGAGGCTGTCATGTACGTCCATGAGCTTGGAGTGGGAGTAAGTTGCAAGGGATCCCCTTGGCCTTGCAAGGGTGGGATGTCTTTTGAATGGAGAGCTGGGGTTAGATAGTTCACTCACAATGCTGATGAGGTCATTAATTTTATTTATTTTTTTGCCGCATAATTCAGACATGTGAGCCTTTCTAGTAATCTTTCGTGACTCGCCTGCGCAGTTTGGAGCCCAGTGATGTTCCCTCTAACCGAGTCCCGTTCATGTCGGCTCAATTCCTCTTCTACCTTCTGTAGGTCCCTCTCCACCTGTCGTTTGAGATTTCCCTGCGTGCCCAGGCATTGTCCCCTTATGACCACCTTGAACGCCTCCCATTCTATTTGTGGAGAGGTGGCAGAGCCCGCATTTTCCTCGAAGTAATGCACTATATGTGTAAACAGTGAATCTCGGAAGGGTGCGTCCAGTAGGAGGTCTGGCTGCAGTCTCCAGTTGGGGACAGGGGGACGAGCGCTTGTCCATGAGATTGTTAGCATGTGTGTATTGTGGTCGGAGTGTGTCCAACCCATGTAGTGTGCTTCTGTTACTAACGGGAGTAAGTCATCAGTGAGCATGTATCTGTCCAATCGGGTGTGCAGGGTGTGGGCTCCTGAATAGTACGAATACATCTTGGCAGTTGGATTCCGGTGGCGCCACACATCATACAAGTTCCAGTGTGAGGCCCAGGCTACAAGAGCTTTCATGGCGCCCACTACCGGCGCATTGGGTAGCGGTGGGAAGGAGCGGTCCAGTGTGGTGTCCAATACGCAATTATAATCCCCCCCCAATATCCAGGGAATCCCATGCCAATGTGCTAGGGTTGTGGACACTGTTTCGAGGAAACCCTGCTGATCTGTGTTGGGGGCGTAGAGCGACGCTAGTACCAGCGGTCGCCCATCTAGTCGTCCCTTCACTGCCACCAATCTCCCCTCCTTGTCTATGTGTGAGTCTTCAACTTCAAACGGGATCCCCGGTCTCACCCATATCAATACCCCCCTGGCGTAAGAGGAGAACCCCGTCGCGTAGATCTGGCCACGCCACCGCCTGCGTAGGGTGTGCACCTCTGGGGCTGTTAGGTGTGTCTCCTGAAGGAATGCTATCTGCACTTTCTGCCTCTTCAAGTATGAATATATCATGTACCTGCGTGAAGGTGTATGTATTCCGCGTACATTCCAAGTACATATTTTGATCTCAGCCATCAGTATTCAACAAGACAATTACACCCGTTCTCCCCCCCATTCCGCACACCCCCCCAGGGAGCTCTCCATCATCCAATCCCAGAACATCCCCACACTCGTCCGTATAACACCGGAAAGAGTCTAGCGAGCACCTCATCAGACCATGTATGCAGCATATCACAATAGGGAGAAGGAGGGTGAACATGAACTGGGGAAAATACCATAGGGTCGGTTGACAAACGTGCAGCCGTCCAAACATTCTACAAAAAGTACGAACAATCCATTCTGGGGGGTTGCTGCCCATCACGCAGGCTAGGTGGCTAATGAGTGTCAGCTGAACGTGGAAGCGTGAGTGCCCTTTCAGGGGGGGAAGAAATATAGGTCCAGGCGGCCCTCGGACGGGCCCACCGCCAGTTACGTTGTGTGTTCATGAGGTCATGAGGTCACAACGCTGTCCAGGGTCGGAGCTAGTGACCATCGCCCACCCAGAGGGACCCTTGCCATGTCGTGCCCCATGAGGTGTGAGTGCCACAAGGCGTCTGTTCCGCGATAGGCTACTGTAAGTGTGGCACAGTCTCAACTTACTGCGTGTTCAGTGTTCGCCTTCACCGGGAGGAGCTGGGTCAATGCTTCCGCTGCACTCGATCGATCAATATCTCCCGGTCAACTCCCTCCAGTGCTTCAGGACTGTCGATTTGCAGGTGCAAGGGCAGAGGGTGGGAGGGAGAGTGGAGCAGGACACTGAGAGTGCCGGGGTGCGGCACTCCATCAGCCATACAGGTCCGACGTTTGTGGGGTGATGTCTGGCAGACCACTCGAGATTTGTGAGTCCGGAAGACCATAGATCGCCTCGTCGTCGCTCGGTGACATCCTGGGGCTGGTGGCAGGCGGGGAGCGCTGGGACGGGGAGCCGCTGAGCTCCGAGACCATCCGCAGGGCCTCCTGTTGTTCCTGGCGCATTTCCTCCTCCGGTGGACTCGCGCTGTGCTGAGTGCCGCTTGCCGCAGGGGAGGGTGACCTGGCGCCACGTCTCCTTTTGGATCTTCTGCGTCTCCTTGACCTGTTCGGGTTTCCCGACCTCCCCGTGTTCTTGTCCGTCCCATTGTCCAGCCAGGCTTCCACGTCTTCCGAGGAGTCAAAGAAGTGTGTTTTTTCATTTGCTATCACTCTTAGTTTCGCAGGGAAGAGGAGGGAATACGTAAGTCCTAGTTGGCGCAGCCTCCGCTTCACCATCAGGAAGGAGTGTCTCTGGCGCTGCACCTGAATCGTGTAGTCCGGGAAAAACATTATATTTGCATTTTCCACCTGTATGGTGCTGAGTTTACGGGTTTCTCTCAGGACAGCATCCCGTTCTCTGTAGTTCAGGATGCGGATGAGAAAAGGGCGCGGGTTAGAGCCGGTTTGGAGTGGCCTGGTCGGGACTCTGTGTGCCCGTTCCACCACGAAGTGTGGCGAGAGGGTGCCTTCTGGCAACAGGTTGCGTAGCCAGTCCTCCACATGTGTGGTCGGATCCCTTCCTTCCCATTTTTCGGGTAAACCCACTATGCGGACGTTGTTGCGTCTCGCCCGTCCTTCCGCATCCTCCGCCCTGTCTTCCAGGAACTCCACCCTGTTGAGGAGGTCTTTTATCTGTTTGTCTGACTGGGCAACCCGAGGCTCCAGGCCAGTCACTGAGGTTTCCAGGGTTTTGGTGCGCTCAGCTAGCTTCTTGTGGTTCTCCTTCAGGTGCGTGAGGTCTATGGCGACTCCGTCTATTTTCGCCTCCAAGGACGTCCGAGTGGACTGGATGGAGTTCTCCAGGCGTTCCATGGCTGCCAGCACCGAGTCCAGTCTGGCCGTTACCGGGTCCGCGTCCGTCTGCTTCAGTGACTTGTCCATTTTGCCCTTCTGGGATGTGCTCCCCACTCCTGTGCGTTTCCCTGCGCCTCCAGACATGGGCAGGATCCGGCGCGGGGAAGATCTGGTCGGAGTATTCGTTAGCGGCGGCGCTGACTGTCAGCACCACTAGCGGGGACGGCGTCTGTGCTCCCAAAGTGAGAGGTGTTGGAAGTGTCCTCCGTGGAGCCTCACGTGTGGTCTAGCTGCGCACGTTGTTGTGTGGTCCAGTGGTAGCTGCGACTCTGCTCGGTTTTCGGCCAGGGTAATGCGCTATGTTGCTCTGCCTCCGCGGATGTATAGCGCGGGATTCGTGTCGTCCCCTTGCCGCGCCGGCCACCCAGTGATGCCGTGACCCTGAGGGTGCTGGAGTCTACAAGTGTTCAGCCGTGTGTTTCTGTGGCGCATGCGGTATTCAGAAGGCAATGTCCCCCCTCGGCGCTCTCCTCATTGGGTAATCCATATGGCTCGGGGGACGTAGTTAGCAGTGGAACCCCCTAGCGAGCCTCTGCAGTGGTGGTTGGCGCGGTCAGTCAATTCCCCGGCCTACCAGCCGGTCGATGGTGCCCCCTGGTGCTTCACCACTGCTGTCCTATGGTGTGGGCTATGGACGCGGCCTCCAGGGCGCCCTGTCAGCGGCGGCTTAGCTGCCCAGCGGTTGGATCGGGCGTGTGGTGCTGTGAGAGCCAGGGCCCGTCGGTTCCTCTGTGTCAGGGGGGGGGAATCCCCGCCCGGTGCCGACTGGGCGGAGGGCCCTTGGATATGCCCCGCGCCGCTTCACTCACTGCTCAGGGCCGTCGCAGGCGGTGTTGGGGGACCGATCTTCGACCCGTAGGGCGCCCGAGTCCTCCGGGTGCAGCTCTGTGGGATCCGGGCGGGCATTCAGCGCACTGGGTGTCCAGATATCCCCTGGGTCCGCTCTCCTCTATGTTGATCTGCTCCGCACGTACAGGCCGAGGGGGGGAGGGGCTCCTCCTCACGTCCGATTCGATCGTGGCAGCCCGGATGTCGACCCCAAACCGCTGCTGGTGCACCACTCTCTCGTTGTCTGGGAGTTGCCAGTCGGGTCGCCGCCACCTCTCCGTGTCTGCTGAGGACCGGTCACTGCTTGTGTGTCCCAGCGCCGCCACCTCCGTCCAGCCTCCCAGGGTGCCTCGTCCGTGCGGCCCTCACTTCCGGTTCCGACCCCGGACTTGCCTGGCGGGTCCCGCCGAGTCTGTGATCTCTCCCTCGGCTTCTGCGGATGCACAGGTGCCGGTGCGGTTCCGGGGCTAGTTGGACCTCAAGACTCGGTCCGATGCTGGGTTATCGTCCTATGGCCACCCGCTGCAAGTTTTGGCTGGCCAGGCGGAGATTTTGCCGGATAATTTATCCCCAGAGTGTGGGATCACGCCGGAGCTCCGCTAAAGTGCAGCCGGTCTCGCTGCGCGCATATCCACGCTCCCGCTGATGAGGTCATTCATGTTGTGTGTGTTGGTGCCCAGGCCTTACCTGAAGGTTGTCCTCTTGTCCGCGCTGATGGTATGGTGATGTCTGTGTGTTGTGGATTTCAGGGCTGAAAGGTAACTGATGGTTGTTTGTTTTACAAGGTTTGCACATCAGTCCGGCTAGACCTGTATGAGTCCAGTAGGTCTGCCCTCTCCCTGGTGGCTTTACTGTTGTTGTGCTTCACAGGAAAGTCCATCAATGTGACAAGAGTGTTGGATCAGTTGCTGATCCAGTGTGTGCGGTTGCAGGGTGTGGTAGTGTCGTTGGTTGGAGTGTCCTGTTTGAGGGTGCCACACAGCTCGTTTGTGTTTACTCAGGTAAAGCTTTTTTGGTGGATCTGTAGCGGAGTGTGGTGCAGTGTGTTGTTTTTTGGACAACTGGATGCAAATGTTGATGTACCAATGCAGGATGGTGGTGTGGTTGTCCTCCAGCCAGGAGTTGCTGTCCCCCTGACCCATGTAGTCTGTGTAGGTGAGGGCCTGCGTGCTGATGTAGTTGTCCAATGTCTGAGGACCAATCAGTAAAGCCGGTTCCCAGCTCTGTGGTTTCAGATTTAGCCACAATTTCATAGGAATCTTCTCTGCTCGAAATGCAGATGTGTATATCCGGGTACCCTACTGACCCCTTGCCCGCCAAGCAATACAACATCCTTGCTAAGATTCACAATCATCATTTAAACACCATCTGGAACCTTTCCCTCAGATTGGGCTCTAATCCTGATGGGTGGAAACACGCGTTCCTCCTGCCCATCTTAAGGAAAGGCAATGCAGATCCCGAATCTCCTTGCAATCATAGACCTAACTCTCTTTTACCAGCTCCAGCCAAGATTTCAGTGAAATTTTTCTGGCAGCAACTGATATCCTTTGTTGAAGATAATAGCCTTCTCCACATCTCTCAATCCAGCTTCCATCCCAGCTATAGTACGGAGTCGGCCATCATTGAAATGGCAGACTCTGTATGCTGGGCAGTCGATGGAGGTTCCAAGGTTGGTGCTGTTAGACTTGTCTACAGCATTTGACATCGTCGACCATCCCATTCTTCTGAACCGCCTTAAGACCAAAGGCATGGGGGGCTCAGTGCTGAACTGGATATTGTCCTTACTATCTGACTGCACACAGCATGTCCGGACCTATCTATTCATCTCCCCAGTCAAACCACTGAAGTGGAGTGTGCCGCAGGGCCCTGCTCTGAGCCCTCTGACTTTTAAGATTTACTTAACCCGGCTGGCTGAATCGATTGCCATGTCTGAAGTCAAAATCATATCATATGCTGATGATCTTCAGCTTCTATTCACCTTAAATGCTGTGTGTCCCGCAAATTTTGACCCACTCGAAAATTGTCTCAAGATTATTGCGGCCTGGATGGACCACAGTTTCTTGAAACTTAATCCAGATAACACCTAGATCCTATTTTTTTAACCAACCTTCTCCCCTCTCTTCCAATCTGTGGTGGCCAGAGGAACTGGTCATTGCTCCGGCACACAAGGACTTGGTCAGGAATCTTGGAGTTAGATGGGACAATCAGCTATCCCTTGCCACACAGGTATAAGAGGTGTGTGCCGCTTGTTTTGTCAAGAGTAAAATCATCAAGAGATTTATTCACTATCTGCACAATGTAACCCGGAAAACGGTGGTTCATGCAATGATCCCCTCCCATTTAGACAACGCAAAAGGCTCATACGTGGGTCTCACATTAGGCTTGCTCCGTATACTGCAAACGGTCCAAAACGCTGCTGCCCGCCTGGTATGTGGAGTCTCACTTTGTAACATATCTCCCCGTATCTTTGAGTACTCCATTGGCTGCCCAGGGCTACATGAATAGATTTCAATGCGTGGACACTCGCCTTCAGGGCAGGACAAGGTCGTGGTCCGGTATACCTTAGGAGGAGACTCCATCCCTATAGTCAATCACGATCTGTACGTTCAAATGACAAGCACTTGCTCGTTAGTCCTTGGTTTGCAAAACCTAGATCAGGAGGTGAAACCTTTCAGGTAGGAACCACCCAATGTTGGACTAAGCTACCTCTTCCGCTGCATATTTTTCTGTCTGAATGTGAGACTCGCAAAGCCCTATTTAGTCTGCTTGATTAGTTGCTCCTCTGTATGCTGCCTCATTTTCGGCACACTACAGCGCTGGGACACCCCGTTGGGTTAGATGTGCGCTCAATAAATGACTATGAATATAATTGTAGATGGCTTAGCAGAATTGTAGGTGTAGGCCTGGAGATCTGTAGGTGATAGTTAGACTGAGAGTGATCAGGGGGTTGGTGTGAAACCTGAAGTGCAGATGTTTGACAATGCTGAGTGTGTCCTTGGTGTTGTATGTGACTCTGAGGGTGTACTTCAGAAAGAATTGCAATTCATCCTCCTGGATTGTTTGTGCGGTCCCTGCGGGTGATCTCGTATCCGTCTGTGATGCTGTGTGCTGAGGATGTGTTCAATGTGAGACAAACAAGGACCCCCTGATACAGTTCAATTTCCTGGGTCAGGGCAAATTGCATATGTGAGTAAAATACCCAGGCAAATTATTGGAACCAACTAGCACATAAGGAGTGGCTAACCACAAGAAGAAAAATTACATTCCACTATTGTTTGTACATACCAAAATATAGATTTAATAAATATTACAATCACATTCGATAAAATTGATACATCATATTACACAAAAGATAAAAAAGCATTATAACATATGCATAACTTCAATCATACGAATAATCATTTAAAAAAAAAAAATTTGTTGGATGGTTTCCTGTCTCCTGTCTACGCGTTTCGACACTGTTAAAGTGCCTTCCTCAGGACTGTACCAACGTGCAATTAATCAGACAGAAACGAATAGAAATCACTTATTACAGCAGTTAGATGCCAAGATACCGCAAGGATTGGTATAAGTATCGGTGTAGGCCGAATCGTATTTGTGAGACGATCGTTAATTATCACTTTTTACAGGCTATATTGCTTGATATTTGTCAGGTAGGGTTCAGGGTACATACGATCAAAAATCTAAATAGTCTTTCAAAGTAGACGACCTGCTAACAAATTGCGTCTATAGTTTGGTCCCAGTATTTCCACGGATATGATTGATCTGTATTTATATTGATCGAGAAAACAAACTGACTGGGGCAGCGTCTCAGGGGCTCGATGTTTGCTGAGCTGACGCAGGGGTTGTATGGCGCTTTCGAAACAGCTATATTTCTGTTCTCTTCGGCGGGCCGGCTCAAGGCGGCGTCCCAGCGTTTCCGATATTCAAGCAAGTGACTGAGGATGTGTTCAACCAGGTTACTGTAATTAAGGCAATGTGTGGGGCTGTTGTGTTGAGGAGGTAACAGAGTCCAATGGCGAGCAGGTGGATGGAGCGGGTGTGCAGTAGGAGGCACATGACCTGGTTGTACGGACATGGTCTGTTATGTGGGGCAGCTCGGTGTTGGCAGTAGGAGTTGCACACACAGCCTGCAAAGCTGTCATGGGTGCGCATAGGGGTTGCCTGATAGCAGGTAGATGATTGTCTGGTGTTTACTGTTTGGAGGGTGGCTGGAGCATGAGTCTGTTGTGTTACCTGCGTCATGGAAGGACCGGAGGGTCTTGCACTGTGCACGTTGCAGGCACTGACGGTCCGGCCTTTGGCATGGAGGTGGCGCAACAGTGGCACTGACAAGCTGCTGCCTGCATTAAGAATGGGTGGAGGAGCATCTGGGAGGCGTGTATGTTGCAGAATCAGGGACCAGGATCAGGCACCAAAAGGCCAAGATGCGCACAGGACACACAGCCTCAGCAGGTGTTGCCTGCGCGTTGTGGGTAGCAAGCTGCAACAATACATACACAACCATGTACTTCATCAGCCATGATAAACTGCATGCATGTTGCCACAGTACACATACTTCCATATGCACAATCTTTATAAATTATGCCATAGATGACGCATGCAAACTGGCAAGAGATCTGCGGTGACAATAATGAGGCACATTGTACTGTGGGGAACACATTTTCTGCACAAATGGATCAAGTTTGTGTTGAGTCCATGCTGCTTTAGCCAATGTCCATGGCCAGTGCCATTGCTCTGAAGAAAATAACAGTCATGCAATGAGTTTACCTGTAATGCTGGTGAAACAATGTGCACACAACTGCCTGGGACTGTCGGTTCATTGAATCCTACGAAACGTGCGATGCTCAAAGTGGTCCATCTCCAGATAGCCCCTTGGTCTGAGTAGAAATGACTGACTCAAAAGGGTGATCAGGCGAGGGAAGGAAAGGAAAGGAACAGCAGGGAGGGAGATCTGAATCAAAGGTAAACAAGCATAAGGATACAACACTTCTTGTCACTGAATCACAGAATACCTCAGGACCTATACTGTAACAGTTACACCTGTAAAGGAAAACAACAGCCACTGTAGCCTATTTGGGATCACAGTAATGAAATAATACTAGATCTGAGGATTGAACACGGACACATACAAGGTGGCAGAGTTTTGGAGCTAAATGAAGGGGGTATAACACTCTGCAGGCTGCTTCAATGCAATTAGAGCCATGCTGTAATCAGGGAAATCACAGTGTAGGAATAAGGCTGCAATTAACAGAAATTCTAATGCGCTGCAGTGCTACTCACACAAAGGCAACAATCCGTACTTACCCCTGGCAATCAGTGAGGGTCAGGAAGGGAAATTACACATCACCCGCAAGAGCCTTAAGAAGCTCATCCAACGAGGGAGGGAATTAGGTAAACACAAGGAAGCCCCACAAGAGCCAGTCATTGGCTCGTCCAACTGGGCTTTGAAATGCTTAACATAACAAGCTGCTGGGCATGATCTCAACAGAAAGCAATGAGGAGCAATGGCACAAAACCACCACTACCGTGACCAGGATATGCAGCACGCCACAAGAGAATCCTGGGATTAACGTCAACCAACTGGTGCCATGGAAGCATTTACATTTGCTACAGCACAACGTTGTGATGTCATCAGCGCAACATTCCTGGCATCATGGGAATAGAAAGTTAACATCAACTTACCGAGAAGGCTTGCAAAGCAGTGTTCTCTACCGGCCCTGAGGAAGCGACGTGACAGTGACATGACAGACTGGTACAAGGGGCAATGCATCCATACGAACAGACTCACAGGACATTTGGCAGAACATGTGGGACATACGCTGGCCCACACCTTCACAACATGGTTGATTGGAAATCAAGCTGTACTGGCACACAAGATTAAGTGGATGAGCCAAACACATCCTGCTGCACACACTGAGGCTGCAATTCCCCATAGAGCCTGTGGTTGTGATGTCCCACACAATGTCAACCCATGGTATCCGCAATGTATCAGGGTCAAGGTTTACACGCATTGATGCCTTCACCAGAGTCAAAACTCGACAACAGATGACTGTCAAGAAGGGTGACTGTCCTGTCATGGGAGTGGTGCAACATGTATTTTGATCCATGGTGATGAGACATGTATGGATGATTCTACAACATGCACAGAAACAGTTCCCACACATTCCCAAACCATACCAACCCCAAACAGCCTGTTTGGATCTCTTACCCAAACTGACATTTACACATGTCCGTGCATGGAACACTGATTCGGGCCAGGTTGCAATCATCATGAGGAATAGCAGGAGGACTAGATGACACGAACAGACAACAGGCACAGCAACCTGGGAATGACAGACACACAAGGGGTCACCGTTAAAAGCCTTTGCTAAAGACATGGGCATGCACAAAACAGGAACAATGTAGTACACGTGTAATTTTCAAGCTAAGTCATTGCGCATGTCTGTGTGGCATGACATCAGCACTTGCGTGACACATCAGAACACACATCATAGTTACTTTGCATACAGTCAGCTGGACACACACATTGCAACACATGCCACTCAATGCTACAAGCTTGCACACTCATTCCCAGTGACTCACAATTATGAGAAGAAGTCGCGTATGAGCTGACTCCGGATATCATTCTCCTCCTCATCACTTGCATCGTGACCAAGCCCTTCATCCTCAATGGGTGGATGTTCCTGCTCCTCAGGATCCAGGATGGGTGGCACTGCCTTTTCACCTGCCATGTTGTGCAGCTTGCAGCACACGATGAAGATATTACAGACCTTGGCCGGGGCATATGGGAGGGATCCGCCGGTCTTATCGAGGCACCGGAATCGGCTCTTCAGGAGGCCAAACGTCCACTCAATAGCTCGCCTGGTCTGCCTGTGTGCATTATTGTACCGCTGATCTGCAGCTGTTCTTGGGTTGCAGAGAGGTGTCATTAGCCATGGCATGTTGGGATATCCCGAGTCACCTACAAAGGTACATCATGTAAATAAGTGGGTCAGGAGATGCCGTCAGAGCAAAAGATACTGAAACACACAGGACAAACAGAGTTTACCCACCTACAAGACATGTCTGATCAGCGCAGTAGGATACCTGTGTTGCGGTTGGAGATGTGGTTCCAGCCAGTTCGTCAAGTCCTGAATCAACTGTCGAGTGAATCTGTAACGTCGGATGCAGGCACGTTCCCTCATAGAAGCCAAGTCTGGAAATGACCTTGGTGGAGGCGGTGCCCTGCAGGACATATTTGGGAAGAATGGATATCAATGCACATAGCACATGCAAAACTGCTACTACACATCAGGTCACTATGGAGTCAGGCGTGTCCAATACATCCAGGACACATATGCCAGCTTGCTGGCACTCCTACGAAAACCCAGATACACATGTTGATTAACAAATAAACATGACATGCCCTCAAATGAGCTGCTGGGCTGGTCTGAGTGAACAGCCCGAGATATCACCGGAGTGACACACGTCACAATACCTGCAGTGGAAGGTTGTCATTCCATCCAGACAGCTGACTGCAAGGCACACGCACAGGTCACATGGAATGTCAAATGTACATATCAAACACATTGCGATTAAGGTGTGCATGTGACAACAAAACAATACAGCCATTGTCACGATGCAGACATGTATGCCTGGGGAAAAATGATGTGTGATGCCATTAGACCCAAAAGCCGTGGGAATGCACATGTCGCATGGTGTGAGTACATGTGAAACCATTCCCTTCTCAACACAGACACATGTTAGATGCACCAACAGCAGATGCAGTTTACAGATCACAAACAGCAAGCCCAATCTTTAACATGACACACACCGGACATAGTCACATAGGGTCATGCTGAGCGTGAAATGTCAGTTGACAAAGGGCCCCGGTCCCTGGCATCATGAGACAGGTGCCCGTAGTGCTGACTGTGCCATCCCAGTGTTGATGTGCATGACAACATCTACATTATGATACATATGGGACAAGTGTAAAGGTGATGTGTACCACATAGTTCCCCATCACACATGAAATGTGTCAACAGGTCATCACACATCGATTGTGCAACAAGATCAGATGCCCTGTGCTATATCACTGCCTGCCACACCTAGGGCCTGCTCATGTAAGTATGCAATGATGAGAACTTGATAGACATCCTTGTTTGAAACATACCCTTACATCCGTGCCATGTGTGCGCCTTGTATCACTATTGTAATGGTGCCATACGTGAGCGTGTGAAACGCACCAAACCCCTGCATTGGCATCTGCGTGTGAAACGCACCATACCCCTGCATTCACTACAGCGTGTGAAACGCACCGTGTCAAATGCATCCTACAACTGCTTTGGCATCTGCGTGTGAAACGCACCGTACCCCTGCATTCACTACAGCGTGTGAAATGCAGCGTGTGAAACGTACCGTACCCCAGCATTGGCATCTGAGTGTGAAACGCACAATACCCCTGCATTCACTACAGCGTGTGAAATGCAGCGTGTCAAACACACCGTACCCCTGCATTGGCATCTGCGTGTGAAACGCACCGTACCCCTGCATTCACTACAGCATGTGAAACGCACCGTGTCAAATGCACCGTACCCCTGCATTCATGCCAGCGCGTGAAACGCACCGTGTCAAACGCACTGTACCCCTGCATTGGCATCTGCGCGTGAAATGCACCGTACCCCTGCATTCACTACAGCGTGTCAAACGCACCGTACCCCAGCATTGGCAGCTGCATGTGAAATGCACTGTACCCCTGCATTCACTACAGCGTGTGAAACGCAGCGTGTCAAATGCACCATACGCCAGCATTGGCATCTGCATGTGAAACGCACCATACCCCTGCATTTACTACAGCGTTGAAACACACCGCACCCAAGCATTCACTACAACATGTGAAATTAACCATGTGAAACGCACCGTACCCCTACTTTCCGGGTGTGTGTGCGCATCGTCTCACTATTGTATTCGTGCCAAATGCGAGCGCACCGTACCCCTACTTTCTGGGCATATGTGCGCATCATCTCACTATTGTATTCGTGCTATACGCGAGCGCACCGTACCCCTACTTTCTGGGCATGTGTGCGCATCATCTCACTATTGTATTCGTACCATACATGAGCGCACCATACCCCTACTTTCCCGGCATGTGTGCGCATCGTTTCACTATTGTATTCGTGCCATACGCGTGCACACCGTACCCCTACTTTCTGGGCATGGGTGCGCATATTCTCACTATTGTATTCGTGCCATACGTGAGCGCACCGTACCCCTACTTTCGGGGCGTGTGTGCGCATCGTCTCACTATTGTATTCGTGCCATACACGAGCGCACCGTACCCCTACTTTCCGTGCGTGTGTGCGCATCGTCTCACTATTGTAATCGTGCCATACGCGAGCGCGTGAAACGAACCATACACCTGTGTGGCTCTCAAAAAATTACTTAGGGGACACCTAGTGGACGAGTAGTAGGCTCTGAATGCATCCTGGTTGTCATGGATATTGAGATTTGAGTGTGTGCTACAGGTGCCCTGAAAAAGTCAGTTGGGCAAAAATATACAATGTTGCAATATGATTGTGGAGCTGAAGCTCAAATTTTGAACGATGCGAATGCGTGTCAGAGCTGTATGTTTAAAGGGATTGGAGGAAACGTACGATGGGAACGAATCTGACCTATCACTCTGTACTCCTCGAACCGAAAGCCCCTCATCAGGACTGATTTAAGGCAGCAAGAACCCCTGAGAGGGCACTTGCAAGCACAACATTGGAGTGGACCACACTGCTGCTGTCTCTGCATCCTCTGGTATCTTATGGCTCGTACTATGGAGAGGGCCCCAGCTTTCACTGAGGAAGAAAACCAGGCCCTGCTGGATTGCTTCCTACCACAGTACAGCAAGCTGTATGGGAGACCAGGGGAGCAGGTGAGTGCTGACTGCATTACCTTTGACTGTGGACCTGTTGTGTGAGTGTCACAACAGGCATTGTGTATTGGTGGGACAGACATGCAATGTGGTTGTGAGTGAGTCCCCGGGGTGTATATGGTGGTGTCTCTCATGCAGAGCATGATGTAGTTCATGTGTGTTCACTCCTCACTTGCATTGTGCTTACTGTGACATTCACTGCATATTGAATGACACATTAAGCCATGCCAGACCTTGGTGGCTTCATTCACAAATGTCCTGAGGTGGAACAGTGTTTCCCCAGGAGTGACATGTGACTGTACTCACAGATGTTTATGACTTGAGGGGACCTGTGGTGAGATTGTCCAAATGATGAGTCTAACCTCATGGACATTGAAGTGTGTGAATGTTCCTTGTCATCTGGGTGAGTGTGCATGTTATGTGTTGCACCACTGATGCATGGCGTATGCAGCAGCTCTAGTCATCTGATGTGACAAGTAAGCAGTGCTGTTAGCACAACACCTGTGACACCCCATTGTCAAGTGGCGCATGTGCAAAGTGAGGGTTATATCCACTGTTGTCGGTGACAGGCGAGGGATCTGTGCCAAGGTGTGTCTGTCTGGTCTGCTGAGGGTTCTTAAGTGGAGTGGGATATGTGACTGCTTGGCACGTGCTGTCCCAAACCCTGCAGTTGCATGTGTTGCCCAGTGTGTGCCATGATCAGTGAGTGTGTTTCACCCGTTACGCCATCAGTTGCCTTTCAATGCCATGTAGTGCTTTGGGGCTTGCCCACAGGCCTAATTCACATGGACAATGATGCAAGTCCTGTCACCATCCTATGCCCTGTTCACATTATCAATGGTGTGCAAGTGTGTGTCTCTGGGACATGGAGCAGGTGTAGCGATGTTGTTTCACTTTGTCTTCCTGACAGGTAACTGCCTACGACAAGGGGGACATCTGGATGGACATTGTCAGGGCCGTCAGGTCTGCGGGGAACCATTGTCGGTGGCTGTGCAACGTCCAGAAGAGGTGGCAAGACATCCGCTGCTGGACCCGGCGTATCGCCCGGGTCCAGCTAAAGACGGAGCCTCCACGCCGGCATGGCGGAAGCCGTCACCTCACCCCCCACATGCTCCGGGTCCTGGCAGTGGTGTTTCCAGACCTTGATAGGCAGTTGCAGGAGAGACAGCAGCAAGGAGGGGGTAGGTACATGGCTGTTTGTTGCGTTGTGAGAGTTTCTCGGTTGCCACTGGTGTGGAATCCTTGGATTGGGATTGTGAAGTCTTTCTGTCTCATCTTTATACCAAAGTTGGAGACAGCATTTGAGAACTCCATTAGTTAGATCTGAGACCAGTTCTGGGCAGCATCTGTCCTCATGCTGATTTCACTCAGCCTGGCCCACCCCTGGACTTTATTGTCAGGTAGCAGCAGGAAGGTGGGGTGGAGCTGCTTTTTTCCTGTCAGGAGAGACCCAAAATAAGGGTGCAAAGGAGAAAGAGGCTGTCCCACTTCACTACCTGTTAACCTGCATTGCCCTGCAAGAGGTAGCCCCTTCAGGGGATAAAGATGTAGAATGAGACAAGAGAAACACCTTAAGCTTCAATGGGACCTCTATCTCCTCTCCTCCCTCCACACCCAAAAGGTTAACCCAGCACAAAGGATCTCTGAACTGTCCTTGAGTATCCCTGTCTGGGGCTCTCCTGACCCTCCATCTTTGTACCACTCTCATGCAGGAAAACAATATAGATTCCAGTGTGGCTCCAGCCACCCTGTGAATGTTCCACACACATCCCCTACACACAGAAATAATGAATACATGTGCACCAATGATGTTCCACATGAATGAGTGAAACATCCAGTTACTGAGGACTGGCAGACCAATTTAAAAAGTAGAAATAGTAAGTGACTCTTCCATGCAGACAAGGAAAAGAAAAAAACCTGCCTTGCCACTACAGTCTTATCACTGCCACATCTGTCAGTTCTCTACAGCCTGCCAAGCTGATAGTAGTCGCCCAATACATGGAGGGTGTGTGTGATGCTGTCCTCCAAGCCACTGAGCCCTGATCTGGATAGCAACTCGTGTCAAAAAGGTCTCCGGCAGACATGTGATTGTTGTATGTGCTGAGGAGGTGGTCAAAAATCTTAAGAGCTTGCTGTAATGAACTCGGGTCAGAACGCGCCCTAACCAGAGCCACGCAGGGGGGCTTTCAACATGCACCCATTCATAGCCACTCACATTCACCCACTAATATATGCCCTTCAGTGAGTCATCCAACCATTCTGCCCCACACAAACACATATCCGTCACCCATCATTTACAGTTACCCATCCTTTCTTTCATTAATACAAAGCAACAAATATTGGCTTTGCCAACGGCCGCTTTCACTTGATGCATGTTGCTGTGTGCATACCTCAGCACTAGTCAATCGCTCAGTTTGTTCCTTTTATCATCTGATTCAAATGAAACTCCATGCTGGGCGGAAGACGAGGCAGCAATGTTTCAAAGGCAGGTTTAATAGGTTTTAGAAAAGACCATCAGAGTGGGTGTCAGCTGCAGGCTGCAAGATGCAGCTCTGTGAATTCATTTTATTAGGTACCACTCTGTCGCCCGGCATAACTGCTGCAGATAGAGGATGAAATGTCAGTGCCGAGGTACAGAGGCTGCGCCCGTCAGAGCGACTAGTCAAACAGTAAAAAGCCGCTCTGTCTTCCGGAGGGCACGTGGCGCGGCATGCGGGGCGCCCTTGCATGACAGGCCAGGAGGGTGAAGTGACCGGCGGTCTGACAAAACCAGCGGACGAAGGAACCGTCGGAGGAAAGATATCGGAGGACTGAAATTCCTTCAGCTAAAAGTGTCACTTTGTGCATCGCTGTTCATCGTCAGTAAACGGCGGAGTATTTTTGCACCAGGCCATGGTGCAGTCACTGTGACCGTAGAAAGCAGAATTCAAATATTTTCAGTCTTTTGAGTCATCCGATGTGTAATTGTCCAAACACACACTTATTTAATGTGCTTTTTTCTGTATTTATATAAAGGAAGCGATGTATACATAGATTCATCTATGAATTACTTTTCTACACACTGAGGAACGTTCAGTGTTTGTTTCGTTAACAAAACATGAGTGCCAAGGCCCAGTTTTTTTTCTTAGAGGTTGATTATGACCTCAGCTATCGCCAGCCTTGCTCCATGACATCTACCAGTGGGGCCGATTCTGGAGCAGATTTACAAGTCCTGTGTGTCGCTTTTGCGCTGCCGTTGCGTCACTTCTGCAACTGATTTACGAAGTGATGCATCTAGGGAGATGCGCCACTTTGTAAAGCCCTGCGCCACATTAAACCTGCGTGGGGTTTAATGTATTCAGGGTGGGGGTTCCGTTGGAAAAAGCCTCGGAAAAGTGACGCAGTGAAATTTACAAGATTTTACAGAGTCACTTTTCCGACATCGCTGCGTCTAAACCCTGCACCTGCTTGAAGCAGGCGTAAGGAGTGACGCAGCATGTTAGGTATGGGCAGCCCCTGAGCATTGCTGGAGTTGCGTCGTGCTTGCGACATGACTCCAGCAATGTGCTGCTCTTACGCCATCAGATGCGTTACACATCTGTTTATCCTTGCGCCACGATGCGCCCCATTGCAAATGCAGCGCATCTGTGGTGACGCAATGGTAAACTTGTGTGACGCATCTTACCTGGCGCAGCCCTGCTGATATGCAGGAATACACCAGTCCTTGTAAATCTGCCCCCCTGTTTTCAGTTTTAGCCATTATTGCGACGCTCCTTTACACAAACTGCCAACCCTTCACCTTCAGTTCCAGTAGCGCGCTAAACGTTTGAAAGAAGAAAGCGCCTACTTATCAGGATCGGCCTGCAACACAAAATAGGCTTGGGCACCAAAATAAAAGTGCCCCCCACTGGTGAATTAGATAGCTAAAAAGTGGCACATGTTTGCACCTTGGAGTAGTTTTGAAGTTTTCAAGACACAATGTATAGGTCTGAATGACTGCATGAATTTGAGCACACTGCAGGCAATGTTTGCATAGTAACAGGGAAGTCAACAGTAACAACCACCGAACCGCTGGGGTTAAGCACCATAGCTGATATATTGTTGGGACTTGGATCAGTGTGGTGGGATAGGACCTTTACTACCAAATCTGTTAATTATGTGAACATATGGGGCCAGATGTAGGTCGGTCGGTAATGGCCGAAAATCGGTATTTTCGGCCGTTACCGACCGGTATACATGATTTGGCATGTAGGGGCACAATTTTACAGAATCGGTAACCTAACTGATTCGGTAAAGTTACCGATTCTGTAAAATACCGAATCGGTATTTTTACCGATTCGGTAAATCTCAGATGTAGGTGGGACTCTTCTGAGTCCCAAAGGCCCTACAAAATCGGTATTTTACCACACAATCCTATTGTGTGGTAAAATACCGATTTAAGGTGTGCATGCACACCTAGCCATGTGACAGCACACATACCTATTTGTGGGGTGCCAGAGGGTGTCAAAGTGACACCCCCTGCACCCTTGCAAAATTCGGTATTTACCGATTCTGTAAATACAGAATCGGTATTTCCCATTGATTCCTATGGGCTTTGAAGCCCATAGGAATCAATGGTAAATACCGATTCTGTATTTACAGAATCGGTAAATACCGAATGTGACAGATTCGGTATTTACACATTTGGAAATACCTACATGTCCACCACATTGATTTACCGATTTTCAATTACCGAATCGGTAAAATTCGGTAATTGAAAATCGGTAAATCAATTTTACCTACATCGGGCCTATGTTGATTTGTGTTATTTTGTGGACACTACAAAATGTAATTGATTCTAGTCACAGCCACGTGGAATGAATGTGGTGGTTCTATACAATGTCTGCAAAACCTGTCATGCAAGACTCTTTTGTGGGAAGGTATATAAAATAACTTGATTTGAGCTGCACAAATAATCCCTTTGGCTTTTCATTTTTACTTTCAAACTTTTTTTTAATCGATTTAGGTTGAGCTGGCAAAATAAGAAGTTAACATTTTTTTCATCTTGCCTAATGGAAACAGCAATGTTGAGGTACAGAGCGGGCATGTTAGAAGTTTTATTCGAGCTGTGGTCCACACTGTGCTGCCGGTGTCAGTCAAAGAGCCAGGTCTTGAGTCCCTTTTTGAAGTGAGTCAGTGAGGGTGCAGTACAGAGGTGAAGGGGGTGAGTGTTGCATACTTTGGCGGTGAGGTGAGAGAAGGAGCGTTGTCCGAATCGGCAGCGGTAGATGCATGGAATTGTGCGAGGGTGAGGTGTGTGGGGTTGAGATTCATGTTTGATTGGTGGAAGGCCAGGTGGCGATTCATGTAGGCTGATCCTTGTTTGTGGAGGGCTTTGTAGGTGTGAGCCAGTAGAATGACGTGGCATCTGTTCTGGACGGGGAGATAGTGGAGGTTCTGGATAGTCTGGAGTCTTTGCATAAGTTCAGTTGTGGTGCCTTTATAGAGTGCATTGCCGTAGTCAAGTCAGCTGATGATGAGGGCCTATGTCACTGTTTTCCTTGTGCTGATGGGGAGCCATCGGAATACCTTGCAGACCATGCAGATCACGTGGAAGCAGTCTACGGAGGCGGCATTGACCTGCCGTTTCATGGAGAGTTTGCTGTCAAGGATGATGCCAAGGTTGCAGATGTGGTCTTCCAGCTTGGGGGTTGGTCTGAGCTCCTTTAGCCACCAGGAGTCTCTCCAGAGGGTGATGTGTCTGCAAAAGATCAGGACTTCCATTTTGAGTTTCAGGCGGTTAGCTTTCATCCATGCCGCAACGTTCTTCATACAGTTGCAGAAGTTGATCTTCATCGATGTGGGATCTGAAGAGAGCGAGAGGACAAGCTGGGTGTCGTCTGTGAAGGTGATGATGCTGATGTCATGTGAACTGGTGATGTCTGCAAGTGGGGTCATGTAGATGTTGAAGAGGGTTGGATTGAGGGATTATCCTTGGGGTGCACCTCATATGGTGTGCTTGGTTTGCAAGGTGAAGGGAGAGATGTCGAAGGCTGCGGTGAGGTCTAAGAGGATGAGGGAGGCTGATTCTCCTCTGTTGAGTAGGGCGCTGATGTCATTTGTTGCAGCGATCAGGGTTGCTTTGATGCTGTGATTGGATCTGAAGTCTGATTGGTAAGAGTCCAGCAGGTAATTTTTTTCCAGATGCTTGGAGAGTTGGCGGTTGATGGCCTTTTCCATAACTTTTGAAGGGAACAGGGGAAGTGAGATGGGATGGTAGTGCTGGAGATCGCTGGGATCTGCTGAAGGTTTCTTGAGGAGGGGTGTAACTTGGGAAAAAGAAAACAGAGTATTTTTCACCACCTAGTGGTGTTGTACATTACCTACACCAAAAAATGGCATCAATGACAACATGGTGATGGATGGAATGTTTTAATAATCTCAGCCCTATGCAAATCAGTATGCACCCTGCTACTTATAGAAGCAGTCCATCCCAAACTGCATGACAAGATTAATTCAAACATTCCATTCATCACCTTGTTGTTGTTGCAGTTTATACTCTAAGTGCGAATGACATGCCCAGTCGTGGGTCATGTTATCACTGAACCATAGAACTTTAGCTATAACTCACTGATAAGACCTAAGTAGGTTGAAACTCATATTGGATTGCTTGTGGCTCTTTCTGGAGGGGGCCTTGCCTGGCAGTTCAGGACAAACTGTTCACATGAAGAGCAGGGTTGGTACTGGTTTGCCCAAGGAAGGCATTTGTCTAGAATGGAATGGTGTTGTACAGTTCCTACAATCTCAGTAAAACTGTGTGTAGGGACAACATAAATGTCCAAATTGTGCGAGTTTGAGTCAGACACACCATCAGGATATGTTGGCCTTAGCCCTGGCTAGCTCAGAGGGCACCCTTTGGACCTCTAAACCTTACAAGGTACAGGAGGGTATGTGAAACCTCAGAACATGACAATTCTGACACCTTGAGGAAATCGTGCAAACGCATAATTCCCTTTCATTAGTAACTCATGCATGCTCAAAGGTAGACACAAGAAATACTCAAATTGGCATATCAATAATTTATTGAAGCATTATGATTTGTGTATAAAATATGTGTACTGCAATAATTAATAGAAGGAAACAGAACACAGTAATAAACATTACTAGAATGGTGAAAAAAGATAAACAATTCCACTATTGTGCTGTTACATTGATTATAAGCATGCATGTGTAATCAGATCTATGCTTCTACGTACCGCTTCCTACCCTAGTGGCCTTAGGGGGTGCAAATCTGCCAGAATACCCTAGGGTGATCTAACTCCCCAGTTACCTGTGGATGTGTTTCATCTGGGAGCCCGTTCTTGTGCAGAGCAGGCCATCTTCCTTCTCAGGAGGGTAAACAGGAATCAGCTGGGCTGGAATTCCTGCATTGGCCGACTTTGACTGTGAAAGCTAAATGCTCCTATGTCTAACCAAAAGATTGCTGTCATTTATATAATAATCTTCACCCATGTTGACATGTGAGCCCCAGTCTGGCCGTAATTATTGATCCTACCCTTGCAGGGCTATCGCCAAGCGGACAATAAAAAGCATCATCATTTTGAGCAGTGAAATTAAACCTGGTACAGAATGTTCAAGGCCCTGATAACAGGCCTACAAAGAAGTGTAAATGTAGGTAAATCCATTTCAGAGAGTATTATCTTATATGACCGAGCATGCTAATGTGTGCTAAGAGTCAACATTTAAGAAAGATGTCAGCTGTGAACGTAACATATAAAATGGTGGTGTTCCTCACCCGGGGTCTATGTAAATTGTAATTTGTAAATTGTAAGTGTGATTTGTAGAGCGTTAACTCATGCCCAAGGGCATCTTGGCGCTGTCAGAGGCAGGTATGGGTGCAGATCAGTTGGAAAGACCGCTACTTGCTGGGCTTCAGTATCTGCTAGACTTGCAAGAAGAGCCACATCTTTAAAGCCTTTCTAAAGGTGAGTAGGGAGGGAGTGGCTTTTAGTCTCAATGGTAAGCTGTTCCAGAGCACTGCAGTGGTCCTGAAAAAGCTCTTGCCACCCCAAGTGGTCCGATTAAATGAGGGGATCTTCAGGTTCATGGCAGAGCCAGAACAAAGAGTCCTTCCTGGAGTATACCAACTAAGCTTCTCCTTGAAGCGTAGTGGTCCTTGGTCATGTAATTCTTTATAGGCCAGGCATAAGGCTTTGAACCTGCAGTGTTGTCTAATAGGTAGCCAGTGGAGTTTCTATTGGCCCCTGTAGCTGATTCATATTTTGGAACTTTGAAGAGGGAGCAGGTGGCTGCATTTTGTCTGGAGCCTTTTCAGGGGACCTACTGCAAGGTTAAGGTAGAGACTATTGCAATAGTCAATCCTTGAAAGTATCAGGGCAATGATCACAGTTTTTAAAAGTTCTGGGGTAAAAACATTTTAATCTTTTTTACCAGCCTCCGAGAGTCAAAGGAGGTGGCTGTAATTATGTTCACCTGATCTTTAAGCTTCAGTTCGTTATTTAACAAGAAGCCGCAATTTTTTACTTTATTTGTGGGTTCCGGGAATAGGCCCAACTCAGGCAGCCACCAGGCCGGCATCCAGAAAGAAGGGTTATTACCAAAAATGACAATCTCAGACTTTGTGGCACTCAGTTTCAGACAATTATTGTCCATCCAATTACTAACTTTACTCATGCAGGTCTTAAATGCCGAGCTTGAGTCTGTCTGTTTTGTTAATAACACCACAATTTGAGTGTCATCAGCATATGATGCTAGGGAGAAACCAGAATTTTTGCCAGTGTTGTCGCATAAAGATTGAAGAGCTTAGGGTTGAATGAGATGTTACTCATCACCACATTATGTTGTCTGTTAGTGAGAAAGGATTGAGTAGATCTAGGGCAGTATCCCTGATTCCTAAGATCTGCATACGGACAACCACAATCTCATGGTTGACCGTATTGAATGCCTCGGAGAGGTCCAGCAGGATCAGGGCCGTCATCCCCCCAATTATCCAACTTTTCTCGGATTTCTTCTGTGGCTAAAATCACAGCGGATTCTGTACTCCGGTTTTTCCTGAACCTGTGCTATGTATTGTCTAGAAGAGCGTTTTCTTCTAAGCTCTCCGAAATTTGTACATTCATCACCTTCTTCTTTAGGAGTGAAAAGGAGTCTCAATATAGGGTGATAGTTGTTAGGGTCCAGTGCATTCAGGTTATCCTTTATTAGAGGAGGCTGGACTGAGGCCAGTTTCCACTGTGAATGGAAGATTCCCTCAGCAGACATCTTGTTAATGATTTTCCCCATGATTTGTGCCACTTGAGTAGGGATCAAGTGCATTACTTTAGGAGTACAGGGGTCTTGTAGGGCACCCAATGTGATTAATGGAATTTCCTTAGTTAGTTGTTTTATCTACGGCGTTTAAAAGTGGAAAAAACTGTCTTGAACTGATGCGTTAGTTGGAGTTTGCCCATTTGATTGGGTGGCGGTTCTACCTACATTAAGTTTATTAAATATGTTTGCACTCAAATGTGTATGTAGCCATATCACACCTACTTCTTGGGTGTAAGGTGCCTAAAAACCTCTCACAAGTTACAATGAACAAACATGGTCAAATCCACTCACCTAGGCACCCGCTGAAGGTGTGACAGTGCATCCACAGAGGATGAGCCAGGTTCAAGAAATCCAGAAGCCAAGGAATCCCAGGAAGGCTCAAATTATGCCTTTTCTAGCAACACCAATCATGCTGGGCAATTTTGCAAGTGAGATTTTAATGGGCCCACCAGCAATCTTAGGTCCGCAGATTGAACCGTTTACATTCAAAGGCATATATCCCGCGCATACTCGAAAGGGCACAGGAGACACCGGAACACAGGCTGCACGCAGTGTAACCAAAATCGGCTGAAAGAAAAAAAAACATTATCATTTATTTTCTGAAGCAAGTGTGCACTAAAATACAGTATCATCCTTTCACAACACCGGAGCACATGTGGCAGTGCCATCCCCATTTGGCCGTGGGATGGAACATCTATTGCCGAGCAGATAAAACAAAAGGAGGATCCCGATAATGAGGAACAGGACAAGGGATAAGCCTCAAAAAACGCTTCCAGAGCACAGAGTGCATGAAAGATGGAATCACTCCGAAGACAGTCTGGGAGGAAATAACAAACCTGGAGCCAATTGTTTAAAAAAAGAGTACTACACACAGTATTCGAGGTGTTAAAACTGCAGTGCACAATTTCCCTAAAAGGTGTTGGAGATTAGTGCGTAGTAATGACTGTATCTCAGAAGAAGACCTTGCAACCTGAAGATCAAACATCTCCTGTGCAGATGTTAAGGCAATTTTCTTTCTGAACCAATAAGGCTTTCAGTCTCCTTAAAGCATCAAAGTTCATATTTGAAATTGGAATTGAAGGTCAAACTGTCACCTCGGCAACTGTATGGACTGGTGGAAAAAGCAAATGTGCACAACGGGTAATGAACCTAGAAACCATCACCAGATATGGAACTCACGGTTTCATTCCACAGCAATCTTAGTCATTCAACAACAAATAGCTCCAATTAGAAAGCAGTCTCAATGTTGAACAAATTAGAGCAGACAGGGAACCTTTCAGACAACAGGACAAGTGCACATTGGATGCATTTTCTTCCCCATGAAGAATACCTTCCCTTCAAACCAGAGAATGGCCTAAAGTGTTCTTGTAGTCTATACTGCAAAGAGAAACCTCCATTGCATCATTCCTACATCTGTAAGTGAAAGGTAAGACCTGTGCCTTGTACAAATTCCTCTCCTAGTGCTTCATATCTACCTACTTGATAGTGTTGTAAACAGTAATTAAAGTGCAAAGTAGAAATTGGCAGAGAAATAAACTTTTATATTTTCCAATCAGCTGATGGTGTCTCCGCTGCCGTGAATGGTAATTTTTCTAGTTTTTCTTTGAATGACATTGTGTAGGTTGCATCTCTTTTGGCCATAGGTTTTTGTTCTTTTATCAAATGATATGGTGAAAACAAATGTGTACAGTTGAAATGCTTACATAGAACATGACCATTGCACAAAGCCTGCAAAGTACAGCTCAGCAGCATAATAGACCTACCCTGCGTCTGTCCATGTTGTAAAAAGGACATGTCACTCGGTATGATGTCAAGAGCAGATGACACAATGTTACTCAGAGAATATATCCTAGTGGATAATGTAGTCATACCATTGTCTACCACCACTAGAGCCTTCTCTAAATTTGCTCTGTCAATTTCACGTATTTGTTCAGCAGCTTCCTGCTGCGAAACCTTCCTTACTTCATTATATATTGCATACAAAAAGCGCTTATGACATGGTTTTTGAGGACCTAACTAAATATCCTGTAGGACCATGTCATCAGAAAGGAGAGACAAGTGTTGTTTAACCTTATCTAATGTTGAATGTCTCAACCAATCTAGGTATAACTTTCCATCGCTATATGTTGTTACCACTCTTAAGTGCTGTGTCTGCGCAAAAGGCACGTCTAGTCTATTGATACTAAATACTTTCGGGTTGTTAAGAAAACATGTGTGACATCCATTAGTATCTAATTGCCACCCCAGCCATCCCTCTGAACTGGAACTGGAAGAATTATATGTACCATTCCTAAGCATGCTGTTGAATGTTTCCTCCGTGTAGTTTGTGAATTGTTTCCAATTCTCAAAATGTGCAAATAAGGGAATATTTGGTATATTCATATCCTTTATCTTGCCCATGCCAAGACAGGACATTTTCTGCACTTTTTCATTTGCATAATCTTTAGTTGCTCAGATGGATTTCAAATCAATTTTATCTTTCCAAAAGTCATGAACTTATATCAACAACTGTGAAATGTAAGGGACTGAATAAATTAGCCTGGTGCCAGTTAGCCTATTTGTCTTTGCTCGGGATAGGAGAAGCTTATAATAATAGGATTTTGGATCTTAAGAATCGTGACCAGAAAAATATGCCAATTTCTTTGCAAATGTCTTTGAACTACCCGCCAGTGGTGTAGGACAGTGTTCGCATTGTGTGGATCTAAATACCGCTTGTGGAGTACTTGCTTTGTGTAACCAATCGTGACTATAATAGTGAAAACAAAACATTTCATTACAATAAGTTGTAACAGTATTCATATCTTCACTTTCAAATACAGTATAATGTTCTAAATCATCAAGCATTTGCTTCACTGTACAAATGGCACATTCATCAGAGATGCTACCAGGAGTGATAACATCATTGAGTGAAATATGAAATACATAAGGGACTTTTAAAGTTTCTGTCAGTTCAAATATATCGTAGGGTACCTTTCCATCAGGAACCGGAACAGCTGAAATGTTCACCAGGGACAGGTCTCTTCATACTTTGTGTGATGAAGAATGAGGGTTCAAAGCCTTGTTCACCAGTTCAACAACAGAATGTTCTGGGAGATAGTGTCCTTTCAAAAGCAAGAAAAAGACAGTCACAAAACCAAACCAAAGGAAGAGGAAATGTAAGGAAATCTAAATGTATACCCAGGGTGAGATAAAGTATGTCTTCTAAAGTCAAATTGAAAATACACGTGTCCTCGCTGTGGAGGTGGGTCAGACGAATCCGAAGAAAAGTGGTGCAAATGTAGAAGGCTCATGGACCGATGTAGAGCTAGTAGATAACTCCACTGGTGGGATATTATAAACAACTTCATTGTTTGCTGGTTGTGTCGGAATCTGTGCAGTAACACCTGATCATTTTATGGTGTTTGTAGATGTAAGTGGAAGTAGTAAGACTTCAGTATTATCTGTCCCCAGCCAAGAAGAAGAAACATCATTGTTAGGTAAAGCTTGCAAAGAGATTTCAGGCATAGTAGTGAGGGAAGGCAGATGTTGAATATATATATATCCTAAGAGACGACAAAAGTTACATTAGTATAGTTTGTGTACTACTGAAGAGTGATACTATTTTTAACAGAATATGTGAGTGGCTGTGTGACTGTGTCTATCCATGTCTGAGAAGGTGTCTGAGTGCCTCTTTGGATGTGTGAGTGGTTGTATGGGTGATTGTGTGGCTGTGTGAGTTACTGTAGAGATAAGTATGTGGCTGTGTAGGTGAGTGAATGGGTGTGTCAGTGGTACATGGGTGAGTGAGGGGTTATATCAGAGGCTGTATAAGCAAGTGAAGGGATGTGTGAGTATCTGTATGGGTAAGTGAGTAGGTGCATAAGTGGTGTATGGGTGAGTGTGTAGTTATGTGAGTGAATGTATGGATGAGTGAGTGAATGTAACAGTGGCAGTATGGATGAGTGTGTACTTGTGTCAGAGACTGTATCGGTGCATGAGTACATTTATTTACACTGTTAATATCTGTATAAGTAAGTGAGTGGATGTGTGAGTATTTGTATGAGAGAGTGAGTGGCTGTATGATTGACTGTATGGGTGAGTGAGTAAATGTGTCAGTAGCTGTATGGCTGACTGACAGTGTATAAGTAGTTGTATAGGTGTATGTGTGGGTGTGTTAGTGTCTGTATGTCTGTTTGACTGGCTGTGTAATTGGTTATATTGGTGAGTGAGTGGGTGCATGAATGGCTGTATGGGTGAGTTAGTGTTTGTGTGAGTGGATGTATGAGTAGCTAGATGTGTGAGTGGCTTTATGAATCAGGGAGTTGTTATGTGATGTACTTGTATGGGTCTGTGAATGGGTTTGTGAGTGGTTATGTGGAAGTTGGTGTATGTGAGGTTGTCTAGGGATGTGTGGAAGTGTGGGTGATTTGGTGGATGATGTAATCAGTGATGTAATTTAAGATGTCATCAGTCATGTCACTGACCATGTCATGAATGATGTAATATGTAAGGCCATAAGCAGAGCATTGCAGGGCGTTAGCTCAGGTAACTATAACTGCTGAATTTCTCTGGTTTTGTAAGAGTCAGCCTAATTATAATGTCCCTATAACCTTTGTTTTTTTCAGTGAATTTCTAAGGTTCTTTTTTATTCTATTTCCCAACTGTAACGTCCCTGTAGCCTTTGGTTTTGTCAGTGAATTTCTGAAGATTTTTAAATTCTATTTCCTATCTATAACGTCCCTGTAAACTTAGTTTTTGCAGTGAATTTTAATGTTGAGGTTTAATTTCTGTGAAATGAGCATCTTGCCAGAATGAATCCTGCCCTGCATATTTATCCAAGAAGAGGCCACAGTTTTGTGCAATACTTCTACCAATCTGGAGTAGTTTTACTGGCTAATTGGTAAGTGCTACCAAGTTGGGTAAATGTATTGTACATCTCCTATACTACAGCTGTGTAAAAAACATCAAGGAATTGTCTCACACGCCCTTGTGTGTCTGCAACTTTGCCAATGTGATTGTTGCTCAAGCGCCTTCTACAGATTAGTTTACAAGGTGGAATTGTATAGAAGACACACTTGGATGACTTTTACTTTAAAGAAGTAAGTGCTTCTTTGCTTGATGGAGATGCAGTTGTATGCCTAGGCATCAAGCCAATGTCACAAAAATTGGCGGGAAACATGGTTGGGGGCCTGTTTTTTTAAGCTGTCCATCATCCTGGTAAAAGAGTGGGAAGACGTTGCATAACACTAATGCATATGGGCGGGACCAACCGCTTTTTCTTCTAGACAAGTTTACATACTTCTAGTTTTTAAAAGTTTAGAACACGATCTCTGGTCTTAGTAGCAGATGACAAGAAAGAACCCCCTTGTCACAGAAACAATGTGAGATATTGCGCTCAAGAAAAGCAAAGATGCAAACACATCTATCAAGGATACAGATAAGCTTTCATGGTGGAAAAGCAGTGAAAACACACATGGATGATTTACACTTCACAAAAGTAAGTGCTCTATTTTTTACCATAGGGAGGGGGCTGCACGGAAACTCTCCCTGTGCTAATTCTGGCCTCAGGGACTCCATCCTCCAGGACCCGGACATGCCATCTAAGAGCCCTTAGGACACCCAGTGTGCAAGGGAACTGCAGGAGAGCCTCAAGGACCCTGCAGCCCCAGCTGGCTCCCCGGCTGCACTACTCTGACAGACAGGGTACTGCTGGAAGGCATCCCCCTGTCTGTCAGAGAAAGTTTTCCTCTGTTTCCCTGCACGCATATTTGTGTGTAGGGAAACAGATGAAAACTCTGTTTTCTGCAAACCTTGTAGAAAGTGGATTTATGTTTGCGTTTGCTTGGTGGGAGCTCCCACCATACAAAAGCAAACATCTATGTACATGTATTTATATAGCGCAAATCACCAACCCGGTATCTAAGCGCTTGCTTAGGGAACCCGTCCTGGTATTCCCCTGTGAGATAACCCCGGCAGGGTATCCACAAGGTGAAAGCCAGGCATCCCACCGCGAGGGGCCGTTGTGGAGATTAAGCAAGCTATTGCCCAGAGTCGCAGAGTGTGAACCCGTGATTCGAGTAGGCACCGGAGCGAGAATTGTCGAGTCCGTGGAATTTTGAGCCCAAGACCCGCCGAGGCGGGGAATTGAACCCTGGTCCAGGGCCGATCTCAGCTTCCGGGTCTGCCGCCTCTAACCCCTGAGCCACACTTCTATCACCAGAGGGTGAGCAACGTTGGAGGTAGCAGGAGCCAGCCATGGGAGGTGGTGGTTCCCTGGCCATAAATGGCTCCACAAGGGCAGCTGAATGGCTCCCCTTCCTCAAAGAAGCTAGCCCCTGGTGGTGGTCCCCTGGGCCAGTGGTCAGTGATGCACCCCCTATAATAATTTATTTCAGCCAGAGGGAAGTGCCTGCCCTTATTTTCAATAAATTGCCCCGTGGTGGCGGTGGTACCTTAGGCTGCAATGCAGCCAGGTGGACCTTCAGCTTTAATTTTATGTTGAGCCTTGGGGAGGTAGCAGTCCCCGGGGCAGTGGGGGGGGGGGGCACGTGGGCCCCCACAATAATTTTTATATCTTTAGCCCTGGAGAGGTGGCGGTTCCCGTGGCCCGGGTGGGTCAAGCGGGCCCACCCACACAGATATTTTTTAATTCCCCAGGGAGAAGGCGGTCCCCAGGACTGAAGGGGGGCCACTTTGCTCCCCTGCATTTATTTGAGATGTCACTGGGGAGGTGGTAGTCCCCAGGGCATGTGAGGTGGCTGTCAACAGGGCTTTTATGAGCCCAAGGAGGGGGGCCTGTGGCCCCTCTCTGATTTTTATGTTATGCTCTCAGGACCTGGTCCACCCAGGGGTATTTTAAAATCAAGTATGGGAGTCCACGCGGTTTAAAAAAATCATGATACTGTAGCAATTTTTTTTAAATAAATGCTTTTTAGGTCTGCTGGGTCTCAGGGGGACCCCAAGACCAAGGCTTGGGGGTCAGGGTAGTCCTACCCTGCCCCCTGTTCTTTTTTGTTCTGGGACTCTACTAAAGCTGCATCCCAAGATGGCTGCCAACACTTCCTGGTTGAAGTCTTGGCAACCAATCAGGGCTCTGTATTTACCTATACAAGCTTGTTATTATTTTTAAAGTAAACGGGCCACATATATCACTAACTTTGTTCTCTTGAATTTCTCAACAACTATGGAGCATATTTACACCAAATAAATAAAGCACAATCTACGTAACCAAATCAACCTTTCGGCCAAATTTGGTGTAATGCTATTCAGTGGTTTGAGCTGTAGACATGTTCAAAGGTCCTATGGGAATTAACATGGGAAAAAGCACTTTTTTGACACCCCTTTTTCTCAGCCCACGCTTGATGATCATCCCAAAACTTTCCATGTACAACAAGACCTAACTTGACACTTGCTTTGTAAAATTTCATGAAGATTCACCAACCTGGCCCAACGTTATATGCAAGCCAAAAAAATGTCCTATGGAAACATGATCCTAACTATAACTACCTAATGGTGAACACCAGTAGGTTATATATATATATATATTCAATGAAAAAACCATAGGTTATAGGCCATATATAGTTAGGAATTAGCATTTACAAAACCTTATTTTACTCGCATAAAACCATTGAAATTCCATATATAGTTAGCTAACTATAAGCGCTAACTATATATCGCGCACCCGCAATCCACTGCTGATGATGTCACATATTACATCATTCATGACATGGTCAGTGACATCACTGATGACATCACTGATGACATCTCAAATGACATCACTGATGACAACTCAAATGATATCAATGATGACATCTCAAATGACATCACTGATGACATCACTGATGACAACTCAAATGACATCACTGATGACATCTCATTTGTCATCACTGATCACATCACTCATGTGATAATACAATGAACCTCTTCAGACTCTAATATAACCTTACATACACTCAGTATAAACAGACACTCACAGACTGTCACTCATCCATGGAGTTACTCACACACCTAGTCAGTCATGCAAAGAATCAATCACACCTCCATTTCCTCAACTATACAGTTATACACATCTTACTCAGTGATGTCATTTGAGATGTCATCAGTGATGTCATCAGTGATGTCACTGACCATGTCATGAATGATGTAATATGTGACATCATCAGCAGTGGATTGCGGGTGCGCGATATATAGTTAGTGCAACTAACTATATATGGAATTTCAATGGTTTTGTGTGAGTAAAATAAGGTTTTGTAAATGCGAATTCCTAACTATATATGGTCTATAACCTATGGTTTTTTCAGTGAATTTTCAAGGTTTTGTAAATGCTAATTCCTAACTATATATGGTCTATAACCTATGGTTTTTTCAGTGAATTTTCAAGGTTTTGTAAATGCTAATTCCTAACTATATATGGTCTATAGCCTATGGTTTTTTCAGTGAATATATATATATATACATACATATATAAACATATATCATCTGTATATCTATATAAATACAAACATAAATGCATGCATACATATACTTATATGCATTTTAGGGTTGTTAGGGCGTTTTCGTGTGTATTATGTTGCTTTTTTAGGGCTTTTGGGTCAATTAAGTAGGGTTCCCGGAGCCTAGGGCTGAGGGGCCGGTTCAGTTTCGTGCGTATTGGTGTTGGCAAGGTTTTGAGGGATTTTGGCGTTTTTGGTCGAGATTTGGCCGTTTTATGGCTTTTTTTGTGTTTGCGGGGGGCGCGTATTCGGG
Organism: Lissotriton vulgaris; assembly: GCF_964263255.1. Classification (NCBI taxonomy): domain Eukaryota; kingdom Metazoa; phylum Chordata; class Amphibia; order Caudata; family Salamandridae; genus Lissotriton; species Lissotriton vulgaris. The sequence continues at coordinate 614,106,232 of NC_141694.1, read as the reverse complement.
TTGAAATTCGTCCCCGTTCCAGTGGATGGATTGGGCTGATTTTTGGTGAGATGTTAGGGAATCGCTGGAACTAGTGTCCAGCCAAGTTTGAAGCGGATCGGAGCAGTGGAAGTGCTTTAAAGAGCAATTTTTGTGCGGAGTAGCGAATTGTCATGTTATTCAATGGGAGTTTTTGGTGCGCATGGAGAAGGTGAATTTGGGGTGTTCCAGTTGCGCTAGAGGGACGGGGCTTGGGTGAGCTGTAGGGAGAGTGGATCGGCAGGTGTGCCGAATTTTTGGGATTTGTTGGCCGAAGGGAAGGGTGTGCTTGGGCAAAGTCGATTTGGTGAAAACGGTGCGTTATTTACATGAAAGTTGAAAAAACACTAATAAAAGCAAAGCTAAAAAGCCACCTCATTACAAACAGAATGGCTTTAACTTAAACGAGGGCGAGATCTATTGCATTTTCAATGCTTGTTTACTTTGGTTCCATCAAGAAGGCATTCATATGTGTCACACATTTGCCATAAATTCTGAATGTTAGCACTCTAGTTGCACATTAGATCACTGTAGTAAAGCTACTGCTCACCAGGGACGTCTGCTGCTGGTATTCAAAGTGCATGTTTCAGTCTGCATGTCAGAATTTTTTTAATGAAATAGAAGAGGATTTGAGAAGTCACTCAAAATGATCCCTAATTTTTCTTTCTGAAGCACTAATCATACTTTCTATGGCAAAATTAACCCCCTCATGTTGTTCCTTTTTAAATTGAGTGTTTTCAGACTTACCACTTCATTCCAATCAAGATGGCTTCTGGTGTGCCATACTTTTGTCATAAGTAAGACTGTTAGCGCTCTAGTTGTTCTTTAGAACACTCTGGGACATTCTGTCATTGGGCTATACTTGGGGTACATCTGGGTGATATTTGGGCTACATTTAGGCTCTTTTGTCTCTGGTGGCCATCTTGCGAGACTATGTCAGAATTTTTTAATGAAATTGAAGAGGGTTTGAGAAGTCACTCAAAATGTGCCCTAATTTTTCTTTCTGCAGCACTAATCATAATTCATATGGCAAAATATACCCCCTCATTTTGTTCCTTTTTAAATTAAATGTTTTAAGAGTTACCACTTTATTCCAATCAAGATGGCTTCAGGTGTGCCATACCTTTGTAATAAGTAGGACTGTTAGCGCTCTAGTTGTTCTTTAGAACACTCTGGGACATTCTGTCATTGGGCTATACTTGGGCTACATCTGGGTGATATTTGGGCTACATTTGGGCTCTTTTGTCTCTGGTGGCCATTTTGGGAGACTGCATGTCAGAATTTTTTAATGAAATAGAAGAGGATTTGAAAAGTCACTCAAAATGTGCCCTAATTTTTCTTTCTGCAGCACTAATAATAACTTCTATTGCATAATATACCCCCTCATTTTGTTCCTTTTTAAATTAAATGTCTTAAGAGTTACCACTTTATTCCCATCACGATGGCTCCAGGTGTGCTATACCTTTGTAATAAGTAGGACTGTTAGCGCTCTAGTTGTTCTTTAGAACACTCTGGGACATTCTGTCATTGGGCTATACTTGGGCTACATCTGGGTGATATTTGGGCTACATTTGGGCTCTTTTGTCTCTGGTGGCCATTTTGGGAGACTGCATGTCAGAATGTTTTAATGAAATAGAAAAGGATTTGAGAAGTCACTCAAAATGTGCCCTAATTTTTCATTCTGCAGCACTAATCATACTTTCTATGGCAAAATATACCCCCTCATGTTGTTTCTTTTTAAATTAAATGTTTTAAGAGTTACCACTTTATTCCAATCAAGATGGCTTCAGGTGTGCCATACCTTTGTAATAAGTAGGACTGTTAGCGCTCTAGTTGTTCTTTAGAACACTCTGGGACATTCTGTCATTGGGCTATACTTGGGCTACATCTGGGTGATATTTGGGCTACATTTGGGCTCTTTTGTCTCTGGTGGCCATTTTGGGAGACTGCATGTCAGAATGTTTTAATGAAATAGAAAAGGATTTGAGAAGTCACTCAAAATGTGCCCTAATTTTTCATTCTGCAGCACTAATCATACTTTCTATGGCAAAATATACCCCCTCATGTTGTTTCTTTTTAAATTAAATGTTTTAAGAGTTACCACTTTATTCCAATCAAGATGGTTTCAGGTGTGCCATACCTTTGTAATAAGTAGGACTGTTAGCGCTCTAGTTGTTCTTTAGAACACTCTAGGAGGCTGCAGTAGAACACAAAGGAATCAACTGACAGTCTCTGTCCTTGTTGGATGTACATGTTTTACTGAGAATGTCAGACTTCATTTTCACATGACTGAGAAAGATAATGTGAATTTACAGAAAATATGCTTTCAGTTTAGCTTATAGATCCCCTTCCAAACCACTGTGGGAAAATCATGAGATATTAGTTTTCTTTCAAACAATATTCATGATATCACAGCAGAAGGTTTTTTCACATGGTAAAATCACCTTAGAACCCACCACAATTCCTAAAACGAGTATGGTACCATCAACAAATGATTTATAATGTAACTAAAGTCCTAAAACCCTCTATTAACTACAATGCTTTTTAATGAGGTGCTATCATGTATATTGGTCCCAAGATGGCTGCCAACACTTCTTGGATGAAGTGCTGACAGCCAATCAGATCAGATGTGTGGTTAGGCTCCGCCCAGATATATATATTTTTTTGAACCTAAATTACTCAAAATCCACTGGAGCACATATATTGAGACCTAGCAAAGGCACATCAGGCTAACAGTCCCTACAATTTTGCCAAGTTTCGTGCAAATCCATTCAGCCGTTCGAGCTAAAAGTGAGGCCAACCGCCCTATGGAAATTAACATGGGAAAAATGCGTTTTGGGACCCCCCTTTTTTCTCGGCCCCCCCTTGATGAAACCCCCCCAAATTGTCAGGGGCTGCTCAGAAACAAAATGTTCCATTTTCCTGAAAATTTCAGCCAATTCCGTCCACAAACGCCAAAGTTATTAGACATAGAATTTTCAAAAATCCCATAGAGAAAAAATCCTAACTATATATACCTACTGGCGACCGCCAGTAGGTAATATGTATATATATATATATATATATATATATATATATATATATATATATATATATATATATATATATATAACCTACTGGCGATAGCCAGTAGGCATATATAGTTAGGATTATTTCTCTATGGACCTTTTGAAAATTCTATGTCTAATAACTTTGGCGTTTGTGGACGGAATCGGCTGTAATTTTCAGGAAAATGGCACATTTTGTTTCTGAGCAGCCCCTGAACATTTGGGGGGGGGTTCGTCAAGGGGGGGCCGAGAAAAAAGGGGGGTCCCAAAACGCGTTTTTCCCATGTTAATTTCCATAGGGCGTTTGGCCTCACTTTTAGCTCGAACGGCTGAATGGATTTGCACGAAACTTGGCAAAATTGTAGGGACTGTTAGCCCGATGTGCCTTTGCTGGGTCTCAATATATGTGCTCCAGTGGATTTTGAGAAATTAATGTTTAAAAAAATTTATATATCTGTGACAGCGTCCCAGATAGCGCTCCAGATCGCGTACTTTTCGCGTCACGGAGCTTTGCGAAGAGATGCTGATTGGCTCTCCGGTGTCTGTCAACATTCTAAACAGTCCGGAGCGGCCGCCATCTTGTCTCTCGGCAGGATCGAGAGACAAGAAGAGGTGAAAAACGAAGGGGGAATTTAATGAAAGGGGGCAAGGTAGACCCCTCTTGACCCCCTAGGAATGATGTTAGGGTTATTAAAAGGTCCCGTGGGGAAAATTAAAAAAATTTGATTTTTCACGGTAGAAGCGCTTCTCGGTTCGCAAATTAACGGCTGAATGGATTTGCACGAAACTTGGCAAAATTATAGGGACTGTTAGCCCGATGTGCCTTTGCTGGGTCTCAATATATGTGCTCCAGTGGATTTTGAGAAATTAACGTTTAAAAAACAGGTATATCTGTGACAGCGTCCCAGATAGCGCTCCAGATCGCGTACTTTTCGCGTAACGGAGCTTTGCGTAGCGAAGCTGATTGGCTCTCCGGTGTCTGTCAACATTCTAAACAGTCCGGTGCGGCCGCCATCTTGTCTGTCGGTAGGATCGAGAGACAAGAGGAGGAGAAAAACGATGGGGGAATTTAATGAAAGGGGGCTAGGTAGACCTCTCTTGACCCCCTAGGAATGATGTTGGGGTTATTAAAGGGTCCCGTGGGGCAAATAATAAAAATTTGATTTTTCGCGGTAGAAGCGCTTCTCGGTTCACAAACTGGTAGCGAAACGTGAAATCGCCATTTTGTGTTTCGATTTCATTAAATTACTAGGTATAAGGGGGTACGGGAGACGTATCCTGACCCCTTTTGTTTTCTGAGGGTGGCTGAGGAGGCTCATATATGTTGATACATGTCTTCCAGCGGCTGTGCGTGAGCGTTTTTTTGTTGTTGTTGCGTGACGTCTGTTAACGTTCGATTCGATGGAAATCAGGAACTGTTGACCGCCATTTTGTCACTGCGAGTAAATATTTTGTTTTAAATAATTGTTATAAATTAATCCTTATTGATAAACATTGTCTGCGCCATCTTGTCTTTTTTGCAATGCCACACTTTTGTTGAGCACGGCAGCCATTTTAGATGCCTTGACCAGACCCACTCTCTGCACGCCGCCGATCCTCAGCATGGCTCCTCACCCTCGCAAGCATCTCCCCCACGCACTGGTCACCCCCTCTCTCTCTCTCATGCATATGCCAGAAACCTCCTCCCATGTGCGCTGCTCTTCCCTGAGAATCACACCCTGTGCCCGCCCGACACCACCCTTTCACCCTATTCACTACCGCACCCTCTGACACTCTTCTTCCTCTGTGTCCAATTGTTCAGGCCGGTCCCAGGCTATCACCTAGCCCTGCAGATGTAGTTTATGGCCCCAGCTGTAGAGAATCACCCCTCTTCAAAGGAGTTACAGTAGATCTGTCACACCACATGCGTTCCTACTATCTGATAACCATCCTGTATTGTGCTTGGGTAGGGGATTCTCACTGTGAGGGTGTGTGGGACCGAGCCTGAAGCGGAAGATTCCAGGGATGCCTCTTTGTACATCAAAGTTTTTACAATTATGTGTCACATTATAAATATATAGTACTCCAACAAAGTAGGATTATAACACTTTAATAACTTTTAAATATATAGAACGCAAATTAAACAGTAAATACATTTAAACATTTTTTTGAAAAAAGAAGCAACAATGGTCAGTAGCTGTGTTTTGTGCGAATAGTCCCAAGGCAGCACAACGTGCTGAGTTCTGGAGGGCACCCAGGTGATGTTACCTGGGTGCCGCACTGGTTTCTGGTATCCTACAATGCAGCTCCGAAAAACGGCGTGGGGCGTCCCGGGGGGTGCGCGGGGAGGCCTCGTCAGTAGCGGTCTGTTGTGCGAATAGTCCCAAGGCAGCAGAACGCGCTCAGATGTGGATGGCACCCAGGTGATGTCCAGTAAGTTGTCGCACTGGTTTTGGCATCCTTCAATGCTGCTCCGAAAAACGGCGTGGGGCGCCCCGGGGGGGTGGGGGGGGAGGCGGCGTGAACGGGTCTCCCCAGGTGGAGGCTCGTCGGCTGTACTGGGGCGCCCCTTTACCGTTTCAGTTGCCATTCCGCCCGCTTTTGCTACACTGTGCCTCATCCGCCATTCAGCTGTTTTTCGCCCGCTCTTGCGGCTACAGCGTCTCGCTCACCATGTAGTTGAGTTGCGCCCACTCTTGCGGTGCAGCGATAGGCGGCTGCCACAGGACTCTTAAAATGGCGGACGGCTCTTCGGATTTGGGCCTGGTCCACTAACATGGCCCTGGGACACCTTGGAACTCGGACGTCCCCTGAGCCTTGAAGATTTTACAAAAGTCTTGGGGGCTCCCGACTCCTGCAAGCTTCCGGTGGGGAGCGGCTGCCATGATTGCTCGCGGAATGACCACGACGGAGCCACGAGATGGTGGTGCTCTCAGGCTGACGCCAGCTTTAGTCTGAAACATCTAGAAACAAGGTGGGGCTTTCATCGTTTGGGAAAAAAAAATGTTCTAATCCAATGAAAAGTGATATTTTTAGGCCATATGATCAAGCCTTCCATCATTAGGAAACCAAAAGTAAAATGAACCAATGAAAAGTTTTATAAAGAAGTCACATGACCTGTTATGCTTATGTTACGCGCTGCTATAAAAAGCGTAGAAAATCCGTTGGCACGTGAGGCGGCGTCAGTAGCGGACCGATGTGCGAATAGGCCGAAGGCAGCACAACGCGCCGAGATCCGGATGGCACCGAGGTAGTGTCCAGCAAGTTGCACTGGTGTGGCCATCCTACAATGCTGCGCCGAAAGTCGGCGTGGGGTGCCTGGGGGGGGGAGGTGGCGCAAACTGGCCTCTCTCGCCTCCCCAGGTGGAGGCACCTGATGTGCAGTGCGGCGCCCCTTATCTTTTCACTCGCCGTCCAGCAGAGTTGCGCCCGCACTTGCTGCTACAGTAGGCCGAAGGCAGCACAACGCGCCAAGATCCGGATGGCACGAGGTGGTGTCCAGCAAATTGCCGCACTGGTGTGGCCATCCTACAATGCTGCGCCGAAATTCGGCGTGGGGCGCCCCGTTGGCCTGTGAGGTCGCGTCAGTCAGTGGGGGCTGTTTGAGAAAGCAATGTGATGCTGTGCGTCGCCCCCAAGATGGAGGCTCCTCGGCTGCAGTGGGGCGCCCCTTGGTATTTCACTCGCTATCCAGCTGAGTTGCGTCCGCACTTGCGGCTACAGTAGGCCGAAGGAAGCACAACGCGCCGAGATCTGGATGGCACCGAGGTGGTGTCTAGCAAGTTGCCGCACTGGTGTGGCCATCCTACAATGCTGCGCCGAAAGTCCCATGGTCCGGCGGAACTTTTTTCCTTTTCCTTTCTGCATCTTGTCCCACAATCCGTTTAACCTTTAGACACGACCAGGTCCCTGAATGTGTGCAGGGGGACGCTATTGATTGAATCAAAATGGCGGCTTCACACAAAGCTGACTCAAGCGTTGCTGGTGATGCTATACAGACAAAAAATGGTTTTCAGTTTGTACATTCTTCAGGATTTTTCCATCCAAGTCTGCTTGAGAGTTTGTAGAACAATGGCTTTAGATCTTGCCCTCCCCTCTTTTGACTGTTGGTCTTGTTGCCTATCTCTTCTGTTGTCCTTTAACTGAACCTTTTTTGACTGCCGGAAAGGGGTTCTGGTCCGACCGCTGGTTGGTGGAGATATTTTGACTATATCCTGGACCTGCCCGGCCTCGCCCAAAATGGCGCTGGTATAAATGGGACTCGTAACTTCTTGTTGTGTACTGGTTGCACAACCTTGATATCACGAGATACGTATGCAGTTTTGAAGCACATGGCGGGCGGGAATGAGAATTGATTGAATATTTCGACATCCCTATTGATATTAAGTTCTGATGTGTTATTGATTACTGTACTATTGAAAGTTCGAATTAACGTCACCCATGGTACTTGCCCGCAAATGTATATCTAGATAATTTTATTGTAAGTGGCCCTTCGTATTTTAATTACAAAATGTACGTCCACCGATTCCGCAACTGTTAGACACCTTAGTTCTTGCAACCTAATGGCCCGCTCGTTGCGTTCCTCTACAGTGTAAATGTCTCCTCATCATATACAATTCCAGTTTGCTCCGTGGCCGGCCCACGTGGTTATAGGCCCGTATTTGTATACTGACATTTTCACAATAAAGGTTTTTAAAACAAAACATGGTAGTAGTATTTACATTGGTAAAGTTTTTAATTTTAGTTTCTGTTTTCGAATCAGTAAAAGGCAAGTGAAATAAAGCAGTCCAATTACATGACGGATAAAAGGTATAATACGCAGGAACGCAGTAAAGATAAATGGTCAAGGGCTGTTGTGTTTTTTACTCCTGCAACATAAAGTGATCGATAAGAATCTGATATTCAGGCGTATCGGCGACTAAGACAGCAGGCCGAGCATCTTTTGCTCAACGGCTCCGTCATGGGACGAAGAAACGCCCTTTTGCTAGAAAAAGGAATATATTTTACTTGCAGGACAGTTGTAAATTTTCCGGGAAAATACATTAGCCTGGAACATTATAACATATATGTTTAAGAAAAAACAATGTTCGAAAGCAATAAAAAGCGTAATTTTTAGGTCATATGACCAAGCCTTTCATCATTAGTATAACAAAAGTAAAATGAACCAATGAAAAGTTTTATTAACAAGTCACATGACCTGTTATGCTTACGTTACGCGCTGCGCGCCGCGCCCTGGATCGCTTCCGGAAAGCTGCGCTTCGCGCACTGGAGTACTTCCGGGTGCGCTAACGCGGCGTGTCATATAACGCATTACGCAACAACGTAGGTCCAGAATATAGTCAAAATGTCTCCACCAACCAGCGGTCGGAACACAACCCCTTTCAGCAGTCTAAAAAGTTCTGTTAAATGACAACAGAAGGGACAGGCAACAAGAACCATCAGTCAAAGAGGGGAGGGCAAGTTCTTCCCTACCGGGTCACGTTGGGGCGCTACCGGAACTGATCGAATTGGTAGTCTACAGTTTTTCTGGATGTTTCAGACTGAAGCTGGCGTTAGCATGAGAGCACCACCATCTCGTATCTCAGTCGTGGCCATTCCACGAGCAATCATGGCAGCCGCTCCCCACCAGAAGCCTGCGGGAGTCGGGGGCCCCCAAGACTTTTGTAGAATCTTCAAGGCTCAGTGGACGCTTTCGAGAATGGGGCCCAAGCCCTAGCAGACAAGCGTCCGAGTTCCAAGGTGTCCCATGGCCATTTTAGTGGACCACGCCCAAATCTGAAGTGGCGGCCGCCATTTTGAGAGTCCTGTGGCAGCCGCCTATAGTTGCATCGCAAGAGCGGGAGCAACTCAACTACATGGTGTGCGAGACGCTGTAGTCGCAAGAGCGGGCAGTAAACAGCTGAATGGCGGAAGAGGCACAGTGTAGCAAAAGCGGGCGGAATGGCAACTGAAACGGTAAAGGGGCGCCCCACTACAGCGTGTCTTCAGGTCAAACGGATTGTGGGATAAGGTCCAGAATGGAAGAGTCATCAAAAGGCAAAAAGTTCCGCCGGACCCCGGGAGCCGGCCGCCTATGTTGGGGGCGATCTTAGGCCACGCCAGGGCAACACGACTTGGGGAGGGGGCAGAAGTCAAGCGCACCCTCCCAGTCCGCGCCACCACACCGTATGTTGAAAATCTGAAGCCATCGTTCTACAAACTCTCAACCAGCCTTGGATGAAAAATCTTGAAGAATGTACAAACTGAAAACCAGTTTTTGTTTGCATAGCATCAGCAGCAACGCTTGCTATCAGAATGCATGAGTTTCATGCTCGATCGATTGAGCTAGCCGGATCAGGCAACAAAAAGTATAAAATAGTTATGTAAATAGTTATTTAATAAAATGTTTTACCCTGTTACTTTGCTGGTGTGTTGTATATATTTATAATATTTGCATAGAGTTTATCGTTATTTTGGGCGGGGTGGGTGGCGGAGCCGAGCTGTCTTGCAGCCATCATGGTGTGGAGCTCAGTTCATCTCACTAGTTTCGTATTTCTCATGAAGGGTTGTTCCTAATGTTTCTATTTTAGCGAGGTCAAAAAGAGATCCCATTAGTGGCCTACTGATTTTGCTCGATTATTTTTTTTTTTTAACACGATTTTTCACTATCTGAAAAGACTAAACAGAGTATTGCGGCTTTGTGCTTGTTAGTAAATAGAGAATGAACCAAAGAGAATACATTCTAAAATAGTAAATGCTTGGATAACAATCAATCAAATGGAGAGACAAGCAGGCACGACGGATTACAACGGGGGCAAAGGCCTGCGTTAACTACCCTTCACTATCTGCAAAGAGAGAGTACTTCTAAGAGAAAAGAGGGGGGGGGGGCAGCGTTTAAAGCACATCAGCGTGCATAAACACGAAAATGTTTTTACCTATCACGTACTTGACATTTGACAGCTTTTGATATTTGTTATTAAAAAACCATTGAAATTCAATGAAAAAACCATAGGTTTTAGCCCATATATAGTTAGGGATTAGCATTTTCAAAACCTTATTTTACTCGCATAAAACCATTGAAATTCGCATATATAGTTAGATGCGCTAACTATATATCGCGCACCCGCAATCCACTGCTGATGATGTCACATATTACATCATTCATGACATGCTCAGTGACATCACTGATGACATCACTGATGACATCTCAAATGACATCACTGATGACATCACTGATGACATCTCAAATGACATCACTGATGACATCACTGATGACATCTCAAATGACATCACTGATGACATCACTGACGACAACATCCAGTGACTGTATGTTTCTGTAAAGTTAAAATATGTCTTACATATTGAAGAATGAGTGGATGTATAAGTGTCTGGATGAAGGATTTAGTAGGTGCTTTTCTGACTGTATGAGTGGATGATTAAATGTGTCTCACTGAGTGAATGGGTTAGTGACTAAACTGTCTTAATTTGTGCATCATTATGTCTGTTGTTCTGTAAACTGCTGCATGTGTTGATCAGTAGCTATATGAGTAACTATATGGGTTATTGATTGGTTGCCCAAGTATTTGTATGGGAGACTGAGTGTGTGTGGGTGGCTGGGAGGTGTATGACTCTGTGCATAGATGTGTGAGCAGTTGATTCACTAGATGTATGGGTTCAAAAGTGCATGTGGAAACAGCTGTATGGGCGGTTGACTGTGTGCATGAGTGTATTGGTGAGTGAATGGATATCTCAGTGCTACATGTCAAAGCAAGTACATATGTAAAACACAGTACATGTGAGAGTTGACATATATAAATTACTGTGCATAAGAGCCAGTGAATGTGTGAGTGGCTGTATGGATCATTGTGAACTTGTATCAGGGATTGTATAAGAGAGTAAATATGTGTTAGTATATGTTTGAATAAGTAAGGTGTGTATAACTGTATAGTAGAGGAAATGGAGGTGTGATTGATTCTTTGCATGACTGACTAGGTGTGTGAGTAACTCCATGGATGAGTGACAGTCTGTGAGTGTCTGTTTACACTGAGTGTATCTAAGGTTATATTAGAGTCTGAAGAGGTTCATCGTATTATCACATGAATGATGTCATTAGTGATGTGCTCAGTGATGTCAAATGAGATGTCATCAGTGATGTCATTTGAGATGTCTTCAGTGATGTCATCAGTGATGTCATCAGTGATATCATCAGTGATGTCATTTGAGATGTCATCAGTGATGTCATCAGTGATGTCATTTGAGATGTCATCAGTGATGTCATCGGTGATGTCACTGAGCATGTCATGAATGATGTAATATGTGACATCATCAGCAGTGGATTGCAGGTGCGCGATATATAGTTAGCGCATCTAACTATATATGCGAATTTCAATGGTTTTATGCGAGTAAAATAAGGTTTTGAAAATGCTAATCCCTAACTATATATGGGCTAAAACCTATGGTTTTTTCATTGAATATATATATATATATATATATATATATATATATATATAGGATTACATCAATGCATTTCTGTAGACACAGCTACCTTGATCATCATGATCACAGTAGCTGTGTCTACCGCAACACTTTGATGTAATCTTCAGCCAGAAATAAATCGGTATTTTACAAAAGCGACCTGAGTGCTGTGCTCCTTCAAGGATTTAGTAGGAGACTCTCTGTAATCGCAAGATGAGTTGGTAAATTGTCACCACACAGGTAATGCTGACGCTCTGGAAGCAAGCTGACATCCGCTGTTCTGTTTGGTTTCAGGGATGTTATAGTTAGAAATTAGCATTTAAAAAAACTTTAGAAATTCACTGAAAAAAACAAAGGTTACAGGGACATTATAGTTAGGCTGACATTTCACTCGCACATAGCCAGAGAAATTCAGCTTGCGCCCCCCGCAATGCACTACTGAGGATGTCACATATTACATCACTCATGACATGGTCAGTGACATCACTGATGAAATCTCAAATGACATCACTGATGACAGCACAGATTGATAAAAAGTGTTTTGGGACCCACCCTTTTGCTTGGCCCCATGTGAGGAATTACCCCGAAACTTTCAACACTGCAGCTGAAGTGAACGAACCATTAGTTTTGAAAATGTTGCAAAGATTCATCAAACAATAGTGCCTACAAATCACACAGGAGTATGATTTGTTTCTTTTAATGAGTTTTAACATTTCAGTTTTATTTGCCCATTATTTGGGGATATCTTTCAATTTTTTTTTGCTTTTGTTTGTAAATAATTCCACTTTTTCGATGAAAGCATTTTATTTTATTTCACTCATCATAACAGTGTCTTTTTCTTCTTCAATTCAAGTCAAGTAATGGATAAATTGTGTTTGTCTGTCAAGGGCTGCATCATTTTGGTACAGGGCTGGTGGCCTCCTTTACATTTAGGAAGCACATCCTAGTTAGATAGATAGTTTTTTCACTGCTCATTGATGTTATGTCAAAGCAGACAATAAACGCAGTTTGAAAAGCGTGTTGATGATACCTGTTTGGAATGCCAGCCGGCCATTACCACAGTTTAATCTTCCTGCTGTCAACAGCCTCACACAAATGACTTCAAAATGGACGCACATTACTAAAAAAATAATAAAAGTAACAACAGCCAATAACTGCTGTGAGCAGCTTATGTGGCAAGAGATTTGTCCCATATTAGGCGCCAGTGGCGCGTCCTGTCTTGGTGTTTTTGTTGTATATTGTTATGCCTTTTCCCAATTGTTAATGAAGCCATTTCACCCTCTTTGTCTTGCTGTTCCCTCACGTTTTTGTCTCTTTCTGTCTCTCTCACGTATGCCCACTCCCTTGTTCTTTCTGTCTCATTCTCTCGCACACTTTTTCTAATATTTTTATTCTGCAGAACTTAGCAACGCCTGCCAGCCGCAGAATACAAAGATTACTAAAAATCCCATTCCCAGCCAGTCTCTGCCTGTTCCCCACTTGTCCTTTAAAGGCATGCCGAATACGGTTAGATGCAATTAGATTTCTGTAACTTATCAATCTAAATTTCTGTCCTACCAGCGCTCCCTGCCAGCTCTACTTCGCACTGCAATCACCAAAAGAGAGCCGTCTGCATGTCCGAAAAGCAGCCACTTCAAAAGAAACTGCCACTTACTGAAATAAAAATTGGCCACACAAACTCCTCACCACTGTGGTGTACCTTCACAGTAAGATATGCTCTGCATAATGTCTGCTATTATTGCCCCTAGTTTGTAATCAGCCCCAAAATAAATCAGGTAGCAAGTTGCAATACAACTATAAACTAACTGGAGCTTTTCACTCACAAATGGATGAATGTCTGTTCTTATTTTATCATACATATTTTAGCATTCTAATACGTTGTTGTTAGATCTGGGGGTCTCTAATTGGCAGAGGTAGGTACCTTTGACCAAATAGGGACCCTTGCGACTAGTCAGGGTAAGGGGGTACACTCCTAAAACAACCCCTCCTCACCGTGGAGAAGTGTGGCTCAGGTGTTAGAGGCGGCAGACCCGGAAGCTGAGATCGGCCCTGGACTAGGGTTCAATTCCCCGCCTCGGCGGGTCTTGGGCTCAAAAATTCCACTGACTCGATAATTCTCGCTCCGGTGCCTTCTCGACTCACGGGTTCACACTCTGCGACTCTGGGCAATAGCTTGCTTAATCTCCACAACGGCCCCTCGCAGCGGGATGCCTGGCTTTCACCTTGTGGATACCCTGCCGGGGTTATCTCACAGGGGAATACCCGGACGGGTTCCCTAAGCAAGCGCCGGGAAACCCTTTGTGGGTAGCTGTGTGCTATATAAGCTCAAATACATTTACATTTACATTTACCCCCTTGGTAGCTTGGCACGAACAGGCAGGGTTATCTTGTCATGGAGATGGGCTTTGCCTTTACACTGTGTTAAGTTAGCATGAGCTTATTAGAAGTTTAAACTCAATTTTTCCTTTCTGCTGCTTTTGCACACGGCACATAATATTATAAATGTTTAGAGTCTAGTAGAATGTTTTGCTTCACACAAGAATAATATGTTTTTCTATTGTATCAGCTTTGCTTGGTAAGCTATGTCTGAACAGTGAGTGCCAAGGCCTTCAAGGTTATTTCAAGACAGTGGCTGTTGTTTGGTCTGATCAGCGCTCGTCCTAGACATAACACATATGCAGCTGTGGCCACCTCTGATTTTGGCGCGTTTAATAATGCACTGCGCAGAGCATGCAAACACACTTGGAGAATATTTACATGCAGAGAGCTAGTGTAGAAAATGATGTGATACCTTTCTACTAGGACCAGAGGTATGAGGCCGTCCTTGTAAACCCAAAGAGACCTTCTGTAGATGTAATATAATATACTAGCAAGGGAGGGTAAGGCTGAGATGTAATTTAGCCTTTTTCCCTTTAGCATTTTAACATGCTTTCTCCCTTTGCATTCTATGGAATAGTACTTATGCTGATAACCTTGTTGCTTATAATATGTTTGCTTGTATTAGCTAAGATACTGCGCTTGAGAACACGGCACTAGAAATAAAAATTTCAAACTTGCACGTGTCTTCATTTACTCCTCGTTTTGGACTAGTATGATAGTATAAAGAAAGAGTGTTTATGTGTTCCACGTTACCTGAGGTATTCTAAGTTCATGTTCTAGGTTGTCTAATCATTGGGGTATGGAAGAACCAATGACACACTGATTGCTAGTGTGGTAGGGGATTTTGGATACTAAGGTGAGTTTTTGCCACACCCTAATTCACTGAGGTTCCAAGTCTCTATGCACAGTTCTGTGTAGGAGCTGAATCCCTGCGACAATCTCAGAGGCAGTGTGGAAAGCATTGTGAACACATACAGTAACCCAGTGACAACACTACAGATGGACATCACACAAGTTTTAGTATAAAAATAAGTATTTTTATATAGATTTAACACAAGACCACAAACAACAAAAATCCACAATACTATACTTTAAAAATTGTAGAAATAGCTTAGTTCTCTTTAGATGGTAAATGCGATACTTTAAGTTTAATGTAACTTTGGATGCGCAACGCTATACAGTGAAAGTGTTGCAGGGAAGGTGATGCGTCGGTTCCTTACACGCAAGAACGGTGATGCATTGGTTCCCTACTGCTGCGTAGGGGACGGCGATGCGTCATTCTTCTTTGCATGTGGAGGTGATGCGTCGGTTTCTTACTGCACTTCCGTGGTGATGCGACCCGCATCGCCATGATGGCGTCACGCTTTTTGTTCATGAGTCACGCTTCCAGCTCCTTGCGACACACAGTTCCTCAGAAGGTCCAGCACAACAGCAGGCACTTCAAAAGAACTCTGGGAAGCTGGTTGGTGAAGTATGTTATCCCTGAGACTTCAGCAGGAGGCAAGCTCTATCACAAGTCCTTGGAGATCCTTTACAAGTTGATGAAAGTAACACAAAGTTCCTTTCCCTTTTCTTTGGCAGTCAGGTGACCACTGCAGGCCAATCCCTCAAACAGCACTCAGTTTCTCTCTGGTTCCTCTCCTCAGCAAAGGTTCTTCTTGTTTCCCAAAATTGATCTAAAGATCTTGGGTCTGGTTCCCAATATTTATACTAGCAAATTGTTTGTCCTGAAATGAAATGAAATGAAATGAAATGAAAAGGATTTATAAAGTGCATGGCTGCTCTTCTGAAGGCAGCGGGTCCTGTACTCAGTCCAAACCAGTTCTGTGCAGTTCTGGAGCACTTTGTTGATAAGACTCCTTCTTTTCTTTGACAGTGAGGATCAGGGACATCAGACGCACCACAGGAGGTTGAGTCAGCATTGTGGAAGGCAGGCACAACCCTATTCAGGTCCCAGGTGCAACTCCTCCCACCCATCTTCAGGCAGATAGCTCTATTCAGCCCTGTGCTGACTCACCCTGTCTCCTGGAATCCCCCAGCCCCTGTCATTCAAACTCCAGACAAGGAATACACAACCTAGCAGAGGCAGAATTTGACAGTTAGGAAACAAAATACCTACTTTCTAAAAGTGGTATTTTCAAACACAGAATGTTAAAACCAACTTCACTAAAATATATATTTTATCATTCTGAGTTCAGGCATACTAAACTCGAATTTCTACCTTGTTCCCTGAGGCAGTTAGGATTATAAGATGTTATGATCAAACTGCCCATTCTGGCCCATGGGGAACAGGTAGCCTTGCAATAGTGAAAAACGAAAATGGCTGTAATTCACTATCAGGACATGCCACACACATCAGGGCATGTCCTACCTTTTACCTACAATGCACCCTGTCCTTGGGCCTACCAAAGGGGTGACTAATATGCAGAAATGAGAAGGTTTAGGGAGTGGCCAGTGGGCGCACTTGCCCAGTCAACATGGCAGTACAAGACTGCACACAGGCTCTGCACTGGCAGACCTGAGACACACATTACAGGCTGCTTCTGGAAAGGGGCGACCATTCGGTCCCCCCGAACGTATGGTGGAGTACCACGATCCCCCCGAGAAGCCATCTTGGGCGGGAGGCGAGTCTCGGCTGGTATGCCCGAAGCGGCGTAGCCGGGGCGCGCCTTTTCCCGCCCTGGAGTGGGTTGTCCTAGACACTGACGCGACCGGCCACGCCCTCGGAGGCAGGCGGGGGCGGGTTGACGCCCGCCCTGAAGACGGATAAAAGGAGCAACAAGCCAAGAAAGCTTCCTCTTGTTCCTGTGCTCTGAAGCTGCACCTCCCCGCTGCACGTGAGCTCGAGACGGAACGAAGAGCCAATTTTGAGCGTTGTAAATCTTTCTTTTGTCTTACAGATACTCCGTCTGAGAATGCCCAAGAAAGTCGGAAAGCGGGTCGGTACCGATCAGATGCTCCGTATGCTCATGAAGGAGATAGCCGACTTGTAGAAGCAGATGGCGGCTAAGGACGGGGAGGGAGGACCGAAACGGCCTTTGCCGGGAGTAGTCCCCAGAGGAAGAGGCAAGAGGTCCAGAAGGGGGGCACTTGGGGGGGAAACCCCGGTTCCCGATATCCCACTTGAAGAGCCAACCCCGGTGCCGAAGGAGGGGAATCCGATTCCCGTGGTGGTCACTTCCGTGACCGGGGAAGATATGCCTCCCGAGTTAGCGGCACAATTGGCAGCGTGGTTGGGAAAGGATAGCGAGGGCGCCACGGCTGACGACGCCCGGGTATTAATGAGACAGCTGCGGGAAACTAGGGAGGCTGCAAAGGCACCATCGTCTGTTACCCCGCCGGTTCCGGGGGCGGAAAATGCAACAGGCCCAGGTTCGGCGGCAAATGCAGCTTCTGGTTCAGGTAAGCGGCCATTGCCGATTGCGGGGGAGGGGGCTGTACCTTCACGAAGGGAGAAGGTGGCTCAGCATGTTGCACTGGAAATTAAGGAAAAGATTTGGGCGGATAAGTATGTAAACATTTTTTCTTTGCTTACCAACCATTATGAGATGGAGCATGTTAAGAGCCAAAAGGAGCTCATGCATCCGAGTGTTTGGCGCGCCAAAATGGCCGCCTTTAAGATTGACGAAAACATTGGTACTTGGGGCAGAGCGTGGGGCATTTTTACCTCCATCATGGGTGAGCGTAGGCCCGAGTTGCTGACCGAGTTGCCTATTTATCAGTCACGAATCATGGAGTATTCCGTAGCGTATGGGGGTAATCAGTGGTTCTGCTATGATAATATTTTTAGAAAAGCGAAAGAACACAACCCAATCCTGACTTGGGATTGTTACGACTCTGTTTCATGGCAAAAAATGGAGAGTACAGGAATGTTGAAAGTACCATTGGTTGGAAGTAGCGGGGGTGAATCCTCCCGCCAATACTCTGGGACACCCTTTCGATCGGGTGCAGGTAACGAATATCACTCAAAACCGAGTGGCAATGCAGGTAAAAGCGGGATTTGTTGGAATTTTAACAGAGGAAAATGTACGAGGCCCCAGGGGTCATGCAAGTTCAAACATGAATGTGGGGGGTGTGGGCAGCCATCCCATCCTGAGTCCATGTGCAGAGCCAAAACGGGTGATAACGGTGGTAGGGGAAGCGCCAAACAGGTCTGAAATAGTCCGAGGGGCGCCTTTACCTACTCCGATTGATACCATGGCAATGATTCCTTGGCTCAACGAATACCCGGATCATGCTTCTGCTGGGGTGTTGCGAAACGGGTTTTCATATGGTTTCCGCATCCCAGTGGGGGATTTTCAGGGTGTAGCAAGATGTAAGAACCAACTGTCGGTCTTGCAGCATACGACCGTGGTACAGGTAAAGATTGGGAAGGAGGTTACTCGAGGTCGAGTCGCCGGTCCATTTGATGTGCCACCGGTTGCAAATTTTGTTTGTTCCCCTTTAGGGGTGGTCCCCAAGAAGGACCCGGGTGAGTTTCGGCTGATACATAACTTGTCGGCCCCACGTGGTCTTTCCGTGAATGATGCGATAGACCCGGAAATGTGTTCGGTGCGGTACGCATCTTTCGATGGGGCCGTCGCCATGTTGAATCGCCTGGGGCCCGGGGCGCTGATGGCAAAATCAGATATTGAGTCAGCGTTCCGGTTGCTCCCGGTACACCCAGACGATCAGCGTCTCCTTGGTTTCTTGTTTCAGGGTCGCTATTACATGGATAGATGTATGCCAATGGGATGCTCTATATCTTGTGCCTATTTCGAAAAGTTCAGTTGTTTTTTGCAATGGGTCTTCACAAAGAAGACGGGTTTTCAACATGTTATGCATTATCTCGATGACTTCCTGTTTCTGGGGGCAGCCGGGGATCCAGAATGTGGACAGGCTTTGAATGAATTTAGTGTCTTAATGAATCATTTTGGTGTACCATTGGCGCCAGGTAAGACTGTGGGTCCCTCGACTTGCCTCGAGTTTCTGGGGATTGAGCTCGACTCGAGGGAAGGTTGTTTTCGTTTACCAAAAGAAAAAGTGTTAAAATTCAGGGCATCCCTTGAGACGTGTATTAGTGAGGCTAAGGAAAAACTGCATCAATTGCAACAAATGGTGGGCCAGTTGAATTTTGCCCTGAGAATAATGCCGATGGCCCGCCCCTTTTCCCGCTCGATCGCCCAGGCCATGGTCGGCCTGAAGGAGGGTCATCATCGCACGAGGCTCTCGGCAGAGGTTCGCCAGGACATGCGCATTTGGTTGGCATTTCTGGCGGATTTCAATGGTCGAATTGTCTGGAACAAACCGGCGGTGTCCTCCGAGGAGCTGGGGCTGTGGACAGATTCGGCAGGAAGTATTGGTTTTGGTGCCATATTCGACACTCGATGGTCGGCTCAAAAATGGCCGACATGGTGGCACGAGTGCGGGCTGACAAGTAACATTGCTTTTCTTGAACTTTTCCCTATTCTGGTGGCCCTGAAAACTTGGCCCAAAGGGGTTCAGAGATCACTCTGTGGTGTTCTGGTCTGATAACATGACCGTGGTTGAGTGTATCAATAGTCAGGCAGCACGATGCAAATGGATTCTGAGACTGCTCAAAGAAATTGTGTTATTGTGTATGCAATTGAATGTGCTATTTAGGGCAAGACATGTGCCGGGGGTAATGAACCAAGCGGCTGATGCGCTTTCTCGTTTCCGTATGCAGGCCTTCTGGGGTTTTCTGCCCACAGCGGACCCGGTGGCGGCACCCTTTCCCGAAGCTCTCTGGTCTCTCGGTGCCCCGAACTACAAAACCTCGTGGGAGAGAGTTTAGCACCCAGGACAAGGAAGGCATACGAAGGGGCGTTCCGTTCCTATTGGGCCTTTTTGGGGACTGCTAGGGGGGAGCTTTGGGGCCAGGAAGAGTTTGTAGTAAAATTTCTGCTGTCTTTACATCGGGCAGGCAAATCAGTAGCTACGGCCCAGAGGCATCGGGCCGCCATTTCCTTTATGGCAAGGGCTCACGGGATCCAGGACCCGACAGCGTCTTTCGTTGTGCAAAAAGCGCTACGTGGGGGGCAACGCCTTGAGGGTCGCAGAGTAGATGAGAGGCACCCGATAGGTCTGGATAGGTTGGCCCTGTTATTATCCGTACTCCCTGCTACGTGTTCATCCCAGTATGAAACAGTGTTATTCCGAGCCGCTTTTGCGCTGGCATTTCATGGGGCTATGCGGGTAAGCGAACTAGTGGCGAAGAACAAGCAGGATACGATGGGGGGACTGTGCCGAGAGCACATTCAGGTCAAGGGGGAGACGATGACTGTCTCGTTTGTCAGGTCCAAAACCGATCAGGGTGCGATTGGGGACTGCATAATCATACAGAGGATTCCCGGGTCTTCCATGTGCCCTGTGGTTTGCGTAGAGGAATATTTAGCGCAAAGGGTGGCATCATGGGGGGGGGCCTTGTTGAGACACGCTGACGCCACCCCACTGACGAGGTTTCAGTTCCAGCGGGTGCTTGCGATGTCGATTTCGGCCGCGGGCTTGAACCCCGGCGAGTTTGGGACCCATTCCTTTCGGATAGGGGCTGCTACAGAGGCTACAGCCAGGGGTCTGAGTGTAGAAGAAGTAAAACGTGTGGGGCGTTGGTCCTCGAACTGTTATAAAAGGTATGTGCGGTTGCACATGTTGTGAAGCTGTAATGATGTACTCACGCTTCTTGTTTTGTTTGGTTTTCAGTTGCGCAAGCCTACGAGGCGGGGCGGACTGTGCAGTCGACCCGACACCTGGGGACCAGCGGTCAGACATCACCAGCTGTGAAAAAGGAGGTGTGGGTCGTGGGCCACTCATACGTGAGGCGTGCCGCGGACGTATTCAAAGCAGGTGACATGATTCACGTGGCTGGGGAATACGGGTACAGGGTGTCCTTCTACGGAAAGGGCGGGCTCTGTATTTACCAATTTCAATCATTTTTTGAGGGTTTGTTAGGGCGGACAAGGTCACCGCCGTCTATAATCATAGTCCATCTTGGGGGCAACGATTTGGTGGCCACTGGTAGACGACTTCTTCTTGAGGCAATGCTTTCCACAGTAAGTTGGTTGGCAAGAAGAGTTCCAGGGTGCACAATTGCATGGTCCCATATGATCCCACGAAAAGTGTGGCGGGGGGCTATTTCGGTTTCTGCTCTGAATCATTCAGTAAGAAAAATTAATAACAAAGTGAGTAGATTGTTTCGTTCAAGTACACTGCATTCTGTTTCGCATGGTTGTATTAAAGGGGACAGTATGTATTTGGGGGATGGTGTTCATTTGTCCCGGGTGGGGAACGAGTTACTCATAGGAGACCTCATAGCTTGGTTAAAGAGTTTATAAGATGACCTTTAGGCAGGAGTGTTGTGGGGGGTCCGGATAGCCGGTCAACTATCCGGCCTGTGGCGGTAAGGTCATGATCGGTGAGCAGTAATTGGAAGATCCCTATGGGGGGGCGTCACCCATTACGGATGGGAGCGCTCGGGGGAGGTGGCCATTGGCCCCTCAACGGGGAGGCGGTCCCGTCTAAGGATAGGCCGCCGGAAGGAAAGGAAAGGTGGTCAAGGCCCCTTCCTGGATAGGAGGGGCTACGGGCCCTCCTGGGGAATTTCCCGGGGCCAGGACATCTGCGACGGCAGATGTGTAAGTTGTGTGGGGTTCGGGAGGGGGTTTACGCTACCTTTTAGACACCTCACACAAGTCCTCGGACGACCGTTAAATGGCGTCGAGTTCATTGGGGCCCCCGTCAAGTCCAAGGGAAATTGGTAGATGCACTTGAGGTACGCCTCTGTGCGGTTGGCCCCCTCACAAGTGAGGGTGGTATTTCTGGTTTAGGGATCTGACACCGGTTATGACCTTGCCGTTGGCCCTTAACGTTAGGATGTACAATTTCAAATGAAATGTTTTGTAGGATGTTAGTTCGGCTAGGAGAACCTTTGTATTAGAGATCTGTTAAGGTTAGCCAAACATCGTAATGTGGAAATGAAATTGTACATAATATGAAACTGTTATTTTAATGTTTTGATTTTGTTTCATATTTTAATAAATACGGCCGGGAGGGTCACTCCCTCCCGCCTTCCAAAAGTTCAGAACCGTTTCCAGTTTCCCATCCTTGGGGATTGTGTTGAGAGGGGGTGATGGGTATCTCAGCCATATGGAAAGGGGCGACCATTCGGTCCCCCCGAACGTATGGTGGAGTACCACGATCCCCCCGGGAAGCCATCTTGGGCGGGAGGCGAGTCTCGGCTGGTATGCCCGAAGCGGCGTAGCCGGGGCGCGCCTTTTCCCGCCCTGGAGTGGGTTGTCCTAGACACTGACGCGACCGGCCATGCCCTCGGAGGCAGGCGGGGGCGGGTTGACGCCCGCCCTGAAGACGGATAAAAGGAGCAACAAGCCAAGAAAGCTTCCTCTTGTTCCTGTGCTCTGAAGCTGCACCTCCCCGCTGCACTTGAGCTCGAGACGGAACGAAGAGCCAATTTTGACCCACCCACCAGCCCCTGAGGACAGCAAGTTGTGTTGAATAAAGTTTTGATGTGGTAACTCTATTTCTTGCAGGTTGTGATGATTGTCGTGATTTATAATTTTGAATATGCAATAAAGATGGTCACTTTCAGATGTTTTTCGAATAAAGTAATTTTGCATTAGTGTTGATCAGTAATCATGCTTGTAATAACTTAAAATTGTTTTTGTAGTTTAGTAATTTAGGTAGATTTGTCGTATTTATTGTTGGGCGGTAAGGTCATGATCGGTGAGCAGTAATTGGAAGATCCCTATGGGGGGGCGTCACCCATTACGGATGGGAGCGCTCGGGGGAGGTGGCCATTGGCCCCTCAACGGGGAGGCGGTCCCGTCTAAGGATAGGCCGCCGGAAGGAAAGGAAAGGTGGTCAAGGC
Organism: Lissotriton vulgaris; assembly: GCF_964263255.1. Taxonomy (NCBI): domain Eukaryota; kingdom Metazoa; phylum Chordata; class Amphibia; order Caudata; family Salamandridae; genus Lissotriton; species Lissotriton vulgaris. Next base: position 614,083,474 of record NC_141694.1, on the reverse strand, counting down.
CCCTTCCTGGATAGGAGGGGCTACGGGCCCTCCTGGGGAATTTCCCGGGGCCAGGACATCTGCGACGGCAGATGTGTAAGTTGTGTGGGGTTCGGGAGGGGGTTTACGCTACCTTTTAGACACCTCACACGAGTCCTCGGACGACCGTTAAATGGCGTCGAGTTCATTGGGGCCCCCGTCAAGTCCAAGGGAAATTGGTAGATGCACTTGAGGTACGCCTCTGTGCGGTTGGCCCCCTCACAAGTGAGGGTGGTATTTCTGGTTTAGGGATCTGACACCGGTTATGACCTTGCCGTTGGCCCTTAACGTTAGGATGTACAATTTCAAATGAAATGTTTTGTAGGATGTTAGTTCGGCTAGGAGAACCTTTGTATTAGAGATCTGTTAAGGTTAGCCAAACATCGTAATGTGGAAATGAAATTGTACATAATATGAAACTGTTATTTTAATGTTTTGATTTTGTTTCATATTTTAATAAATACGGCCGGGAGGGTCACTCCCTCCCGCCTTCCAAAAGTTCAGAACCGTTTCCAGTTTCCCATCCTTGGGGATTGTGTTGAGAGGGGGTGATGGGTATCTCAGCCATATGTAGGTGGCACAATCAGTGCTGCAAGCCCACCAGCAGCATTTGAATTACAAGCCCTGTGCACACTCAGTGCACTGTACTAGGGTCTGAGAAGTAAACCAAATAAGCCAATCATGGAGTCACTAATCCATGCATCAATTTACAATAGG